>NW_012155062.1:3541664-3605883 GCF_000956105.1 Propithecus coquereli | reverse complement strand
TGTTCCTATCTCTTTGCATCCATGCCAACATTTATTGTTTTGGGACTTTTGATAAAGGCCATTCTCACTGGAAATAAGTGATATCTCATTGTGGTTTTGATTTGCATTTCCCTGATAATTAGAGATGTTGAGCATTTTTTCATATGTTTGTTGGCCATTATTCTGTCTTCTTTTGCAAAGTTTCTGTTCATGTCCTTTGCCCACTTTTTGATAGGGTTGTTTGATTTTTTCTTGTTGATTTTCCTGAGTCCTAGATAGATTCTAGTTACCAGCCCTTTATCGGATGTATAGCATGCAAATATCTTCTCCCATTCTGTAGGTTGTCTGTTTGCTCTTATGATAGTTTCTTTGGCTGTGCAGAAGCTTTTAAATTTGATCAGGTCCCATTTATTTATTGTCATTGTTGCTGTGATTGCCTTTGGGGTCTTCTTCATAAATTCTTTGCCTAGGCCAATGTCTAGAAGAGTATTTCCAACATTTTGATTTAGAATTCTTACAGTTTCACACCTTAGGTTTAAGCCTGTTATCCACCATGAGTTGATTTTTGTGAGGTGAAAGGTGTGGATCATGTTTCAGTCTTCTACATGTGGTTATCCAGTTTTCCCAGCAACATTTATTAAATAAGGATAATTTTCCCTGGTGTATGTTTTTGTCTGCTTTGTCAAAGATTAGATGGCTATATGAGGATGGTTTTATAATTGGGTTCTCAGTTCTGTTCCATTGGTTTAGGTCTCTGTTCTTGTGCCAGTACCATGCTGTTTAGTTACTACAGCCTTGTACTATAGTTTGAAGTCTGGTAAATTGATGCCTGCCATTTTGTTCTTTTTGCCTAGGATTGCTTTTGCTATACAGGGTCTTCTCTGGTTCCATACAAAGCATAAAATTATTTTTTCTATATTCGTGAAAAATGATGTTGCTATTTTAATAGGGATTGCACTGAATCTGTAGATCACTTTGGGTAGTACAGACATTTTAACAATGTAGATTCTGCCAAACCACAAGCATGGTATGGTTTTCTACTTGTTTACGTCCTCTGCTATTTCCTTCCTCAGTGTTTCATAGTTCTCTCTGTAGAAGTCTTTTACCTTCTTAGTTAAATATATTTGTAGGTACTTTATTTTCTTTGTTGCTATTGTGAAGGGTACTGAGTCTTTGATTTGGTTCTCAGTTTGACTGTTATTGGCGTATATGAATGCCTCTGATTTGTGTTTATTGATTTTGTATCCTGAGACTTTACTGAATTCATTTATCAATTCCAGGAGTCTCTTGGTTGAATATTTGGGGTTTTCTAGATATAATATCATATCATCAGCAAAGAGTGAGAGTTTGATCTCTTTTGCCCTGATTTGGATGCCCTTAATTGCCCTCTCTTGTCTAATTGCTCTAGCAAGGACTTCCAGCACTACGTTGAATAGAAGTGGAGATAGTGGGCAACCTTGTCTGGTTCCAGTTCTAAGTGGGAATGCTTTTGTGGGGCTTGAAGCTTATAGAATTTTGGATACCCCATTTAACAAAAAGAATAGGAAAATATTACTATATTATATAAAAGTAAGTATTTAGGATGAAAAATAAACCACAAAAATTACAAATATTAAAAACTATTACTAAATTTAATATTATTTAACAGTATTAACTTAAATTGTTATTAAATAATAAAAATATCATCAACATCGAAAAGAGAACGAAAAATAACCACTCCTCCATAATTTTTTTCCTTACAATTTTGGCTGCATAATCTTTTATTGCCTCTTCATATAATAATGATCTTGACATATGGTTTTCTTTTTTTTTTTTTTTTTGAGACAGAGTCTCACTGTGCTGCCCGGGCTAGAGTGCCGTGGCGTCATCCTAGCTCACAGCAACCTCAAACTCCTGGGCTCAAGTGATCCTTCTGCCTCAGCCTCCCGAGTAGCTGGGACTACAGGCATGCGTCACCATGCCCGGCTAATTTTTTCTATGTATTTTTAGTTGTCCAATTAATTTCTTTCTATTTTTAGTAGAGACGGGGTCTCGCTCTTGCTCAGGCTGGTTTCGAACTCCTGAGCTCAAACAATCCACTCGCCTCGGCCTCCCAGAGTGCTAGGATTACAGGCGTGAGCCACTGCATCCAGCCGACATATGGTTTTCTATAATGAGAATAGAAAGATATTTCACTACTCTCCTGAAATGGTTGATTGAAAAATCCTTTTTATTATTTTTAACTTAGGAAATTTACTCTCAGGTTCACAGCTCATCAATGATTGTTAGGATTGTTGTCAAATTTAGGAGAATTCTTTCAGGTTTATTTCAAATATGAAATAGAAAATTTTGATGGATTATGCACATACTACCTTTAGCCCCATACATTTCAAACCTTATTTCTCTTCTACTCCTGGCACTGAGCATCACGGCCAGTCCTTTGGTTCTCCCCCTGCAATCACACTGCCATGTGAGTTGGCACAGTGGACACTGGAGCTTTCCTGGAGGCCATTCCTGCACTCAGATGGCAGCAATAACTCAGCTCTACAGGAAAGGTTGTCACATTAATGCTTTCTACATAGGCAAATGAGAATTTTAACTCTTTCAGATTCCAAAGCCAGCAAATTGATTTAAAACTTGGACTTCTCAAGTTTTAACATCTATTAATAGTTTATCTTTCTATGATATTAACTTCCTTTAGAAATACTATAAAGTTGAAACTTTTGTTCTTTGAGGTAGCTTTTAAGTACTAGAACCACTGAAAATACATCTTTCAAGCATAAACTAATTACTGAGAATTAATTAGGCCGCTAGTTACCATTTGTGTACAATTAAAATATATTTAATCTTGACATATCTTGATAAATCACCAAATCTCCCAATTTATTAATCCAAAGATTTTTGTGGGTTTTTGTTACATTTCTGTTTTGCAGGTGCTTCAGATTGTCCTTATCACTTTGTAGTCATCTCAGTTTTCTGAAGACACATTTAGAGATGTTATTCCTCTATTTATTGTGAAAAAGGGAGTGAGAATACTTCTTCATGACCTTAAGAGTAAGTTTACATTGGCACTAGTGGTTAAGCTATAACTCGTTTAATTCCAATGGCCCTGTGTGTTTTTTCTTTGCCATCACTCTTCACTAGGTACCATAATATAAACATTCCTTGTTATGGTCGGTTTTATCCTCCAAACAGACATGGCCTTGGATTAAAAGTCCATGCTCCTAAAGCAGATAAATACAGATGTTTCTACTTGCCCATTTACATCACTCCACACAGCAATGATACTAGCCTTTTAGCAGTATATACGCCACATTAGCAATCTTAAGTGTTTTTTGAATCAAAGCTGAAATTTGTAGTGCCTCTAATGTGTAATGAAGTTGCACATTTTTACTATGCATTCACTCAAGCATATGGGTTTTATAATTGAACTCAAGAGATTATATTTTGGATTTACTTCTGCTCTAATAAAAATGTACATATACCAATGCTTCTGTCCCCATTTGGAGATATAATTTGATATAGTTTGGTCATCTGTTATAGAGTCTAGATATGCTCTCATTCTTCCGTTGAAAGAATAAAGTCATGATAACAATTATGTAAAATAACATTACTAAATAACAAACAATTTATATCATATCCACATATGGGCATTTTAAAAGAATTACATGGTGATATGAATTACCAGTGCCCAGAACAAATATCACTGGAATGAATATGCTTAATATTTTAAGGAGACATGGAATGCATTGGCTTAGTTCTAGTGTTATTGCTCTTAATCGACCAAGCTTTCAAAATAAATGTTCACACTGATAATGAGTATTTAGATTGTGGATTTTAGGAATGCTTCGATTACACTCAAAAACAAGTATCTCTAGATTTTGCTCAAAATATTACTTGTAAGGTATTCTCTTTTTATTGCAATTAAATATAGTTGAGTCACATCAACCACCAGAGTAAAAGTAGTCCAAAAATTCATTAAATCTTTTTAGAGTGCTTTTAAAGATTTGAACTAAAGTTAGATCTTTGGATAAGTTTATATTTAATGGTTGTCATCTATGTATAGTGTAATTTCAAAGACTGATGATAATGTGAGTTAAATTTAGATTTTTTATTGCATTTACTCCTTTGCCCTAATATAGAAATTTTTATGCATATTTTTTCTTATGTGTAAGCAAACTATTAATGAGGGCATTACAATAATAGTCTTCTAATCAATGAAACGAATGTTAAAATGATCAAAACTATTAAATGAGCATTTTCAATTTAAAATTATTTCCTAGAAAGTTGCTTTTTAGGATATTATGAAAATTCACTAGGAAATGCATAGAGTATATATTTGTTATTTCCAGATAAAAACAAAATAATCACTAAAATTTATTGGGCATTTGCTTCGTTAAGTGTTCATTTCTGTGTTAATTTGTTTCTTTATATGTTAACCTATTACATGCTCACAACAACCTTATAAGGAAAGTACTATGATTTTTCTAACTTTACAAAAGAGGAAACTGAGGCACAGAGAGGCTAAATGACTAGCAGGAGGTAAAGCTGAGATTCCAACCCAAGAAGTCCACTTTTAATGACTAACCAATGCCATCTTGAAGAAGTTATCATAGACTCGATATGATCTTTTAATGACGACTTCCTCATTGTCTTGTTAAGAAAATGCTTCTTTGAGTTAGGAGTGTAAATTCATATTTTGTCTGCTGTTGAATTCCATTTAAAATGTACAATAAACATCTAAAGTCTACTCTTTTTATAACATTCCTGCATAAACTCAAAATTATTATATTGGTTCTGTTGCTTTAACATCAATTCCCCACAGCACCACCAGTGTTGGAAATATGTTTCCTCCATGTTCAACTCCACTTCCCTGCTCCATACTCACCCAGTAATGACAGTAGATATCCTTTAATTGCCCAGCCAACTATTTTGCCCAAACAATTATATTTATTAATATAACCAAATTGATTTTCTGCCTATAAAACAGACATTTTGAAATCTATATGCTTCTCGGTCAAAGGTTATGTCAATAAAATACTCAGTAAAGTGGAGATTTGGAAATCATCCAATTAATTTGATCAATAGAGAGACAAACTCAATACGTTAAATCCTAAAGGATTTTTCCTCTTCTGAATTACTGTCTGCAGACTACATTGATACAATTAGCCAGATAATCACCACATCTCACTGCTACTTGTATGCCATCAGTTCAATCTTCAGTGTTAGAAGCAATTGGAAAACATAGCAGGTTTCCTCAAATTGTGATCCTTTCTCTACAGGGAGTGAACAGAAGTAAAGTGATTTCAAGGAAATGTGTGTTTTAACTGACTTATAACTAATTACTCTAGTAAGGTACTTCACTTTGATTATAAGAATACACCAATTAATATGGATGTTCTAGATCACATCAGTAATGATATACAATTTGACTCTAACATTTTCATCAAATTCAAAGATTTACATGAGGATTGTGGATAGCATCTATTTCACCTGTTTTTAAACTTCACTGTGTTCAGGGATTTAAACAGGAATTCAAAGAACTGAATGGCAAATCAGTTTTAAAATGTTGACCTGATTTTACAGCTATAGTTGTAACAAGAAATTACTCCATTCCAATTTCAAGGATTTCGAAATACTGACCATGTTCAAAAAGTCTCTTAGTGCCTTGTTCCTTCTGTTTCATGATAATATCCTGCATCAGTAAGGTCATGTTTTGTCTGTGAGCAAGTAAAAATGATATATAACAAAGAATCTACTGTTATTCTATTAATAACTACCCTTTCCTAAGGAAAATAATTTTTTTATTCAAAACTGAAAAAAATATGTCAATTCACTTGGCTTAAGCCACAAGTTTTTATTACATTCAGTATCAGAGAAAAGATTTGGGCATTAATCCACCAATTTAGACTCTTTGAGGCTCAAAAAATCAGTTAAAAGAAAGTAAATCACCTATTTATGAATGTGCCAATTTATGAAAAATACTAAATGACATGGAATGATCATACCTAGAACTGTCTACAAATAAGAAGCAAAAGGTGAAACAAGGGCTTTTTTGCATGTATTCATGACATTATGTGATTATGTTACACATTAAGCTGATTTGTAACTGTTGAAAGAGCTGACCCATTCCCAGAAAATGAGAGTACCTAGCAAATATAAGAAAATCCAATATGAACTTTCTGGACCTATTAATACACTGACTAGCTTTGAATGCTTTCCTAATTACTTCTTAATGTTTTACCAAAGTCATCAAAACCTGCTAATACATCTGTCAAGTGCATGATTGGCTACTATATATATATATATATATATATATATATATATAAATGTATATAAAATTTTAAGATACAGAGAGAATACATAAATATAGATTACATGATAGTATGCATTCTTTATACCAACCTATTTATCTCTGTAAAACTACTGGAATTTGCTAAGTACATGTGATTTTTAAAAATATTTTTGTCCAATTTTTGGCCTATTTTCTGTTTTTACATTTCTGCTTTATGCTGGAATTCTATTCAAAATACCATGTGAATCTTCCATCTGTTCTCTTTTAAACTTAAAAGCAGTTTTCCTTAATGGTATTTAGACCCCATCAAGTCTGACAGATATCTTATTTTCTTACTTTTAAAATGCTCAATGTCACTAATCATCAGAGAAATGTAAATCAAAACCACAATTAGATATCAACTAACCCCAGTGGGAATGGCTTTTACCCAAAAGTCCCAAAACAATAGATGCTGGCCTGGATGTGGAGAGAAAGGAACACTTATACACTGTTGATGGGACTTCAGATTAGTGCAACCTCTATGGAAAACAGTATAGTTCCTCAAAGAACTAAAAGCAGATGTACTATTTGATCCAGCAATTCCACTACTGGGTATTTATCCAAAGGAAGAAAAGCCATTTTATCAAAAAGACACTTGCACTTGAATGTTTATTGCAGCACAATTCACAATTACGAAGAAGTAGAATCAACCCAGGTGCCCATCAATACATAAGTAGATTAATAAAATGTGGTATATGTACACCATGGAGTACTACTCAGCCATAAAAAATGAATTAATACCTTTTGCAACAATCTGGATGGAACTGGAGACTATCCTCCTAAGTGAAGTATCGCAAGAATGGAAAAACAAACACCACAGGTACTCACTTTAAATTGGAACTAACTGATCAGCGCTCATGAGCAAAACTGGAAGCAAAACTCAACAGAAATCATGCGGGTGGGAGGGAGGAGAAGGGGATGGGTGAAATCTTATTTAACGGGTCGATTGCACAGTATCTGGGTGATGGGCACATGTATAACTTTGACTCAAGCAGTACAAAAGCAATCCATGTAACCAAAACATTTGTACCCTGGTAATATTCTGAAATTTAAAAAAAAAGATGCTCAAAAAATAATAAAATAAAATAAAGTGCTTGTCTCATAAATATGTATAATCTAAAGTTTAATTGGTCTGGCTGGTAGGTACTAAGCAAAAAGATCTTTTTAAACCATGACCTAAGAAATGAATAACCACTTTTTAAATTATCTTACCCCAAAATGAGGTATAAAATTAACTCGATATTTAAAAAAATATTTCCATTTTAACTTTTAGCCTGATAATAGTGCTAAAACAATGCCATCTGAAATCCCTAGAATTTAGAGGGAAAAGGAAAGAAGGAGTTTCTATAATTTTTAGAATTTTAATTACATTAAAAATAATGGAGTAGAAGTGTTTGCTTGTTCAAAGTATTACCCAAAATACTGAACCAAGGAAAAAATTACAGATGAAAATTAGATTTATAATTCAATTTAAACATATCAGACTTATTACTAGTATTTATTGAAATAGGCACTGTAGGTAAATAGGGCAGAGAGTAGGCAGAAAAGCAGAAACCACACTAGGTATTACAAACAGAGGACATTTAATAGAGAGAATTAGTTACATGGGTGTTGAACTTCTGAAACAGCAAAGAGGGAAAGTTGACATCAAGAGATCAAAGACATAGGAAGCAGTTAGCATCTTTCAGGCTGAGGAAATTAAATTGGAAGAGGTAATATTATCAGAAAGTAGGAGACTGAAAGAGAAGCCTCTCTAGGACTGTGCTTGAAACTCTGAGAGTGGCCTGGTGGCCACTGCCCAGACCTCTGAGGAAAGCGCCCTACAGCTGGGATGGGGACCTCGAGAGATGATGCTCCACCACAGATGCCCAGTTTGCTGGTGCAGACTGTGAGGGCACAGCTGCTGTTTGGAAGACAGGGAGTGGGGTGGCAGGGAGTTAGCACGGCTGGTATCTCACCCACAGAGCACGTGTGGCACAGCTGTGTGCAGACCACTGAAGGGCATGGACTAGACAGTGCTAAGAGCACCAAAAGAAATTGGAAGTGAGCAGAAGACCTTCACTGTCTTCTGCTCCTGCAAACTCACGTGGAAAATGACCTTGCAGTGCCTCTTGTAGGCACAAACTAACAGGGAGTCAACTAATATAAGGCAGCGAATGTATTTTACATCACAGGGCAAAATATAGAAGGACAGGCTTGAGTTGAGAAGCAACAGATAAATCACTAGCACTAGTGGGTAAATCCAAAGAGGAATCTGACAGGTCTCTTGCCTTCAGGAAGTTGATTCTGATTGTAAACACATGTGGGAATAAGCTGAATAAATTTGGAAAAGAAGGTTGCTGGGGATTTCCTTTACTTGATGGCAAATTATACTACAAAGCTATAGTTAAAATGGTATGATAAAGGCATACTGACAGACAGCTAAATTAATGGAATAAAATAAATCCAGAAACACACACATACACACACACACATTTCATTTAAGATTACAATGGTGTTTCAAATAAATTTGACAAATGGATGAATAATTTAATAAATTTTGTTGGAACAACTGGTACATCACTGAGGGAAAAATTAGATCCTTGTCACACACTATACACACACATACAAAATTTCTGATAGATTTCTGACCTAAATATAAAGTAAGAATTATTTTTGAAGTAAATGGAAGTGAATAAATGCATAATCTTGAGATCAAAAAGATTTTATTAAACAAGAAATAAGATATAAAAGCTACAGAAGAAAAAACGGATACATTTGACTACATCACACTAAGCAAAAATATATATATATATATAAATATAAGGGCACTATAGTATAGTTTTTAAGAAAGCAGGAAAAGGAGTCAATGACTTTGCTTAGAATCTTGGCTAAAAGATTTTGTTCCTCTGAGACTTCCTTTCCACATATAATAGAGCTTTAATAGCATCTACTTCAAAGGCTCATTCTAATGATTAAATAAAATAATCCATATGAAGTACTTAGCACATTGCCTGACACATAGTAAGCAATTAATGATAACTAAACAACTTCCACTTTCCTATTGAGTTACTACAGTTAATTTCAAAGATAAACTGCAATAAAAATTATTATGTTTTACCTTCTTCCAGATTTTTAAACTTATTCCACATACAATAGTTCAAGATTAATCCAAGAAGACATTCTTTTTAAACATATAGTACAACTTCATCTTTATATTTTGATTAACTCCAAATCAGACATCTTATTTTTAAGGCCCTAACACCTTAGTTGTATTGAATTCTCTCTGCATACACCTTCGTGACTTCAAAAATAATTTCTCGCAAAGAATGCACCAAGTATTCTTATTTCTGTTTATTCAGTAAAAATATTTTATTTATTCTTCTAACGATGGTATAAATCCTCACCTAAAATCTTGGTCACTGAATAGAAGCAAGGATTAGAATAATTTCCAGAGAAATAGAATTTCAAAGTGTCCTAAATATATCAGCAGAATGAAAAAACTTTTTTTATGAGAAAGGTAACATTAATTCCTAAGTCAAAATAAAATGAAAAAGAAATATAATCAACTAACATTTATTATACACTTAGTATATGCTAGACACTGTTATAAACATTTTATGTATATTAACTTTATTAACTTATTTCATCCCCTCAACACCCTTTTTGAAATTCATGCTGTTATTATTTTCATTTTACAGATATGAAAAGTGTGACATAAAGAAGTTAAGTAACTTAGAAGAGGTCATAAGCAAGCAGGTAGTAGAGGCCAGAATTTGATAAAAGCAGTTTAACACCAGAAATTGTGACTTTATTCATGATGCAATATTAGTAATTTTGGAGTCTGTTTTTGTTTCTTTGTTGCAGTTATCACTGGGAAAAGGCGCACCGGCAGAGTCAGCACCACGTGGATACCACCATAGTTTATGGCCTGTACCTTCTAGAGTGGTAGCCCAAGCCACACCTGAAACTACTTGAACCACAACTGAGAAGCTGAGGAGCCCTGTACCAAAGTGCAGGGAGAGAAGATTTGAGGAAGTCCTAGGTGGCAAACCTTGAGGTCCCACAGCTCCCTGAGCCCTGCCCTTGTAACAGTTCTGCCCTCAAGGCCCTAACACTCTAGACCTGTGATGAGAGTGGCAGCCTCAAAGATTTCCAAAATGCCTTTGGGGTCATTGTTTCATTGTTTTGATGAATAGCATCTCACTTCCTTATATCTATACTATACTAATCTCCTTATCAACAAATCACTTGGCCACACCCTTGGTTTACTTTCCTAAACACAATTTTTATTCTTTACATGACCAGGCTGAGAATTTTCCAAATTTTTACATTCTGCTTCCCTTTTGATTACAAATTCTGTCTTTAACTAATTTCTCTCTTCTCACATTTTACTATAAGCAGATAAGAGAAGCCATGCAGCAACCCCAACACTTTGCTTAGGGATTTTTTTTCTACCAAATATCCTAGTTCATTGCTCGTAAATTCTGTCCTCCACAACACAGGATATGGACACAATTCAGCCAATTTCTTTGCTACTTTGTAATAAGGTTGGCTTTTCCTCCAGATTTCAGTAAGATATCCCTCATTTCCATTTAAGATATCATCAAAATGGCCTTTACTATCCATATTCCTACCAACATTTTGTTTGTAACCATTTGGGTAATCTCTGAGATGGAGGCTTTTCCTGCAGCTCTTCTTCTGAGTCTTCACCAGAATCACCCTTACGAGAGCAATACAAGCTTTTTCAGCATTTACGCAAGACTGTTCCAGCCCCTACCCATTACTTAGCTCCAAGGTCACTTTCACATTTTCAGGTTTTTTTTATAGCAATCCTCTACTTCACTGGTATCAATTTCTGTCTTAGTCCATTTGTGCTGTTCTAACAAAATTCCTGAGACTGGGTATGTTATTGAAACTGCAAGTGGTTTTGGCCTTTGTCCAGTCACTTGTTGCACAAAGATCCAATTATTGACTCAATGAGAACTGCTAAGGAAGAAAGGAATTTTTTAACATGAAAGATGTCTTTACTGGAGAATGGAAGAAGCTGCCTCAATCCCTCTCTCTGAGTAACAGAGATCATGGGCTCTTTAAGAAGGGGCCTCATGCCTTGAGATAGGTAGTAGTGTAACTAACAAGGGGCTACATTTGTTGGGGACAGATTGGGGGAAATGGTGAGTTTTGGTGTCTGGAAGTCTACCCAAGAGCCTTCAGAATTTCAACTCTTTGTCTTGCAGAAAATCCACCATTTCTGGCAAACAACTCAAAAGGTCAGGTAGTTAGTTAAGGGAGAGGATTATAAAAACATATAAAGGTCATTGAGATTTGTTCATAGAGTCAAAGTATTTTATAAAGAACTATATATACTAGATTTCCATACTGATGCACATATGTTACATAGAATAAGCAACCAATACATGTCTATTTAATTAATTGATTTGTGGGAATAAATTAAAGGTAAGGTAAAAAACTAGAAAAATATATATCATATTATTTATATATATATATACATATATCGTGTTAGTTATATAAATACACAGTGGACCCTTGAACAACACAAGTTTAAACTGTGTGGTTCCACTTATACATGGATTTTCTTGTTCTGCCTCTGCCACTCCTGAGATAGTAAGACCAACCCCTTCTCTTCCTCCTTCTCCTGAGCCTACACAATGTGAAGACAATGAGGATGAAGACCTTTAAGATAATATATTTCCACTTAAAGAATAGAAAATATATTTTATCTTCCCTATGATTTTCTTAATAACATTTTCTTTTCTCTAGCTTACTTTATTGTAAGAATACAGTATATAATACAATTAACATATAAAATATGAGTTAATTGATTGTTTATGTTATCTATAAAGCTTCCAATCAACAGTAGGCTGTTAGTAGTAAAGTTTTTGGAAAGCCAAAATGATACACAGATTTTTGACTGCATAAAGGGTCAGCACCCCTAACCCCCATGTTGTTCAAGGGTCAACTGTGTGTGTGTGTATTTATATATATATATATATCTCAATATATATATATATATATATATATATATATCTCAACCCTGTATATAATACTAATTTATAGTTTTTAACATTGTCCAAAATATAATCCAGAATATTTTTAGCACCCTTAAAAAACCTACCCTGTACCCATTAGCAGTCACTCTTCATTCTTTCCTCCTCTTAGACCCTGGAAACCACTAATCTACTTTATATCTCTATGGAGATTTGCATATTCCGGGTATTTCATACAAATGGAATCACACAATATATAGCCTTTTATTCTGCCTTCTTTCAATTAGCATAATATTTGGAAGTTTTGTCTATGTTGTTAGCAGGTATCAATACTTCATACCTTTTTATGGATGAATAATGTTCCATTGTATGGTTATTCCACATTTTGTTTCTCTATCAGTTGATGGATATTTGTTTTTTTCCTTTTTGGCTATTATGAATAATGCTGCTATGAACGTTCATACACAAGTTTTTGTGTGAACATGTTTTCAGTTCTCTTGACTATATACCTAGGAATGGAATTGCTGAGTCATATGGTAACACTATGTTTATCTTTTTGAGGAATCGACAAATGTTTCCAAAGTAGCTGAACTATTTTACATTCTCACCATCAATGGATGAGAGTTTTGATTTCTTCACATCCTTGTCAACATTTGTTATTGTTTGTCTTTTTTATTATAGCCATCCTAGTGGGTATGAAGTGGTATCTTATTGTGGTTTTGATTTGCATCTATCTAATGACTAAAAATTTTGAGCATTTTTTCATAGGCTTATTGGCTATTTGTATGTCTTTTATAGAGATATGTCTATTTAAATCCTTTTTCTATTTTTAATTGAAATATTTAGATTTTTATTGTTAAATTTAAAGAGTTCTTTATATATTCTGGATGCTAAATTCTTAGCAGAGATATGATTTGCAGATATTTTTCCTATTCTGTGGTTTATCTTTTCACTTTCTTGATGGTATCCTTTGAAAAACAAAAGTTTTTAATTGTGACAAAGTTCATTTTATCTATTTTTTCTTTGGTTACTTGTGTTTTAGGTGTCACATCTGAAAAACTGTTGCCTAATCCAATATCAAAAAATTTTCTAGGCCGGGTGCGGTGGCTCACGCCTGTAATCCTAGCACTCTGGGAGGCCGAGGCAGGTGGATTGCTCAAGGTCAGGAGTTCTAGACCAGCCTGAGCAAGAGAGAGACCCCGTCTCTACCAAAAAATAGAAAGAAATGATCTGGACAACTAAAAATATATATATATAGAAAAAATTAGCTGGGCATGGTGGCGCATGCCTGTAGTCCCAGCTACTCGGGAGGCTGAGGCAGTAGGATTGCTTGAGCCCAGGAGTTTGAGGTTGCTGTGAGCTAGGCTGATGCCACGGCATTCACTCTAGCCAGGACAACAAAGCGAGACTCTGTCTCAAAAAAAAAAATTTTCTTCCAGGAGTTTTATAATTTTGCTCTTATGCTTAGATCTTTGATACATTTTGGATAAGTTTTTGTATATAGTATGAGGTAGGGGGTCCAACTTCATTCATTGGCATGTGGATATTCACTTGTCTAGCACCTATGATATAATGTCTAGGATTTACTTCAAAATGATCCAGGCAATGGGATGAGAGGAGTGGGCAGGTATGTAAATTAAAGGAGATTGACCACATGCTGGTAATTGTTGAAAGTGGATTATGTATAAAGAGGTTCTTTACATTATTCTAATTTTATATATCTGATACTTTAAACATATAAAAATTAGAAAAAAGAATAAAAAATGAATTAATTATCCACTATGCCCCCCCAGACACACAACCATCTTACAGCTTTGGAAGAAGGAAATGATTTGGTTTGGTTTTCCCATGTAGAAATACTTTCCTATCATATCCCAGAACATGTATATATTTTTCCTCCTTCTTTTTTAAAAATCCTGAGAAAAATTAGTCAAAAAAGTCAGGAAAATAGGGGGAAAGAATTTTAATTCCACTGTAAGATTTAGGGCTTAACAATCAACTTCAAAACAGTATTGCTTAGAAGAAATTGCTGATGTCCAGTTGAAGAGCAAGTAATGCTGACATGGAAGTAAAAGGTTAAGGCTGACAGTTCCAGGAACCAAGAGAGGAGCACATTAGTGAGAAGTAGTTCTGATCTAGGCAGTTTTACCTGTAGTTGTAGTTTGTTGCTGGCCCTGACTGTTGCTAACAGTGACTCATTTTTGCAAATAATACAAATATTAATAGGCTCATTAACATATAATACTTTATACAAATGCTATGAATGGTGGTCTAAGAAATAAGTTTTTGAACCGAAATAAGTCCTTAAGTTAGCAATATTAACTTAATTCTGTGTATTGTTATTAATCTCGCTAGAAGATCTGAATGTTATATGATATTTGAATGCTATTGAATATTCATGTTCTCTGGAATTTCCCAGTGATTACATATGTGCTATGGTACAGTTCTTTGTAAATACTTGAAGAGAAGAAATACAAATACAAGATGTTATTGTAGAATATTCCAACAGGAGTTCAGAAATTTATCTCAAATCTATATTAATAAATTTAATTTCAATGACAAAATTCAAATCAATGCAAGCAAACAAAATATTTTCATCATTAAAAAGGAAATAAGATTTATGAAGCAACATGTATTCTAATGCTTAATGATAAAAAGCTTGTGGACATCTTCTTAACATTTTGATCAATATCATTGAAAAATACATGAAATTTTTCTGGACTGGAATATTTGTCATGAAAAAAGACCAATACTATATAATGAGTAATTAATGCTTTGTGAGTTTTAAAATTTCATTTTAAGAAAGATTATTTCTAATTATTAAATATGTGTGACATTTCAATTATTTAAATGACTTTTATCATTTATTTTATGTGCATGTTATTTTCTTTAATGTTTCTATCATTCAATTTCTATATCAGAGAGCATTTTTATATGATATTCAAATATATAATCCTGTGAAAGCCATGCTTTTATTATTATATCATTTTTGTATAAACTTTTAGTTTAAAAATGGTCTATTATTATTATAGTAATGATTATTATGATCTCATTATCACAGGAAAACATATTATGAGAAATAGGAAAAACTTATGATTTCAGTACTGAATGAGGATTCTGATTTCTCATTTCAGAATCCTGAAGATTACTACTTGTCAGGAATTTGGACATACTACCTGAATTCTATTTTGAGAGTGAAGAGTTATTGGATAATGAACAGCAGCCTGGAAGCTGTTGTGCTCTGAAGGGCAGTGGCCTGAGCGAGGAAGCTTTTAAAAATTACAAGTAACATAAGGTGCTCACACGGCAGTAATATTAATTGGGTGTTGGGGGGTGGGGATGCGGTGAGCACTGTATGGGGGAAGGACACGCCTCTAGCCCTGGCTTGGGTGAGGCAAAGCCATAACTTGTAACCAAAATGTTTGTACCCCCATAATATCCTGAAATTAAAAAAAAAAAAAAATTACAAGCAACCATTCCGACTCGTGTTAACAGTACGATTTTTCTCAAGATCCAGAAACTCAGTGGGGAAGAAGACGAGGTAAATGACTGGATTTCCTATATTCCTGGAATGGAAGCTCAAAAGACTATCTGGCCTTTAAAGGGAAGGGTGACTCTTGAAAGAACAGTCAGGGACATTTGAAATTTGGAAAGGATTTAAGTTCTAAAAGGAGGGATTAAGTCGAACCCTGGAAGTTCACCCTACAGGAGAGAAGGAATAACTCAATCACCATTGCACAGGGAGTGTCCGAAACAGCTACTCTTGACCACCATGGACAATCTTATAAAGGAAACAGAAAGTTTCAAGTGGACATAAGAAACAACTAAGTATCATTAGGATTAACTGCTTGTTAACTGTAGAATCTCCAGCCCTAGAGCGTTTAAGAAAAGGTTGAAAATTACTGGTCCTAAGTGAAAACATTCATCCATCTCAAGTAGGGAGGTTGGGTTCTTTGTGTCCTTCAAAAGTTATTGTGTTATAATATATATCTTTATGAGAGTCAGAATCTGAGGTTTTATTTACTTTAGACTGCAGACATTTATTAAGATCTTTTCACTATGCCATGATCAAATATTAAATAAATCCATATAGGTAAACACAAATCATCTTGCAATTTAAATCAAAACAAATACTGAACTTAGTTAAGAGTGTATTTCTTTTCTCTTAGGGCATTGGTGGTAGAGGGCTGGGATAGGGGAAGAGTGTGTGTGTGTGTGTGTGTGTGTGTGTGTGTGAGAGAGTGTGGGGGGGCAGGCAATGTAGGACGTGCAGAAGAGGTGGTGTGACATATTAATGTCAGCAGCACACTATTAGATAAATTCTTGCTGATAAACATGAATTGATACTTGAGAACATGAAAGATTTATTGTACTTTCTGAGACAGGGCAGTTCTCTCCTTATTAGCCAAGATGATGAGGCTCAGTGCCTATTTTATGGACACAGCTGACACTTTGCAAATTGAAAACAAACACAGACAATCTTTTTTGTTTTCAAATGATTCTCACAGTTAAAAGAGAACGCTATGCCCACAAATTTGCTTACTTGAAATAGAAGAGCCTTTCATTCATTTTTCGCAGAAAAAGTTTTGACAGTTGAACTGAGGTGAATTGACTTTGGCAAATTTGCTGTTTGGCTTTTAATACTTATTGCTCTTTTACAGGGAAACTTAAAGATCGTTTAAGTATATTATACTATTTTGAAATTGTATAGCATTTAACTAAAAAGCTAAAAGCAATAATGCTTTTCAAGAATGGAAAAGAGGTATAATAGTCCATTAGAAGTGGATTATTTGTATCATTAAGGAGAGTTGTTATGTGCTTTTGAATGAGCAAACACATTGAAGAAACAGAATTTGATGATGAACGAACGTTTGGTTAACAGTTAAGCAACATATATTCAAGAAGAAATAAAGATATATGTATGTGACTAACAGACAAAAGAACTTGAAATGCAAGTTGCATATACCATTAGAGTATAATTATTTCTGGAAAACTCATAAGATTTTACATCAATTCCTATCATCATATTAATACACATTTATCAAAGCTATCAATTTTGAACTGTAATATGCCATTTCCTCTACTATTAAAAAGTTAAATTGCTGCCACTGAAGGATTTATACACCTGTCAGATGCTGCACAATTCCTCAGTCAAATACAAGTATCTCAATCACAACCCATATGCACTTCCTATTCTGTATTATGAACTGCAATTTCATCTCCATCCTCAACCAACCATGAGGCCTGAAACAGAGCCTCGCCAGTTCAGCGTAAATGTACAAAATTGTATGAGGTTGGAGGTGCTGGCAGTTAGGTGTGGGTGCACCTAACGTCCCTTTAGATACATACACATGAATGAGACTTGCTCTCTTCTTTTCCCCTTAATTATTGAATTAAGCAACAACCAAAATACTTAAAAACTAGTATTAAATACAGAATAATAGGAAAGCATAGAGGAAGAACTTCATACAGATGAAAATATCTCATATAGATGAGATTACAGGTCTTTATTTTCTAGATTGAAAAATGAACATATCATTTACATTAAAACTCTCAGTAAGAACTTACTAGGAGCAAAGAAAAATATTTTTCTTCTGTTATTCTCAAAAAGAAAGTAACTAAATCTGCTTATTTATCTTAATCTTTTCTGGCATTATCTTAAAAGCCCTGGAGGAGGAAATCTCTCTCTCTCTCTCTCTCTCTCTCTCTCTCTCACACACACACACACACACACACACACACACACAAAATCACTAAAGTAAGGTTAGCAGAGGCAGCACAGACCTGCATTGTAAAATTAAGATTTTTTTTTGAGATGTTTATTTGTCCCCTGATTTGAGTGTTACCAAGAGACCATCTTTTCCAGATTACTTTCATTTTTACTTAGCAGGTTCCAGATTTTATCATGTGTTCTTGTATTTCACAGCATCTGAACACTAAGCCTCTAGAAACCCTCCTTCAGCCTCTAATTTGTGGCTTCTAATCTGCCACAGTTTTGAAAATCCAATAATCCATCTTGCTATAATTATGTCCAATAGCAGATAAAAGGGAACAGGTCTAGAATGGGGGCCTACAGGGGTCTAAGATGACCCTCTGATGAACTTGGTAACAGTTCTTCATATAGTCTTGGAGGATCACTTAAACTCTCTAAATTTCAGTTTTCTCTTCTGTAAAATATGGTGTTGGACACAATGGTCTTTAAGCTCCTTGATAGCTCTGGGATTTGGTTTGGTTCTGTATGGCCATTTTGCTGTTGTTGTTATTTTATGATTTTTGTTTCTTTTCTTAGTTTGCTGAGTAAGAGATTTCCTTTTGAAGTATTACTTTATTTTATTCTCTTAGTTATTTAGTGGCAAGATCTTTCTTAAAAATTCAAGTAGAAAATGAAGCTCCATAAATACATCATATAAAGTATCCTTTTGCGACATGTTTAAACATTCCATAGGTACCAATTCCAAAATTTACAATAACATATTTGCATTTCCCCAGCAAGTCACATTAAATCCTCAATAAATGATTGATGCTTGGATGAGTGAATGAACTTGTAACAGAATAGGTCAGGTAGCATCGTATATCAATCAGAGAGTAGGATTTAAATTTTAACAACTTGTCTTTCCATCATTCTTCATTTGTTTTTGTTTCCTTGCTTGTTTGGTTTATAAACAAAAGTATACACTATCTTTCTTCCAAATTTAAATGTAAATAGTGTTTTCCAATCTATACAGACAGAATAATTCTTTTGATAAGAAGTGATTTTGTGTTAATTGGTTATTTGGTTTTCCTGAATCTCCCATAAGTGACACTGTAACTAAAATACAGTCATTTTGAGATATATATATATATATATATATATATATATATATATATGTATTATATGAATGAGGAAATGACTAACAATGATTAGTAGTTTATTAAAAGGATTTTTTTTTATTAAGTAGCTGTGTGCATCGAACCTAATTTCTTTCTTTTTACAACTTCCCTTCTATTACAAGCTGTTAAGCTTGGAGCCTAGATCAGCTAACAGCAGACTCAGTAACAGTAAATGAAGTGCTGTGAGCTGACATCAGACTAATTAGTCCAAGGGATGGAAAAAAAATGGATGGGGGAAGGGCTCGGGAAGACTTTTCAGGTTGCTTTGTGAAAGGCAGTTTGCTTAATTAAGCCAACCACTAATTGTTAAATATTTTTCAGGCATTAACAGAGCTACTCTGAGTGTAATTAAATTTTGATTTTAGTGGTATTTGCAGGGATTAAAGTCACAATCTGCTGAGGCACTGCAGTTAGTTAATATTCACTTCACTGCCACAGCTGTCCTCCATTATGATACAAAGGACAGGAAAAGAGACAGCAGAATGGGGGTGAAGTCATGAGAAAGCTACTCATTCATCTGAACCAGCTCTGCACTCCACAGCCCTGTACGAATGGGTCTGAGCTCGATGACACACAACCAGGCATTAAATCCAATTTAATTTGATACAATAAAGGGATATCTAAGCCCTGTGCATTTTTTATTTTTATACATGAAACTACGGAACGGATAAAAGAAATCATCATATGATTACCATATATTTTCCTCCAAGTAGTATTTCTGGACTTATTAGCCCTACAGGAGTCCACCAGGATCGTAAACCGATTCCTGCTAAGCCATTATTTGTCCCAGCTGAGCATGAATGAACCCTGTAGAAGGTGGTGGTGACTTTAAATCCCTGGTAAAATCTAAACTGGCAGGATCAATGTTTTGAGGTTTTTTTTTTTTTTTTTTTGACCGAGACTGCCTAAAAAATCCCCAAAGCATAATGGGGTTATATCACTTCAAATGGATGAAGCTCAGCATCCCTCCCATGACTGACAAGGAACATTTCTACTGCTGACTCATAACATTGCTGGGGTTTTATGTGTTGTTTTGTTCTTTCAATTCAAGAGGTTTAAGCAATGTCTTCCAGTTATTACATGCTCTGGACAGGCATAGAAAAAAATCATCTTGTCCTTCCTTCCAACACCACTTCCCAAAATAGTCTCATCTAGAATCTACCGTCATTTTGTTTTCAATGCTTACACTGGCTATTAATGCTAGCCCTTTCAGGACAGTTCATAACCTGGGGGCCCGGCATTCACACAGAGGCCATCAATGGTATTAGGCTCCCAGTATTTGCAAAGCACCAGCCATGAAACTAGCCTTTCAATACAAACTAGGACTAAATGTATTAGTGTGAGGACTCTAGTTCCTTATGTCCTGCATTAGCAAAAATTTTTATTTAAGAAAAAATCACCAAAAACTGGAGTACCCCTGGTGTTTACCTTAACATTAGGATAAAAAGAAGACGAAAAAGGAAAGGAAAAGAAAGAGAAAGAGAAAGGAAGGAAAAAGAAAAGAGATTAATCTGGCAAAATTCCATCTCAAGGACATTTTGTCAGCATTTCTATTCATAATGAAACAAGCTCAAAGACCATATAGTTTGTGTTAGTCATGAGATCTTTTTTGTGTTCTAGTTAAGCCATTAGATAGTTGAGCCTACATTTGTGTTTGTTCTTTAAGTTACCATCTGACTCTTTCTGTAGAGAAAGTGTAGAGGAGAGATGAATGGATTAGGGAATAGGGAAAACACCTTGAATTTTAAATAAGATTAGCATAATTTAAATTCTAGTTGACATGACCCTGGCCCAAAGGACTGGCTTACTTTTTTAAGGGGCTTTGATTTTCACTTCCCATGAAGCCCCCACTCAGCAACCGGGAAATGATTTCTACTGGATAGGTCAAAGCTTCCTGTTGAAATTTTAGGAAGAAATTTAACTAAAAGAAATAAGCATTAACCTCACAGTCCAAATATGCCGTGTCAATATCTTATGAAGTCCCAATCTCTTGCATCTCTAAGTGGCTAGAGGTGACAAAGAGCATTCTTCTCCCTACACCAGCTACACCTCTGCTGTGTGACACTCCCTGCTGTCTTCTGGCTTGGACCCCTCTCCTGATGTTTCCTATGGCTTCTGCTTGCTGCCCTTCCTTTGCTTTCTTAGATAGCTGATAACTTCTAACCTTAGCAAAGGAAATAACTATTTTTTCTCTTATACAGCAGCTATTTTAGTAAATGAGTTAATTAAAAAAAACCCCAAACCATTCCCAGGCAGAATATTTTTCTCTTCGGCCTTTCTCTGGTTTTTAGTAACATGTGCCAATTGCCACCCCCCAATCCCAAGGGAAACTGCTACTTGCTACGTAATTTCTGTTGCAGGCCTTGAAGCCCTTCTCTCTACCACCTCTTGGCTGGGGTGCAGGGAACATACATTCTTCTTTGCTTTAGGGCACCTTACCCCAATATATTATCCAAACCAAATAAGAATATAAACACCAGATACAAAATCTCTAATGATTTCCACATATGATATTGATATTAATAATTTTCCACTATCACTATGCCTTACATGTGAAGATAAAGCTTCAAATTCACCATCATTAGGGCACATGTTTTTATTCTCAAGAGACAGAAGCCTAGCCATGTTATGCTAATAAACACACAATCCTCTTTATTAGTTTCTTGCAAAGAACAACTGTGAACAATTTTAGGATGGTTATTCAGGAATGGGATATTCCATTACTGTGAAAAACACCAAAGCTATAATAGCTAGCTACCCACACAGCATTGACAGTAGTCATCTCTATGGCTACCAAAGAATCATGCTTCAATAATCTGAGCTACCCATTCACAGACAGGATTGAATTGACTCCAGTCCACAGTGTCCAAATTCACAAAAGAAAATTTCCATTTTACCTGTGGAAAAGCAAACCTGTCTGATCTGTAATTTTTGGTCACCATGATGATATGATGTAAGTTATTAAGTTTATCAGGTAGTGTTTGCTTGATATTTCTAGATCTATTCCAACCAAACTGACACATTAGCAGGTTCTATCCATGAGTAAGGCAGTCATCAGCCAAGATGCACCTACTAGTTCTTTTTAATTAAAATCAGTTTAGAAACTAGAGCCTTCAAAAGGATTTTTTTCCCTCACATTAAAAACGTGACAAACAACTTCACTCTATCCCCCACAGCCCCACCGTAAATTCTAAAATAAAATAGTGTGGCAGGTATCATTTTTATTATCCTATTAATTTGTTGAAGAAAGAAAATTTATTTTAGCATAAATTAAGGTGAAAAATAAACTCAAATAATCCAAAGAACTGATTCATTTTTTTAATGTTTTACTTTCTTCTGGAGTTTACTTTAAAAGCCTCTCTTTTTTTCTTCAACATCATCAATCATTCTTACTCTCTCTCTGGTTAATAGGTTTAAGAACACCTTGAGCAATGTTTGGATTACTATTCTGTTTCTTTTCAAATTATGCAGTTCATACTCAAAGCAGAAAATTTTTAGTAAGATTGTATATTTATATTCATTTGATTCTAAAAGTTCTATCATACAATAAACTTGGAACGGAGAAGTATCATTATTCTGTTGGCATGTGTGATTTGTTAGATGATCTAATTATGCTGTGGAAGCATTTTGCAAAGCTACAGTTAAAAGTTTTTATAAAAAGTATATAATGTATGAATTTAGGCCAAAATCATGCAAGAAATTCAAAACAGAGTCTAACACTGAAGTGGAAAAGGATTTTTTTTAATTAGATGCTCCATTCTTACAGATTTTTCTCTGTATAGTCTGACAGGAAAAACTCCTTCATTGGGATGGCAACAAATGATATGTGTCAATTCTTGTTTGCATCTAAGGAGGGTGTGGGGTGGACAAGGTCATATAATGACCTGTGTCAGCCATTCCCCTGCTATTTGTGAAATACAAATATTTATACCATGCAAAGACTTTACTTTCCTACTCAGAGTTCTGTGCTTAGAAGACCACAGCCATTAAGTGACTATAAACAGAACAATTTGAGTCTTGTGGCCACCCTGGATGATCAAGTTGAAACAATTTGGAGTGAAAGAAAGCAAATGCTGGTTTAAACACATGTATGATATAATTAAGGGAAGACTGTAGGGAAATTATTCAAAGCACATTAAGAATCAAATAGATTCACTTTAACAAGTATAAAAACTCTATTCAAATAAAAGCTTTTCATGGCTTAATAAGAGCTCATACTTGAAAAAAATGGGGGAGGGAAATAGAGATTATAATTCATTCTAGAACTATATAACATAAGTAAATGAACAATAAAAATGATAAATTGGGCAATAAAAAAGATTACAGAAATAATGCTTTCACATATTGGTCATTCATTAAATTGACTTCTCAATGTAATTACTTTAACATTTCTACTTCTGATTCAGTACAGATTTTTGGATCATTAAATAAGATAGTAAATATTATACATTTTTTCAGGAAGATAATTTATGATCTAACAAATTTTCCTGCAGAGAAAAAAAAGTCTGACAATCAAATCAACATTTTCTGTAGTAAATTTATCTTAATAATTCTTAAAAATCATTTCAACAAATATGTATTGAAAACCTGCTATGCACTAGACATTGTAGAGCAGTAGTAAACTAGCACATAATTGACACATGGCAATTTCTTCAGATACTTCTATCTCTTCATAAGATTTTGTGGATATACTGTATACATTATATAATATATAGTCTATATTTTATACATAATATAATAATTACTTTGGGCATGAATTTTTATTCCCAACTAAACTGCTATGGCACTGTCACTGCTTCCAAGGAATGTACAACTTAAACAAAAAGTATATAAACAACTAAATAACTATCAACAAAGTGCTATAAGAACAGAGATGTTGATTAATTCTTTCTGGGGAAGGTAAAAAGAAAGGCTTCAAGATGATATTTAATCTCGGTCTTCAGAATACAGGACTTCACCAGATGGTGAAGTGGGTAAAGTACGTTTAGTGAGAAAGAACAGAACAAGGCACAGACATGTGGAAGTACATAGCACGTTCACTCAACGTCAACGATGGAGCCTTGCTACCCCCAGAGAGGTTTGAGCAGAGGTGTTGGGACCACCTGGAGCTGGCTAGAAATGCAGAATCTCTAGCTCTATCCTTGAACTTCTGAATCAGAATCTATATTTTAACAATATTCCCAGGTGATTTGTATACCCACTAATGATTGAAACACACTAGTTCAGAGGGCTTGCATTGCTGCAGTGTTGGAAGTCCACGCTACTGGAAAAGATGGACAGAAACTAGATACAGACACAAAAAGACTACAGTATTTAGGAGCCTGTAATTCATCCTCTAGGCATGGGTGAGCCACCTAAGGTTTTCTGAAGAACATAATAACAGTACAAAATCAACGTTTATAAGATGCTAATGCTGGTGGAAGATGGTGAAGAAGAAAATTGTCTAGGGTATTTTTCTAATGGTTTAGATAAGAGATCAGAGACCATGATGAATCCCTGGCCTGAGACAATGGAAGTAAGAATTGGAAGAATGAGATGTAATTCAGAGACATGCCACAGAAAGGATTGTCAAGGTTTTATTATAGCTGTAAGAGGCCACAATCGGAGAGGGGAGATTGAAAAAAGGAATTGTTTCAGGAATTGACTAGTTTTAAGATGAACTGTATTATTGAAGTCAAAAATAGATAAAAATTGTTAGAGTTATAAAGGGAAAGAAACTTCAAAACTAGGATGCCAGATGAGTCAACAGTAATAACACCAGTCATTTACTGATTGAGTCATTCATTTATTAAACATCCGTTAAATACCTGGTACCTATATATGTCAATTACTAATAATCACTAAGGAAACTCTGAGTCTCTGCCCACAGGAACTGGTGTTCTAGGAGAAACGGAAAACAAATAAGTAGATGGATATGTATCATTTCAGGTAGAGATTAGTGTTGGGGTTATTTTTTAAAAAGTATGGGAGGCTCAACAGCAAGTCAGAGCCCATTTTTAGGATGAGGTCACGAAAGGGTTCTATGCACACGGCCTTCATGACAAAGGGAAAAAGGTGATGTGCACAGGGAAAAAGGAGATGTATCTAGAACTGCTGTAAGGAATTCTACTACTTTAAGAAGACATTTATTTTGTTTCATTGTTTTGTAGAAAAATTGAGTCATTATTTTTAATAATAACCAAGATAATACCTTATATTTCCATGATTTTTTATAGTTTTATACTTTCACATATGTTATCAAATCTGATCCATATAATCCTTCTGAAAGGCAGAGAGGACAGATTTTATAGATGAAAAGTCCAAGTTTCAAACAGGTGGGATAACTTGGTCAAGATTCCGTATCTAAAAATTATGAGATCTTTGATCTTTTGACTTATAGATGACTTAACTATTACACTATTAATTATGCATTAAAGTTTTTAAGCATATGAAAGAGATTGATTTGGGCTACAAATCTAAAAATATAAACTTCATTGTGGTAGATTAAAGATGGCTGCAAATTTTTCACTACTCTTTCCATCTAGAAGTGGAGTCTAATTCTCCTCCCCTTAAATCTAGGCAAGTGTAGTGACTTAATTACCAATAGAATGTTGAGACGGTGGCTAGGCTTCTTTGCCTACAGAAGCCTAGAAGCTTCTGCCTTTGATATTTACATCACTCACTCTGGTGGGAAGCTAGCCACTATGTAAAAAATAAATAAATAAATAAAAATCTAAGTGTTCTGAAACCACTATGCTGTGGGGAAGATCAATAAATCATATGGAGAAGCTGCATAAAGAGAGATACCCAATCTTTTCCAGCTCTTCTAGCCATGCCAAGCCCTGACACGAGACACATGAGTGAAGAAGCCTTCGGATAACTCTAGATTCAGCCACTTCCCGCTCTTTGACCGCAACCACATAAGAAACCCCTGGGGAAAACAGCCCAGCTGAATCCAGTCAACCCTGGCTTGCCCAGATGAACTGCGAGAGACAGTAATAAATTATTGTTTGGAGCCACAAGTTTGGGGGAAGTTAGAAAACCAGAACACTCATTATTTTCGAAAGGCATGTGATAGAATAAAAAATATTATAAATAAATGAATACTGACTGAACTAATGACTTCGAAATTAATTTTTTCTTTTATAGGCATCTCATTCTACAACATCTATGTAGATTTCCACATAATCCAAAGGACAATTTTGTTTAAAAAGTAATGACTTTTATTTTGGATTTATAATGTGTTTTAAATGTAGTGCTCTGAGAAAATGATAAAGCATCAAAGAGTGTTAAACCTGGAAGGTGCCTTCCTCAGAGGCCATTATTCCAACCCTCTCAATCTACACACGAAGAAAGTGAGGGACGGAGAGCATGAGAGATTCCGTGATTTACAAAAATTCACACACACTTGGTGAAATTTTTGCCTCTCTCAGAGGATATTTTAAAATTCAGTGTTTCAGTAGATGAAGAAACCAGCATGGTATTATTTGACTACCAGATTACATTTTATATTGTCAGATGAATCCAAGTATACAAATTAGACCTTAGACTTCAGTTCCAAAAGTAGTATTATTTGCTTTTCTTAAGTGCTGTATTACATCATATTGCTTGGCAATTTAAAAGCCAATTTGCACACAGAAAAACTCATTGATGGGGATAGAAATTAGAAAAGTTGTTTCCTGTAGGGTGGGAAGGGAATTGACTGGATGGGCACAAGAGAACTTTTCTGGGGTGATAGAAATGATATATTTCTTGCCTAAGGTATAGGTTACATTGGTGTGTATATTTACAAAAACTCATAGAACTGTATTCTATTCTTAAGACCTGAGCATTTCACTGTATGTAAATTATTCCTTAATTAGAAAAAAAGACAACAAAAAGGAGAGATTTTGTTCCTCCACGTGAGAAAATTACTTGCCAACAATTGTTTTCTCAAGAGTGGAGATGCTCTGGGCTCATTTAAATAACCTCTTTCTCTGTCTTCCAATTATGTAATGCATCCATGAGGTCAAGGGTATGCACATCTGTGATCATAAAACAAAGTAAAGCTAAGGAACCACTCAGGCTAAACACATGTAACCACAGAACATTAGTGTTAGAAAGGGTCTGATAAATCATCTAATCCGACCTTTTTCATTTTGTAGATAACCTTGGCCTTGCTAACAGATCCAATAAAAAGCTATGCTTTCTTAAAACTTGATGATAAATTAATATGTTGAGCTGTTGTTCGTAGAGCAGAAGCTCATTTATCCAACAGAATCAGGTCAATAAATAAAAATGGGTTAAAGCTGGTATTGAAAAAGTAAGAGAGAAATACAGATAATGTAAGCATTTTAGTTTAACTAAAACATAAATTAGGTTAAGACATTTATTTATATTCAGTCTTTTGATGAAGGAACATAGCCTTTTACTCGCCTGGAAGTGGATGTGCTGATTGGACAGGTGCCTGGACTGCTGAGGATAAAGAGAGGTGAGGCACCACAGTGGGAAGGGAACAGGCTCTGGGCAAAGCTGCCTGGGTTCTGAATCTCAGCCTTGCCACTTTCTAGCTGTATGAAACATGGGAAGTTGCATAGCTCCTCTGTGCCTCAGTTTCCTTTTCTGTCAAATGGAATATTATCTCCCACACAGAGCAGTTATGAGAATTAAAACACTTAGAACAGTGCCTACCTCATTGAAACTGCCAGATAAATGTTCATCAGATATGTAAAAATAAGCAACTCCCATAACGCATCAGTTTTGCCTTCCAATTTCGTTGTTTTAGAATTTAGAAAGATCTTCTTTCCTTTTCTTCTTCTTCTTCCTTTTTTTTTTTTTTTTTTTAACAGCTATGTAGTCCACCTAATTTGACAGCAAGTTTTTGGGGTTTTTTGCTTTTTAAACAAATCAACTTTATCAAGTCTTTCCTCAGCATTAAATTTCTTTCCAGAGAATCTCAATATTCTTTTCTCAGCATTCATATTTGGCCCCTTGGTGTAATATTTGTTAAATCAAATAATAACAATTAGAAGTAAAACTTAGACCTTTATTGGATGTATAGCATGCAAATATTTTCTCCCATTCTGTAGGTTGTCTATTTGCTCAATGATTGTTTCATTGGCTGTGCACAAGCTTTTTAATTCAATCAGGTTCCATTTATTTATTTTTGTTGTTGCTGTGATTGCCTTTGGGGTCTTCTTCATAAATTCTTTGCCTAGGCCAATATCTATAAGCTTTTTTACAACCTCTTCTAGAATTCTTATAGTTTCATATCTTAACATTTAAGGCTTTTATTCATCTTGAATTAATTTTGTGAGTGGTGGGAGGTGCAGATCCTGTTTCAGTCTTCTATATGTGGCTATCCAATTTTCCCAGCACCATTTATTGAATAAGGATTCTTTTCCCCAGTGTATGTTTTTGTCTGCTTTGCCAAAGATCAGATGGCAATATGAGGATGGTTTTATATCTGGGTTCTCAGTCCTGTTCCATTGCTCTATGTCTCTGTTCTTGTGCCAGTACCATGCTATTTTAGTTACTATTGCCTTGTAGTATAGTTTGAAGACTGGTAAATTGATGCCTCCCAATTTGTTCTTTTTGCTTAAGGTTGCTCTGGCTATTTGGGATCTTTTCTTGTTCCATACAAAGTGTAGAATTATTTTTTCTAGATTTGCAAAAAATGACATTGGTACTTTAATGGGGATTGCACTGAATCTGTAAATCATTTTGAATATTATAGACATTTTAACTATGTTGATTCTGCCAACCTATGCATATCAGAAAGATAACATCAAACAACTGCATTAAAAAGTAGCACCTCTTGTATTATCCTGGATAGAGCTGGAGCCCATTCTACTAAGTGATGTATCAGAAGAAAGGAAAAACAAGCACCACATGTACTCACCATCACATTGGTATTAACTGACTTAACTGATCAATACCTAAGTGCACATATAGTAGTAACATTCATCAGGTGTTGGGAGGGAGGAGGGGAGATGGGTATATACACACCTAATGGGTGCAGCACTGTCTGGGGGATGAACACGCTTGAAGTTCTGACTCGGGTGGGGCAAAGGCAATATATGTAATTTAAACATTTGTACCCCCGTAATATGCTGAAATTAAATCAATCAATCAATCAATCAATCAATAAAAGTAGGCAAAAGACATGAACAGAAGCTTTTCAAAAGAAGATAGACTAATGGCCAACAAACATATGAAAAATGCTCAATATCTCTAATCATCAGGGAAATGCAAATCAAAACCACAATGAGATATTACTTAACTTGAGTGAGAATGGTTTTTATCAAAAAGTTTCAAAACAATAAATGTTGGCGTGGATGCAGAGAGACAGGAACACTCACACACTGCTGGTGGGACTGCAAACTAGTACAGCCTCTGTGGACAGTAATATGGAGATACCTCAAAGAGCTAAAAGTAGAACTCCCATTTGATCCAGCAATCCCAACACTGGGCATCTACCCAAAGGAAAAAAAGACTTTCTATAAAAAAGACATCTGCACTAGCATGTTTATAGCAGTACAATTCACAACTGCAACGACATGGAAACAACCCATGTGCTCATCAATACATAAGTGGATTAATAAAATGTGGTATATGTATACCACGGAGTTCTACTCAGCCACAAAAATAATGGTTATCTAGCATCTCTTATATTATCCTGGATAGAGCTGGAGCTCATTCTACTAAGTGAAGTATCACAAGAATGGAAAAACAAGCACCACATCTACTGACCATCAAATTGGTATTAATTGATCAACACTGATGTGCACATACATCAGGTGTCGGCAGGTGGAAGTGGGTAGGAGGGGATGGGTATATTCGCACCTAATTGGTGCGGTGGGTGCCATCTGGGGGATGGACACGCTTGAAGCTCTGACTCAGGTGGGGCAAAGGCAATCAATATATGTAACCCAAACATTTGTACCCCTGTAGTATGCTGAAGTAAAAAAATAAATAAACTAATCTTTGGGGATATAAATCAGAAGAGTGGTTACCTGTAAGGAGGGGAGATGGAAAAGGGTACATGAGAATTTTCTTCAGTGGTAGAAATGCTCTATCTCTTAATTGGCACATGGGAGACACAGAGATGTAACCTCTGTAACCACCCAGCACTCCCACATCCTCCAAGCTACAGGATGCCCACTGCCTTGTTGGTTCATCCCGTTTTTGCTTATACCCCCAGAACTGAGAACTGTTCACTGGTAACATGTCAGCAGAAGTGGCGTGGCTTCCCTACATGCATATCTAGCCAGAACAGGACAGGAACTAAATTCCTGATAAAAACATGTTTTAGAAATTGACATTGACATGAGCTGAGACTCTGTGTTTTAAAAACGTCCGTTGGACTACTTCATACCAACTGAGAGTTGACAGGTCACATTCCATTTCTTCCCTTCTACTGCAGAAAGGGCTGGGACACATAAAGACATGGCAATAACACATCACATGACTGCATGGGCTAAGCATGCATTCCAAAGATAAATACAAACATCTCCAACCAGTGCTGAAAAGCATGTGTTTTCATCCTAGCCAGGCTGATTACAGCCTCATCAGCAAGGCTGAATGTTGATCCCCATTCAGTAACACTTCGGGTACCTTTGTTCTAGCTTTTTCCCAGCAGTGAAAACAATGGAAGAGAAACTGCCGAAAGCTCACTTCTTTTTCTTCTTCTTCTTTCTTTAATATAAGAAAAATAATTGTGAAGGAGGAAAATGAAGTAAGTAGGAATAGAAGAGACAGACAAATGTATAAAACAAATTTGAATAATCAGAAATAGAGGAAACATTTACAAGTATTTTATGATTTACTTTCCTTTATAGAAAATGAACAATAAAACAAAACTAAACAAGCAAAAAAAAATGTTAATGACTGCAATTGCTGCTAAGTATGAAGTGACCCCCTTCGTCTAAATTTTGCCTCCCAGTGGCTGTATGATGGTTCTTATGGAATGTCAGTGAAAATAGGTGTAATGGAGGAGAATACATCCCATCAACCCTCAAGACTACCTAATAATTAAGCTGTACTTTTAGGATAATAAAAATATCTTCTATCCCATTTCAAAACAATAATCCTGCAGGGAGAAAAACATGATGTGAGTCCTTATAAATCAATGAGCAAAAAGACCAAGTAGGTTTACACACAGCTAATTATTACCCACTACCATTTTGGTGCCATTTTTAATATTAGGGTCCCTTTTAAAGCTCTTCTTCTTCTCTGTTTGCTTCCTTTACATTATAGCCCTTGTAGTCATGCATGAGAAACACCCATGAACACTAAATGCATTCATTATGGACACTACTGAATTCCAAATGAGAATAGTTTAAAAATATATATTATTGTTCAAGATAAGCTAACACGTTTCAAACAAGAGGGCCCTGTTTGAATTTAGAAAGCAGACTAAAACTCACAGCAGCAATTCACAATTGCAAAGATGTGGAAACAACCCAAGTGTCCATCAACACATGAGTGGATTAATAAAATGTGGTATGTGTATACCACAGAGTACTATTCAGCTATAAGAAACAAGGGTGATATAGCACCTCTTGTATTTTCCTGGATAGAGCTGGAGCCCATTTTACTAAGTGAAGTATCCCAAGAATGGAAAAATAAGCACCACAAGTACTCACCATCAAATTGGTTTCACTGATCAACACCTAAGTGCACATACAGGAATAACATTTATCGGGTGTGGGGCAGGTGGGAGGGGGGAAGAGGGGATGGGTATACGCATACATAATGAGTGTGATGTGTACCGCCGGGGAGCGGGGGAGGGGGGGTGGACACTCTTGAAGCTCTGACTGGGGGCGTGGGGAAGGACAATATACGTAACCTAAACATTTGTACCCCCATAATATGCTGAAATAGAAAAAAACCCACAGCAGAGAGGAGATCTGAGTCCCCACTGCTCTGTGCTGTGAGGATTGGGGTGAACTGTCACGGAGAGGCGGCACTCAGAAAAAGAGGTGGAATTCAAAGCCAACACCAGCTCCCCTGGGGTCTGCTGTAATCAGGAGACAAATGGTCTGTACTCAGTAGCATGTATTCATTCTGTCGCAAGAGGCTGCCAATGCGAGCTTCCCTGTGCTTTTGTGGAAATACAGTATGAGTCTTTTTCCCTTCAGTTGCTTTAGAACAAGAAGAATAAAAAAGTCCACTGCTGACAAACACTGCTTTGGGCATTTGACACTGGTCTTTGATCTAGTTACTCAGACAGTTCAAAATGAACAAATTAGGTGTTTACAACAAAAGACATTCCGTTTCGGCTTGTTCAAGTGCCAAGCGGGGTGGACAGCCTCTCCAACAGAACTGGGAAATTTCTCCCTGCCAGGCCACAGGATGGGCATTGGGAGTTCACTCCCCCACAGCAATTAATAAATTATGATACTGCTTTTTTGAATTAAAAGAAAGAAAACATGAGATTGGGGTCGACGAAGTAAATCTAAACCATCCGGAGTTTGAGTTCAAGACACTGCAGATCCCTCAGGCGAGAGGCCCACAGGGAGATAGATGTCTTAGTTCTTACGGGGTGGCTTGGGTATGGGACAGACACAGGAAAAGCGCTCATTTTTATTTCTGCCTGAGGACCCGGGCACCCGTACAGTCTACATGCCACACAGAAAAGGGCGAAATCTGTATCCTATTATGCAAATTCAGCTTTTAAAAGTATTCTAACATTATTCTCAAAGAGAAGAGGAAAATTGGATATCTCGGTGTGATCTCCATTCACAAAAGAGAATGGATTTGTTCCCTTGACTTAAGTGTCTGTTTTATTTCTATTGAAAACAGCGCATCTTAGAAAAGGACTCTTTGCCTCCATTTCCTTTTTGTGACAAGTGTGTGTACCATGAAATGATTTGTTAAAAGCTTTAGCAGTCTGTGACCAACGAAGGACGGAAAATGGAGTACGTAATTGACACCAGGTTTTTCTATTAGGGGACGCCCGAGTAAAATCTTTTTAATAGTGTTTTATGATGTTTAGGAAAGCAGTCACCACCCCGCAACGGAGCCCAGCCGCAGCGGCTGCGAGGTCTGCCACGGGATGCGAAGGGCGCGCGTGGAACGCGCCGAAAAGCGGCGCTCCGAGACCACGGCTCACGCTCAGCGAGCACTGGGGAGCAGGGAAGGGACAGGGGCGGTAGCAACAGGAAGAAATCTGTTCGCACGGGTCCAAGTATTCCCTAGAATCAAAATGTCAGCCTTGAAAACACCAAGTGAACCGGCTTGCCTAATATGTTGCCACCCGCCTCACAACTACCGGAAAGCAGTTGTTTACCTGTTGTGCTCAGCTACCCTGTCAGTGCTCCTGAGTTCGATTGTCAGGCTTCACCGGAAGTTCCATTTGCTCCGTTCCCTCTTCTCTTTGCAACACGGAAATCGAAACGGGTCATACTTCCTGTTGCCTGCCGGGGCGCACGCACATCTCCCAGTCCCGTGCTCTTTCTCGCGGGGCGCCAGCCCTCGCGAGCACGACTCTTCGGTAGGTCAAAGGTCACAGCCTCTGGCCATCACCTGGGTGAACGGGGAAAGCCTCGGAGGAGGCCGTCTGCCACTTTCACCTCCGCCGAGCACAAGGGCTTCAAACGTCTTCTTGTGCCAGCGCCGCCGAACCAGGAAGTTCAAACCTGCTCCGAGGAAGGGGCTTCGAGAAGGGACACAAACCGTTCTTACCGTGCCTTCCCCTCCCCCACAAGGGATCTTCCTGTGAAAACCGTCTTGTTCTGGGTGTGTGATTCTTTCACGCAAGCCTTTTGCAGAAGCAGAATCTTGATTGTCAGAGACAAAAGCTGGGTGAGGCAAAGAACCTGGGGCCCTGGGGATACTGACTTAGAAGAAGGAAAAACTAGAACCGAGACGCTGCCTTCCCCCACGCCTTCATCCGTCCTCCACTGACAAACCCAGCCCCGAGGAGGAAACTGGATACTTAGGACAAGATATTATCACAAAGTCTGCTAAGAATCTGGACTGACCCTGCAGAAATTTTCCTAGATAGAAGTAAATTATCACGTAGTAGTGATTTTTGCTGAAGTTTATTTGTATTATAGCTGGGCTCTACGGCAATTGGCAGTTTCTCTGGTTAAAGAGTCATCCTCCATGGTGTGGGTCTCTCCATCACCCAAGGTTAGTGACAGTCAAATGAGAACAGACTGAATCTCAGCTCTGCCACTGACCACCTCTAGGACCTTGGGCAAGTTGCCTGACCTCTCAGTGCCTCATTGTTCTTCGCCCGGTGGGATAATAAAAGTTCCAGCCTCATGGAGATGTTGGGAAGGTTAAGTGTACTATGTGCCTTACAGTGAGTGCTGCGTACGTATTAGATTATTATTATTACTATTTTATTTTCTTCACTGTTTCCCCTTCCCTCATAGTGTTCTGGCATATTGATTGATTTACTCAGAGTAAGCTTTCAATCATACAAATTGATAACAAGGTACAGTACAATTTTATAGGCTTTTAAGGAGCACTATCTCACTGATGAATACTTTGACCAAATGTTCTGTGTTCAACTTCTGATAGTATTAGCACTAATTGACATGCGGTAGAGCTCCTTTGTTTACAAGCAAGTGTCTAAAATGGATGGAGTTTTGTGTATTTAACACCATTTTAAAATCTAAGGGTGTGTCTCTGTATTAGTTTCTTGCAGCTTCCATAACAAATGACTGTAACCTTGGAGGCCACGAGTCTGAAATCAAGGTCACTGTAGGGCTGCACTCCAGCCAGTAGAAGGTATTTGGGGAGAATCTATTCCCTCCCTCTTCCAGCTTCTGCTGTCTCTGGGCATTTTTTGGCTTGAGGATGCTTTTTAATCAATCTCTGTCTCCAAGGCCACATTGCCTCCTCCTCTTCTGTCTGTCTTCTGCTTGTGTGTCTGTCAAATTCTCCCCCTGCCTCACTCTTACAAGGATACTTGTCATTGGATCTAGGGCCCACCTGAATAATCCGGGAGAAGCTTTTTCCTCTTAAACTCCTTAACTTAATCACATCTTTACCACATAAAGTAATATTTGCATGTTCTGGTGATTAGCAGGTGGACATCTTTTTGAGGGACACTGTTCGGCCCACTACAATGTCATCACCAAAACATGCTGGGAGAGATTGTAAAAGTTGTCTGACTAGTTGTCTGACTTATTTTAACCAAATGCAAATGACTTATATTCATAGATTTATAAGGAATATTTGGGCTGGTCACCAGTAATAATTATACACACACACACACACACTCTTGCCTAATCCTCAACTTTTCTTCCTTAGAGTAGATAGAAGTGTTTGTTTTATAACTGAGAGAAAATGTTTCAGTGGGTGAGGAGATAAGGTAAGGAAAAGAGAAGAAAAGAAGGAAAGTTGTTGGCAGTATTCTTGTGCCATGTCTCATACACTGGTTTTCATTCTCCTTCTAGGAAGAGATGGTACAAAGCAAAAGGCACTGAATGGATTTCTTGAAGTTCCGCACAGAAAGTAGGAAAGACCTCGTGAGACCCCCAGGCACAAGGAGAGCTGCTTTGGAGCCCAGGGACCAGGAGTGGAGCCGAGACAGAGGAGGCAAGACCCAGCTCCTAATCCCTGAGTTTCCAAGCTTTGGGAGCACCCTGCAGCCCCTCCCTTGTCTCGGTGGTGAGACATCTCATGATGTGCTGGGACACTGATGAGGCCGTGGAAACGGACAAGAGGGACAAAGAAGAAGAGACAGGGGCCACTGATGTGAGGGCAAAAGAGACCCTTCCCACTGGAGACTTCCAGAAAGACATGCAGGACATTGTACTTAGATGGGTGAAGCCATGTTAGTGTGTGAGTGGAGGTTATGGTGCAAGTTGACGTTTGTGTAAACATTTCCCTATGTACAGAAGGAAATGTCGCCACTCTCATAAGGACACTTGTCAAAAGATTAAGAAAAGATGGGAGAAGCATTTTGACAAACTGGTGATATTTGTTTTCTATTGTTGCTGTAAAAAATTACCAAAAACTTAGTGGATTAAAGCAACACCCCATTATTATTTTAGTTTCCAAGACTCAACTGGATTCTGAAATCAAGGTATTATCAGGACTGTGTTCCTTTCTGGAGGCTCTGAGGAAAATCTACTTCTAGGCTCAATCAGGTTATTAGCAGAATTTGGTTTTATCTGGCTGTGGGACCAAGGTCACCATTTCCTTCTTGGCTGTTGAAAGAAATTTCTTGTGGCTGTCCACATTCCCTGGCTCATGGCTCCTCCATCTCCAAGTCGTCAGTGGTGCATCTGATTTTTCTCATGCTTCTAATCTCCCTGATTTCTTTTCTCCTTTTAAGGGTTTCTGTGATTACTGTGGATACAACTAGATAATCTGGAATGATTTCCTTTATATTAATGTCAGCTGAATAGTAACCTTAATCACATCTGGAAAGTCCCTTTGGGCCTGTGAGAAGACATATTTATAGACGTTTTCTGTAACGCCAGGAGGCGAAGATCATGGGAGCCAAAATTTTGCTTTCCACACTTGTGAATCTTGCAGTAAAGTGCGCCCCTCCCCCCACCAGAAAAAGCTCTCTGGGCTAGCGATCTGAAGACCAAGTTCCAGTTTCGCCTCTACCGCCGGCACGTTTGTTGATGGTCATGGGTGGACACTGCCCTGCTTGGGAGCTAGTGTCTTGTAACTGTAAAGATAAAGTCTGAGTAGATTCCATGTCGTCTCTCATTGCTCCGTAATTATGTGACTCTGTTTTTCCAGCAGTGAAAGACTACAACCCATTATCAAATCCACAGGGCGAAATGTATCTTGTGGTTTCCAGAGATTGCCCAGCTATTGTCAGCACCATCACTGGGGTCAGAGCAGTGGGATGCTGTCAACTTATATATGAGCTGTGCTTTCAAAATAGATGACACGGGGAGTATATGATATGATAAGCATACTAAGCAGTTTCCTTTACAAAATCATCAAGTAAGCATGCAATTGAGTCATTCAAAATAAAGGTTTGAGCTATATGAGTCTAGGCTTTATCAGCTGACACTACTTTTATACAAATCGTTACATGTGGAGTTTAAATGCAGCCAAGTATCCAAAGTGAAAGACACAGAGTCTTGTAACTTCCAGCATGCCTTAAGTGCAACCCACAAAGAACACAATGAATTCCTTCCCCTATGTGTAACATTCAGCTCCTTCTATAAATCTTTCCCAGGTGCCCAAGCTCAGATAGCATTTTCTAAAAGGATTGCAAATTTGGCAAACCTTGGCAGAGCCCAAAGTCTAAAGCATTCCCTGAAATCTACTGACTTATGAATAAGGCTTAAAAAAATCTAAATACCTAGTCCCATCATTCATGTCAGCCTTATTAACAAGGGTCCAGTTGATCTTGATATGCAAAGTGGTTCAATACGGTATTCACATTTTAACTTGTTGAAAACAATAAGGACCCCTTCTTTTTCTTTTTAATTACTCTCTCTCTATTGCTGTGTCCCTAAATCTATACACAGATCATCTTTTGTTCTACTTCTCTATCAGTTAACATTCTTCAAAGACTAAAGAAATATGTGAATTTTCCCAAAAGGTGACTAGAAGTTATTGAAATTGAGCCACTCACATTTCACAGCAGTAAGCAGAAATGCTACTTAGAACTCATATATTAGGTATAGAACTAAATTTAATTTCATTTATTCAACAAATGTTAATTGAGTACCTACTATATATGCTACATGTACCTGCTAGGGTTAAAATGATGACCAGTCCTGGATCTCATAGAGTTTACACTCTAGTGTAAGATGGACAATAAATAAACTAAACACTGTGAAGAAAGATAAAGTAAGGAAATAGAGTGTGACTGGAGAGCTGTATTTTTAGACAAGCCAGTTTCTGACATGGTGACAAATTAAGTAGGAAAAACATCGCGCATGTATGGAGCAAGAGCATTGCAGGCAGAGGGTCTGGAGGGCAAGTACAAAGGCCATGGAACAAGAATGTGTTTGACAAGTTCAAGGAACATCAAAGAAGCCAGTGTCTCTCTAGTGGTGTGAGCAGGGGGCAGAGTGGTAGAAAGTGAGTTTGAAGCGATAGCCAGAATCAAGTCATGAAGGGCTATGGTAATGACTTCGGGTTTTATTCTAAGTGTGATGGAAACCCATGGAGGACTGAAAACAGAAGAAGGACATGTTTTGATTTACAATTTCAAGTTCTCATTCTGGTTGCAGCTAGAGAATAGAGATCGAGAATGAAAGCCAGAAGGCAAGTGAGAAAAGTTATTGTATAACAAATGTAAGTTTAGACAAGAGATGGACCGGGGTGGTAGTAGTACAAAAGTGGACAGGTTTAGAATATATTTTGAAGGTTTTGCTGATATGTCTTGCTGGATGAGGAAAAGAGAGGAAGTTGAATGCCCTTCATTGACCAGTGTAGGGTAACTGCCAATCACATCTTCAAGCATAAATGCAATCTTCTCTTTAAGGAAAAGGGATTGCTAGTCGTTTTCCTTCTATATCATCTTTGGGAGGACTAACTCATGTCTAGATGTGAGGAGATAACAATGGATAGAAGGAGAGACAGATACCAGTCTGATGTTGTCTATGCCCAAAGCATACCAGCAACATGGGGAAGAAAATGCTGTCATCCACTTTATGCATGTGGGAGGCTGCAGTGAAGGATAAAGGCCAGCAGAAAACATACAGTCTGCTTTTGCCACAATCAGGGAAGACACATCACCATTTTGCTTTCAACTTTAAGCTCTATGGCATAACTGTGTCAGCTTGTAACCACACTGGCATTTGGCAAAGTAGAATGAAATGAATTTTAATAAAATTTATAGTTATGTTACAAATATACCTCTACCAGAAGGTAAAACATATTTTCCCCTAAGACCCCTTTTAAATCAAGGGTTGAAGTTTTTGCTCCTCCCACCCCCACCTTAATTTTCACACCTGCTCAAATTTTGGTACTAAATATATATTAAATAATTCCAGTGAATATTTTATGTGCTATAATCCAAGAATACCCAGCTATATAAATTCCTTTAAATTTTTTCATTTTCATATTCATACTAAAGCTCAATATCAACTATTATATTTAGATCCAATTTAATAAATTAGTATTGGGTTCTTACTATAGGCCAGATACTGTGTAGATTCTAGAAATATAGATGTGACCAGTGTATGGTCCTCAGCCTAGTAAGAAAGAAAGAGACAAAATAAATTACCTGTATTAGTAAATAGTGTCAAAATAAAAGAATGAACAATGTGCTATGGGAATACTGATGAACAGGCTGTAACTATCTGGGTGAGGATCTCAGGCAAAGTGATTGAGAAAGCTGACATTTGAGTTGGACCATGACTGCTTAGCATCATGACAAAAAAGAAAAAGTGGAAGGAGAAAGCAAATACTAGTCCGTGCTTGTTGCAGACAGTGGTAGTTCAAGATCAATGGGAGAGGGGAGCAGTATAGCATAGTGGTCAAGAGCTTAGTCTTTGCAGCTACAGCTTTAGATCAAATACTGGTTCTACCACTTACTGTGTGTTACTGGGTAATCTACTTCATCTCTATGTGCCTCAGTTTCCCCATCAATAATGCTGGAATAATAGCTATTTCATAGAGCTTTGTAAGGAATTACTACTTTAACACAGTGTATTTAAGTAAAGCTTTTAGTACATAACAAGAAGTATACAATGTTTGCTATGATTATACCAATAAAAAGCAGGCTTATTTTTTTCTTATTTGAAGCATATTAATGAAAAGCACAGGACAACTTTTACAGAGCGATTTAGGCTTAAATAAATTATTATTTTTCAACTCTCTTGATCTCAAAAGTTAAGACTGAACTTACCAGGAAGGAAACTTTACTTTCTAATGACTATGTTTGTGGTTTGATATTTCAAAAGAGGTTGAATTGATAGTTTTAAAGCCTAAATGAGTCATGTGGCTTCACTCTGCTCTTGGCCACAGGTCAGCCTTGGCTAACCATGATGCAGGAGGCAGACCACACAGTGGAAATGTATCTGCATTACTCATCGATTAGCCACTAGAAAAATAATTCAAAATCTTGTCCTAGTGACAGTGAGGTGGTGATGTTATTTTAATAAGTTAATTTAATGCTTTAAAAATATAAATTGAGTTACATTGCTCTTATGCCTACAGAAGAGTATTTAAATTGTAAGAGCTAAATTCTGGGTGATATTTTGGCATGCTTACTACATGGTAATACCTCATATTTGTATGATAATTCATATTTCACACACAAAAAAATCTTTTCCATTGGCCTTATCATATCCTAATTTAAAAGATGATAAAATACTGAACTTGAGAATCTTCAGCAAGACTTAAATGTGGTCATGGTGCAAAGGTGCCAATGGAGAGAAATGGGAAGGTGTTGTGTGCAGGGATGGGATAAATTACTAGAATTTTGCCATGGTAAAGCCCAACTTAATAAGAGGGACAGTGAAGAAGACCCAAAACTATGAAACTAGGGGAAACATCTCATGACATTGGACTGGGAAAGGATTTTTTGCATAAAACTTCAAAAGCACAGGCAATGAAAGTAAATGAAACAAATGGGATCACATCAAACTAGAAAAGCTTCTGCACAGCAAAGGAACCAATCAACAGAGTTAAGGGACAACCTACAAAATTGGAGAAAATATTTGCAAACTATGCATCTGACAAAGGGTTAATATCAGAATATATAAGGAACTCAAATAACTCAATAGCAAAAAAACAAATCATCCAATTTTTCAAAAAGTACCAAAGATCTGAATAGACATTTCTCAAAAGAAAACATACGAATGGCCAACAAGTATATGACAAAATGCTCAACATCACTAATTATCAGAAAAATTCAAGTTGAAACCACAATGAGATATCATCTATCTCACCCTAGTTAGAATGTCTATTATTGAAAGACCAAAAAAAAAAAAAAAAAAAATTCTGGACAGAATGCAGAAAAAGGGGAACTCATACACTATTGGTGGATATGTAAATCAGTACAGTCATTACAGAAAAGAGTATGAAAAAAATTAAAAATAAAACTACCATATGATCTAGCAATCCCACTTCTGGGTATATGTCCAAAGGACATGAAATCAGTATGTCAAAGAGATATCTGCACCCTCATGTTTATTGCAGCACTATTCACAATAGCCAAGAGATGGAATCAACCCAAATATCCCTCAACAAATGAAAGAATAAAGAAAATGTAGTTTACATATACAATGGAATACTATTCAGCTACAAAAAGAATGAAATTCCATCATTTGTGGCAATATTGATGAACCTGGAGGATATCATGTTAAGTGAAATAAGCCAGGCACAGAAAGACAAATACTGCACGATCTCACTCATATGTGAGATCTAAAAAACTTGATCTCATAGAAGCAGACAGTAGAATAGTAGTTACCAAAGGCTGGGGAGGGGAGGCAGAAGGGGTGGATTGGAAGAAATTGGTCAGTGGGTACAAAGTTACAGTTAGATAGGAAGAATATGTTCCTGTGTTTTATTGTACAGTAGGGTGCCTATAGCTAATAATACATATTTCAAGGTAGGTAAAAAAGAAGGTCTTGAATGTTATCACCACAAAGAAATGATAAATGTTTGAGGTGATGGATATTCTAACTGCCCTAATTTGATAATTCTACATGTATATATGTATTGAAATATCACACTATACTCCATAAAAATGTACAATGATTCTATATCAATTATAAACAAAATAAAAAGTTAAATTAAAAAAAAAGCAAAGGAAGGCAACTGATCATTCTACACATACTTCATCTAATCTTTTTTCCCTCTTTTCCTAGCAACCAGTAAACATGCTCTTACTGCTACCGCAGAAAATAGCCAGTGTGTCTTGTGCCAGCCATGCATTTAAATGGCAATGCAACACTTGTTGTTAAGGAAGAACAGCCCTGTGAACTGGAGATTCCTCGCCTGTGGCTACTTTGTTGTGTTTAAACTGTCCTCTGTGCATCATTTATTCTTAGCACATTTGAGGGCAGCTGAAAACAAACTGATGAGTAAGTCTGAATATTGAGAGAGGTGAAGAAATGACATTTTAAAAGCAAACACTGAGACTTCTCAGCCAGAAGAAGCAGCAGCTGCTACAAATATAACAGATGACATTGGGAGCAGTGAGCGGAGTGGAATGTCAGTTCAAGAAGAGAGGCTGCCATCACAGAAAACAATCCACTAAACACAAAAGCTACATGCCCAGGCAGTGCCGAGGGGACAAGTTCTTCTCCCAGCAAGATGGCTGGCTGAAAGATAAGCTGAGAACCAATGAAAATTATCATTATAGCAGAGAAAAAGAGAGAGAGAGGGGAGAGAGACAGAGAGAGATTTAGAATGCGTCTGCCTCCGTGGCAGAAGAGACACGTTACACAGCATTCAAAGCCTGTAGAGTGTAGCCCCATAAGCTTCTTTCTTCAGAGCTAGCTCTGCACACCTCCTTTGGAAGCTAAAGGATTTTGCTTCATGTTCAGCGACCTTAAAGAAACTCTACTTTGGTACCTTTGATTCAAGAATTCCTTGCCATCACCTCTGGTTTTAAATCATTACTAATGATAGAGACAAGTGCCAAAACATTTGACTAGCTGTCCAGAGTATTTGAGAGTTTAAAAATACGGTCTTGATTGAAAATGCCATTTAGATATCAGTTAACCTTGAGGTCTTTTTGACCCATGCCCTCTGGAAGAGTTCATGGAAATAGAAACAAAGAGCATCAAAATGCACCTAACTCAGTGTCTGCAAGCCCCATGAAACAGCAAATCAAAGCATTGGCTCCAAGTCAGCCTGACATTTGAAAAGCAGCAGGGCTTACATCAGGTGAGATATCAAAGGAAACAAAAAGGAACTCGGGCAATCACAACCTTACCTGGCCTTTGCTAGGAAAGAAAGGCTGAAATATCTGAGGCATCGATTTCTCAACATATTCATGGCAAATGCAATGCTTCCTGTTACCCAGGGAAGTTACAGAGGCCCAGTTTCCATTTGGCCATGTTGCTGCTGACTGGGTTACATTGCCTGCTTGCTGCACAGTGAAGAGCCAACACACTGAGACAGCAGGCGTTGTAGCAGAGAAAGAGTGCCAAGCAAGGAGATGGGAGAAATTTCTCAAATCCATCTCCCTGAGAATTCACAGTCTAGGGTTTTTAAGGATGGTTTGGTGGGAAGGGTGCTAGGGAATCAGTATTGCTGATTGGCTGGGTTCAGGGTAAAGTCATAGTGGTGTAGAAATTGTCTCCTGCACTGAGTGAGTTCCTGGGTAGGGGTCTCAAGACATTTGAATCAGTTCCTTGGTGTGGGCCACTGGTCTGTGTGGGTCAGCTGATCCGCTGGAATGCAGGGTCTGGGAGGTGCCTCAAAGACCAGCCTTAGGTTTCACAAGGGTGATGTTATCTATGGGAGCAGTGAAGAAAGCTAAGAATCTTCATGACCATCAGCTGTGTGACTCCTGAGTAGTGAGCAAGTACAAGAAAGTAAGCTACGGAATGACGGCTGGTTATTTTTTTAACTACACGTATAACTTTGCAGAATCCAGGCCCCACCACTGTTCCTACCTTGCACTCCTTTGTCAGTCTTATAAAGGGCAGTTTCAGTCGTTCAGAAACCATGTATTGAGGCACCGCTATGTACCAGGCACCACACTGGGAACTAGAAAGCAAGAGCAAAAACATAGTGCCTGATAACAGATGTATGTATCTCCATGACCACAAAGGAGTGCAATAAATGTTCTAAAAAGGGATGCAGTGGTTTCAGAATGACATAAAGTAATTTTAAATAATCACTCAGAGGAAAGCAGTAAATAATAATAGTAAGATAATGATAGGAAAAGGAGCCAGTGTTTTGGTAAAGATGAAAGTTAGATTGTGTCACTAATTGAGAGCACGTATAAGATAAGTAAGTTTAAGAGGGAATACGGCGAATTCAGATTTGAATATGCCTCTCAAATAAGCACAAGTGTCCCCCAAATAACAACATTCCCCAATAAATTGAGTTTTTTTCCTTTTTCTACCACCATGATCACCACTGACATTATAACACATGAATAGTGAAATGAACAGACAAGAAACAGAAATAAAAAAGTGATTTGGCTATATTAAGAAAAAGCATTTAGGACACCTAAGGGTTCAGGGTACTTACGCCAGACACTCAGAATTTTTTCTTTTTTTCTTTTTTTCCTTCCACATTCTCTGCAATTCAATTATTAGGAATATGAGCTCTAGAATAAGTTCAAATTCTGGGTCTACCCTTTCTGCCTGGGTAAACTTGATGACTTACTAAGCCTTCCAAGGCTCTGTTTCCTCCCCTGTAAAATGGGGATCCCAGGACCTAGTTCATATGGTTGACGAGAGGATTCACGGGATCCCGCACATGAAAAGCTTAGTCCGGTGCCCGGCACACAGCAGTGCTCAGTATGCACAGCCGCGTTTTTCCTACCTTGTATTTCTCTTATTCCTTGTACTTTCCATTTCCAACTCCCACCAACACGTTCTCTCTTTCCTATGAAAAACTTCATAGAGTAGATTTATGAAAAAGGCAAAAAGGCTTTGGCTTAAGAAGACCTAAGTTTCAGTTTTGGTGCTATCACTTATTACCTGTGTGTCCTTGCACAAGTTCCTTGGCCTTCCGAATTCAAGTTTCCCTAGCCGAAAATTGCAGGTGTTAATAATGTCTTTCTTATTAGGATGTTCTAAGGAGTGAGTGAGATGTTATGTGTGTTGGATATTCTCTTTCTACCCCTCCAAATCTACTCTTCCATCTTCTACACCCTTCTCTGCTATAGGTAGCTGACATTTATCCACTGAATCAATGGGCAACCTTGCCCTTTGGCTTCTAGCTTGGACTGGCAGATAGAAGACACCAAAAGGATTTTGAGAAGACAGGAGAGTGTAGACAGGATATTTATTTCCCCCGTTCTCTCTCTGCTAGGTCTCTATGGGTGAACTCCATCAATCTGTTGAAGGTCACAGCTCTTCTTAAGGAGCCCCTTCTCCCTCCGAGTCCGGCTATCTACTCTGTGCTATGATGCTTTGAGTAGGTAGTCAAGGTCTCTGCTGTTGCTAGTCCTGCACTGCAACAACCTTTGCTAGTTTCCCTGAAACAATCCTGCACACGTCTTTGTAAGTAGTCTTTTTGTTAAAGTCTCCTCAATTACCCCTGTTTGAGTGCACCATCTGTTTCTTTCTAGTATCCTGACTGCTACAGCATGTAAAGTCCCTGGCACGCCTAGCTCCTAACAAATGAGTTTCTCCCTAAAAACAACGCCTGCCAATGAGTTCCTCAAACCTTGCCTGGTTATAGGGTGGTGTTCACAGTACAGGAGAAAAGTCCTGATTCTGATAACCTGAATCTGGATAATAATGTAGAACCTCTGAAAAAGTGGAAAAAGAATAGTCCCCATAGTAGAAAAATCTATATCCATCTCTTTCCTTGGAAATATAGCACTGAACCGAATCTGTAGAAGGTACAGTTTGCATCCTGTATTCTTACACATTGCCCCCTCTGTATATTGCTGTATAATATTTCCCTGTTCCTCGTTCTGACTTTTGGATGATTGTAGAGTCCTCTAACACATGAGAAAGAAGAGCAGATCACGAGAAGGAAGACCAAAGTTTGTTTTCTGTTACAGATCTGCAAAATATCACTCTCTAAAGGGATTTCTCCCAAAGACATTAGTTGGATGATTGGGTAAAATCAGCACAAAAACAATTACAAGTTTATTAAATCCCTTAAAAATAGTATTTCCAAGTCCAGTAATGTTTTACATGGAATATAAAGTTCTCTGAATCTGTTTCTTATTTATAACCACTCTACCAGAATCTTCTTTAGTTTAAAATCAAAATATTCATATTTTGGTCTACAAAAAAATATAATGAATGTCAAATTATGTAGCTGCCAAATCATACAGGAGCATTTAGTTTTTTATGTGGCACATTTCTCCTATTTTGTTTTATTTTGTTTTTTCCTATGCCCTGGCTTTTTTCCAACCCCATTGGCTTCATTTCTGTGTTGGTTTTTTTGTGTTCAAATGCTTTTCCTAAGCTTTGTGTTATATTAGCCTCATTCCAAATACCAGATATTTTCAATTTGGACCCTTAAATATATGCAAGATATTAACTTCATGGTGCTGTTTCCATAACCCTTGACACTGCATATTTAAAAAGGGCTTTAAGAAATTCTAATAATTGTTCTTGGTTTTGAGAAAATATGTACTCGTAGGACAGCCACTTAAAGTGTAAGTAGTATTTTAAATCATTAATGCTAACATGTGTCAGTGTGATATTTCTTTTATATGTTAATATAGGCAATCTCTCTGGATGTTTTCTAGTTTTTTTTATCTGCTTCACAAATGTTTTGCTTGCATTTTTTAAGAATTGTAAATCTGACTAATGCACAGATAATAAATACTGATGTCTGTATTTTGTTTAAAGTTTATAAGCTTGATTCTTCCTTTTCTTCTACTCAAGTCCTTTTTGACTGAGTGCCTTCATCTTTGAGTGCCCCATGAGAAGCAAGAGAGTTCATGCTCCTGACATACAATAATACTTACAGGGTGGAATTCTTTCTCCTTACAGAGTCAACGGCATGCAATTTGCCCCTAGGAACCTGTAGCATGCATCTACGAGGCCGTTCTAACGTGTTGGTTTACTAAGAAGAAATAAACAAGATGCTGACAGATAAGGTAGGGCTTTGAGGAAATGCATAATATTTTTTTCAGTTTGAGGCTCAATGTTTTCTTTCCCTCTTATTTTAAAATTTCCTTTAATGCTTATACAGCCAAATCAAAGCAAAAGAATAGCCAGCAGTATAAAGACCCCTCAATCTCATCCTACACCTCTCCCTCTCTTGCACTTCCAGAATTCATCGTGCCTCAAATGTCTGGCTGTGGAGCAGCCATAATAGGTTCTCCACTGTGTGCAGTCAGGCAATTTCTCTAGGGGTTGGCCCAGTTCTTCACAGACAAGCCCAACCCATAAGCTTTGCAATCGGACTGATGCACTTGGAAGAATCATTAAAAAGATATTGTAAAAAATCATATCTTATAATCAAACGGTAAAGGTACTCTATGTTTAATACCCCTCAATACATGACTAAAAAAAAAGCTATAAATCCAGTAAGTTATTTTTTTGGATAAAGTTTCTTGTGTACACTTTTAAAATATACATTCTGTCATTTGTAAGAAAAATATTATTATTTATTGCTTCGGATGGCAGCCAATGTATGAAAAAGGCAGAATCTGAGTGTCACCGCATTTGGTGAACTGTGTAGTTGCCAGTTGCCATTCTCAATAGCGATAAGAAGAGAAATTGCAATTTTAAGATAATCTTTTTAAATGCGTTATCATTTTCCGCTACAAAAGCTGTTATACGGCCTGTTAAATAAAAGACGCTTAGTCAGTCTAGTGAAGCTCTGATGATTGTGAACCTTATTCCTTATTTTAAAAAAAGAAAAACTGTTATTTTGTTGGGGAACAATCCTCATCACTTAGAAAGTTCAGGGTGTGGGGGCGAGGGGGAAACTTCACCTCTCCCCTGAAAGTTCGCTGAAAGATCAACTCACAATTAAGGCAGATTAATAAGAGAAAGAGGTTTATTTACTGTGAGTAAGGGGAGAATCACAGAGTGATGACCCAGTATCCCAGTGAGGTCCAGAAATTTTTATACCCTCCTTTTAGAGGGGAGGGGGAGATGAGGAATACAGGTAATTCCATTTAGGGGCAATAAGTGGTTGCTAGGGAGGATGACTGGATGGGGGAAACAGACTGACTTGTAAATTAACCTGACAAGGTATTATGTTTAAAACGGTTTGGCCAGGTCTGGTTGCATTCTTGATCTTTTTTCCTGCAATATATTGAGAAAACACGGAGGGGAAGGGAAGTCAATTGTTCTTTTGATGGGTCTGTCTGGTTTAGGCAGATAGAGGCAGATAGAGGGAAAGCCGGTTGCTCTCTAAAGGCCTTTAATTCAAAATACTCTTTATATCAAGGAGTCATATTCTGGGGTGAAATTTCCTGAGCTCCTCCAAGGATTATAAGAAAAATGCATGGGCTTAGTAGCTAGAGACAGAAGGAGGGGAAACCAGAGAATGGCTTTGGAGCACATCATCTGCTCAATGCATTTTATAAAAATAAAGGTTGAGCAGATCATACTAATTCAATGGAAATAGTGAAGATTTTGCAGCAAGAAAGAGTTGCAAATTCTGGCTCCGCTCCTTATTGGCTCTGTGGTTGTAAGGAAATCATTTAAGCTGAGTCTCATCTTCCTCATCAGTAAAATGTTAGCAATACGCCCGCAAAGCCAGGGCAGCATTGGCAAACAGAGTTGCCCAATAAATGGCTATTCTGACAAAGTATATTTTGTTAAAGAAGAGTTACCTGCTAACCTAAAATGGACTTTCTCTCTCCTTCAAAAAAATTTCTCCTCAGCTCCACTTTACCGGTTCATTCTCCTTTGTTTATTAGAGGGACGAGCTTATGTTCTCTGCTAGTTTAACACCTTCACGGTGAGCAGGAGTTCCCCGAACTGCTCCCCCGGCGCAGGACAGACTGCACTACTTCCCACAGAGAGAATTCCACTTGCCCCTGTACTCTCTGCCCCACAGAAGGCCTCTGCCTCCGGGCTGGAAAAGAATCTGAATCTGAGAAAGAACTTGGTCGTCTTATTTTTCTTCTGATTAACCAACCTCAGTCAATGTTCTTCACCCTTGGTCACCACTTAAATAAATCTCCAGTGAAAACATAGACGTGCTCTGACATACAGATAAGTCATCTGTAAGGTTGAGGCCCCAAACTTTGCAGCCAGCCTGCCTAGGTCTTCTATGTTCCCTGTTTGTTGGCTGTGTGAGCATGGGCAAGTGATTAATTTCTCTTTTCATCAGTTTTCTCACCTGAAAAAAGAGTATTAAAATACTACCTAACCCCTGGGGCTATGATGCAATTTCAATGAGTTAATATGTGCAAAAGACCTTAGAACATATAGTAAATGATGGCATAAGTGTTGGCTATGATTTCCCAACAGTCTCCATTAAAAGTATTTCATAGTTAACTTTCATGCAAAGGGAGGAAATATATACATATATGTATGTATATAATCTCCACCTATTAACATGTGTCGTTAAAATGGCTGACTTGGTCAAGGCGATGTAACGTAATCCCTCAGCCCTCCCCATGGCTCCACTGAGTGTGTGTGCTTGGAGAGGGATGACTATTAAATTGTTTCTCTCTTCACCAGACTAATTGCCTTGGAAGCTTTCCCCCAATCCCTCTTCATCCAAAAGGCCAACAATGTCTGAAATTAGATTCCATCCATATTTCTAATGCAGCGTCCTGAAGGTCACAGGAAATCTGTCACTATCCCAGAAAGTGTCCAAATCCCAGCACACCCTTTTCCCACTTTACATCCAGGAAGAAGCGAAAAGCTATTAGATCAGGGCCACAGTGCTAGGGAGCAGAGATTTGGAAGGGATGAGAGAACTAATCAAGAGTGCTTGATTTCCAATACACTTTGGACTCTATGTCTTGATATTATTTTCTCTTTCCTTTCCCAAAAGCTGATGTATCTCTAGCTTGATAGAGATTTCTCCATTCTTGGCAGCCCTGGGTGTCGTTGGCTTGCTCACCTATGTTGTTCTCTAGGTGTGGCGCTGAGCTGGCAAACTAACTGTAGGTGAGCCAGATACCTCCTATGGTTTGCACAGAACTTTTCGCATTTGGTTACCAACATTTAAAACTAATAATAGTTCACCTAAAGATTCAATTTTAGCCTCTCTTGAAAAATCTGAAGATCTGGCAATATTGGGTCCAGCTTCTTTCATGGTAATAACTGCCTGGAGCTGAATGTAGATGTCACAGCTCCACAATGACAGGGCATGCGTGTGCCAGAAGTCCCACCATTCCTTAGTGTTGCAGACAACTGTCTGCTGCACTCACTTGCGCAGTCTACAAGGCCCTTAGGGGTTCTCAAATGTTTGCCCTTTGCCTTGGGAGAAACCATTCTTTCCCTTAGCATGCTTTTCTTTTGCTTTTTCCTTTCCTCCTCCTCCTGTCCCTCCTCCTCCTGTCCCTCTTCCTCCTCCTTTTCTTCCTCCTCCTTTTCTTCCTCCTCCTCCTCTTCATCCTCCTCCTTCCCCCTTCTTTTCTTCTCCTTTTTGACCTTCTTCTTCATCTATCTAACCACTGGACAGCCTCAAGAGCCATGTTCAAGAATTGAGCCTAAAGAAAAGATACACATGAAACTGATTTGAATTCAAAGATTTTTAGGTCTACTTGATCCAAGGTAAAGGAATCCTCAGTCATAACAGCTGTCCAGATGAGACAGGCCACGTAAGGCCCAAGATAAGCTAGACCACAAGAACCATCTCTTGTGTCCTTTTGTTGTCAAATGTGTACCATCCCTATCTAATTTCACATCTCCCACTGGGATAAAAGAGGTAGCAACACCATTATTACCAACAATGCCATGCTCTTCAGAAATCATTAGTATTGGAACAACATAGGAATTTACTGCTGGTTCCATCAGTAGTCATGACACCACATGCCATCCTGCTGCTTACGGATAATGGCTTTAGACGACCCTTTCAATGGCTGTTACTGAGCGTGGCTAACAATGACCACCATGCAATATTATCCAGAATATGCAAGAAAATGCAAACAACATTTTGTTTGCTGGTTATGTTAAGTTTACCATACAGAAATTTACAGTGTAAAAACATAGAACTACACATCTGCCAACAATGTCTCTGCAGGCCATAATCATAGCATTCCTATAATGTGATTTCCTTCATTGTCCACTCTTCCTCAGGTGGTACACCGTAAGACAGGCCAGGGTGAGAAAAGCATCACTACGTTAATCAGAAGCAAGGGAGGATATTGAGCGAAGGGTCCATTGGCTTTGCCTAGCACCTGTCTGCCCTCTGGAGATAAGCACACTCTCCCAGGACTGCCTGATGTGAAGGTAGACTGACCATCCAGGGTCACCCTTGTGTGCTGTGGGCTTGAGGAGGTACTGTGGTGAGAACTCAAAGAGCCAACACGTGGCCCTCACACGCACTTCAAACTTCAAAGTCTGTGGTAGACGGTGGGTAGAACAGAATCCTAAAATTGTCCTGTGTCTCGCATAAATGAAGATGTGTCAGCATGTCAGCACCATTCTCTAGGCCCAATTGTGCATGATCCCACACAAAAATAGCAAGCTGGCCGTGGGAACAATCTGCTTTGTTCCCCCATCCTGAAACCGGGCCTGGCCACAGGGCCCTGTGATGTCCCATAGGTGAGTGTCCTGAAGCTCCCTGGGAGCATCTGGTAAACGCTTGTTAAAGATGAGGTGGCAGTGTACATGGGGGAGAGCACCCTAAAAGAGAAAAACATGGACCAGGGCTCATATGTTCCTGGTCCAGGCTCAGGGCGCTCCACTCCAAAGGCACAGACGGCCTGTTCAGTCCCAGGCACCAAAGGGACCCCACTTGCCTGAGTCTGAGATCATTACTGGCCATTTAGGCACCCCTCTAGAGGCATTTCTGAGACTCTCTTGAGGAAGGTTAATACACGCTGTGACTTCCTTCTGTGGTTACTGGTCACCCTAGCGAGCCCCAGTCTTGCCCCATTCTTTCTGGCCATCTATTGCTATCACATAAAATGATTTTCTACTCTCTTAATATTGGTTGACCAATATTATAAATAAATAATATTTATATTATAAAAAATAAAATTGACCAATTTTATATGGTGAAGTCAGTTTTTTAAGCTAGAAAACACCCCTCCCTTAAAATTTCTAACTACAATCTAAGATAAGGCTGTGGGGTTTGATGAGACTTTAATAACACTCTGAGAGTAGGGAAGGGATTGCATTATGAAAAAAAAAAAAGAAAAGAAAAATAATTAAGTAAGACTCCCCACTCTTACAGCCTCTCAACCGCATCCAATTGCGGGGATTCTTTAGGACCATTTACCCCAGTAGATAATGTCAGCACAGGGTAGGTGTCCAGTAAATTAATATTAGTTAAATGACTGAATGAAAAGTTGAAAACTACCTTGAAGTGGGAGATTCTTTGACTACGTTGGTCTTACCTGGAGTTAATGCCCCCACTTCAGAAGTCTTGAGTCTCCCAAAGACACTGATATGCCATTTTCAGACCTGCCGCACAGGCACAGAATTACCCCCCTGGCTCAACTCTACCCACAGTGAACATAAGCTCTTCCATTATTATTCACAAACATTTAACTCTCAGTTTCCACTCCAGAATTAGATCTCGGCTTTATCTTTATACAAACAAAATCCTATTGGGAGGTTTTTGCCATCTAAATAGGCATCTTCCTAGGCAGAATTCCAGTGTTGCACTCCATCAACACAAATTCTGAAATTGTATTTCCTTCCCTTCCCCTCCCTCTCCAGCTCTTCAATTGCCAGGCAGGATTCAAGGTTCAAGTTTCTGGACTTCTCTGAGTAGCCAGCAGCTTCTGCAAGTGGCTATATTTCCTACACAAATTAGCTATTTGGGATAGGTAGATGAGGAACCAACCTGACCTCTTTCTGTGCTATTTCTCCTTCATTAAAGAGAGCATTTCAATTGGCTTTTCCCACTGTGTTTAGATCTTGCTCCTTATGCTAACAATGGTGGCTAGTCAAAAATTCTGGTCATTTCTACATTTTTTCCATCTTGGAGACAAGACTAACAATCACCAACATGCATTATAAGTTAACTATTGAAAGCCTTTTACCATTAGTTTAAATATCTAGTAATAGGGAGTTTTCATTTCCTAAAAATTTTAATTATTTAGATTTTACAGCCTTATGTTCATGCTTTGATAATTCCTTGGGTGATAAATGCTCAGTCGGTATCACATTTTAAAATTAATTTACTTATAGTTTACATACAGTCTTAGTTAAGAAACCCCCTTTAAATTTCAAAACTTTACTATAATTAAATACTACAGTTTGTAGTTATTCTGCTATCATTTATCTTCTCTTTTCATCATGGTAGTTAATATTGAAAATAATTACTAAAATAACCATCCTACCTAAGACCCTTTAAAAGAAGCTCGTTTGTATAAAGAAAGAATAAATGAATGAATGATTCGTTTAATAGTAAATTGACAACTAATACCAGAAGTTGCTTAATTTAGGATGGATTGGATTTAAGGAAAATCAAAAAGTTTAAAAATATAATGGTTCAAGTTAGCATACAGTCCTATGTTATTAAAGAAACCATGCCTTTTTTGTATTTATTTAAATAAAAGTAAAATATTGACCTTCCTATCCATTCTATAGACTCCTGTTAACCTTGCCTGGAAGAGGGTGATGATTTTTAGAGTTATGATTGTTAATGGCCTTTGAATGCAGCCTGCACAGGCCTTTAACTCCCCAGTGTACAGTAAGGTTTAGCCCTTTCCAGATGGGAAAATGATAAGGACACTAGGAGGATAGTAGGTCATTCTTGGGCAGCTGCCAGAAACTTGCAGCAAAATGAATCATGTAGGGCCACAGTGCTTTAGCCAGCATTTTTTCGTTTTAATTTATCAAGCCAAAGCTTGTTGACATGAAAGTGAATGAAATTGTTATACAGTGGGCTCTAAAAAACCAGCTCAAGGGTTTAGTGCAGAAGAGCTCTGACTATAAATAACAAAGAAAATACAGGGAATGTTCTTTCTACCAGCACCTGCTCTGTTGTTGGAGATGCATCAGCAATTAACTCAAATCCCAATATCAGCAGCAACTGGAAAAAGGCCAATTCTTTGAAATATTACAGAGGCTCCATAATCTGTTGTAGATCATTATCAAAGGGCTGATCCACAAACTAGTCACTTCAGTTTTTTGATATGTGGGGCTGTATTTATTTGTTTATCAAATGTAATAAAGTAACTGACAGAAATAACAAAGTATTATTGATACTGCTAGGAGAGTGGCTTTGCAGTCAGAAAAGGTTAATACCGCTGCTTGAAAAACAATTTTGCAGTGACTTGTCCAAAAAGGAAAACAATGAAATAAATTACTGATTAGCATTCATAAATGAAATCTCTACATTTAGCTGAAGCATATAAATCAGGTTTTACTGTAAAAACAAGTTATCTGCAATTTCCACTGAGTGAAAGAAAAAAAAAAAACTAGCTGATTAGAGTAAGATTTAACACATGTGCATTAAGGAGAAAAAACCTTCCCTGATGAAAGAGCATTTAACATTTCAAACCTCTACTCAATGTTTTGCGCATAGTGGCTCCTGATTAAATATCTTTCTCTTATTAAAGAATGTTACATGTACTAGGGAGAGATAAAGTATGGTACTGTCTCCTGTCTTCTGAAGATAGAATAAAACAGTGTTTCCACTGCATATGCTTGTACCCCATAGAACCTGGAAAAAGATATACTATCTGATTCCGTTTATTCTTATGGTTGGGGTTATTTATTTGTGCCTTTACTCAAAGGATATTTATTGGATGCCTGCTTTGGACAATACACCACAGAAGACTCTGTTAATTCTTCAAATCGATGCTGCAGAGGAGTCCACTGAGCCCAGTGCCTGCCTTTTCTATCAGGAAAGATATAACATATAAATAAATACTTATGATATAAATAAACAGTGATAAATATTTCCATTAAAATTAAGAATAAAACATAAAACAAGGCTTCCTACTATCATCATTCCTTTTCTAATTTATGAATTCACTTATCTCTCACAAAAACGTAACATAAAATTGTCATTTAGATTCACAATAATTTATTATTTTTATTTAAAATAATAAAATTTCATGATTTGGTAGCTCTGGAAAATCCAGACTGTATGCTTAATACACTATAATCTACACACTGCACACAGACCATTAAGCCATTCTACACATCAACATTGAAAGCCATTTAAAATTGCTATTAATATTATTTAATGATGACAATAAAAAACTAGACTATGCAATTAACTTCGAGGAAAAATAAAACAATGATTAACATTCATGAATGCTTATTATGTTCTAGGCATTTTGCTAATTGCTTTACACACATTACTAACTGGATCTTTGCATTATCCCCGTGTGGTAAGTTCCATCACTCTCAGCATTTTATAGATGAGGAAACTGAGAATCAGAACATTTCACAAACTCGCCAATGTCTGAATTTGAACCCAGATGAGTGGTACTCTGACAATTATACTAATTGGAAACAGACTATAAATATTCATAAATAAAAGATCAAATATTATTTGCAGGTAATAAGATTACATATGTGAAAAAGAGAATGGACTAGAAATGTGTTACAAATGAAAACAATATGATATTTACATAATAAATATAAATTCTCATATATAAATAACTTTAAAACACAATAAAAGAAAATATCTCAATTGTACTCCCAAGCAGAAAGATCTTCACAGAGCTAAACTTTATATGAAATATGCAGGACAATACAAGGGGAAAAGTTTTCAAAATCTGTTGAAAGACATAAGCCTTCAATAAATTACAATTTATTTTGTTTTTAGAAATAAGGACTCAACATTAAGTCATCCATTCTTTTTCTAAAAAAACTCTAAAATCTACAAAATAAAACCATGTTACTACATTAGCCTGGAAAATAAGCACATAAAACTAGCTAGAAAAATTATGAAGAAGAGTAAGGAGTTGTACCAGATAATCAAACATATGCTAAATCTCCTTCAGATCACTTCAGTAATGACCCAGGAATACACAAAAGTATCAGTGGAAGAGGAAGTTCAGAAACAGACTCAAATACATATGGGAAATACCATAAAGAGAGCATTTCAAACCAGTGTTGGTAAAGACAAGTTTTTCAATAAATCTGTGATAATAATATAGTCATTGGAAAAGTAAAGCCACGTCTCCAAATCACTGCTTCCATAAAAATAAACTCCAGATGGATCAAAGATTTAAAGTAAACAGTGAAGCCATAAAAGTACTGGATGAAAATGTGACTAAATTTATTTATAACCTGGGGATGGGGACGGTCTTTCTAAGCAGGCACAAAATGCAGAAACCATAAATTTGATGACTTAGACAATAGTTAAAAAAAAAAAAACAAAACTCTTTCAGCAAAGCCTAAAACATTATGAACAAAAAAAGCATTTAACAAGAAACACATGACAAAAAAGACCTAATTAATTTTGGGAAAAAGCCCTTACAGATTGATTTTTAAAGTAGAGAACAAACTCATAAAAAATAGGCAAAAAAAAACCCAATGAATAAAAGAGGGCACTTTATAGGAAAGGAAACAAGTAAATGGCACATGAAAAAGTCTTAACTTTTCTGACCTCGAAACAAATTCTGATTAAAGCAATGAAGACAACATATATACATATGTAAGTACAAATACATATGTATATCATTTGTTATATTAATTTAATTATGAAAAATGTAATAATTTTAAAACTGGGAACTACTTACATACCATTCACATTTGTGAAATAAGTTATGGTATATTTAAATAGTATAATAATGTGCAGCCCAACCGACAAAAAATATTGGTGGATACCCAAATAATATGAAATATTTTATCACTTAAATATTTAAATCATTTTAAAGAGTGATAAGACCTAGAAAGTAAAGTGAAAAGGTGTTTATGGTAGGACAGATTACTTCTAGCTATAAACATTCAGAAAGGTGAGCGTTAGGGAGTAAAGAGATTTTTAAGATAATACGAGAGAGAAGATGGGGATTGCATTTCAAGCTAAGGAATAACGCACCTGAGGCTGAGAGTTGGAAAGGGTTGAAACTTTTTAGGGGAATAGGGAAGAGTTTTGGAGGACTGGAATAAAGACAGATGAAGGAAAACGGCATACTGGGGTCATATCACTGAGGGCTTTAATTATCTTATTGAGGAGAATGCAGGTGATAAGGTATAACAATTTGCTATGCTATGAACCAACCAGCCAGGCACATGTAGGTTCTTTCCTGAATAATCTAATTTATACCTCTAAACATGCCAAGAATTAGATATTATTATGTTTATTTTAAAAGTCAAGCTTGAGAAGAGTGTGTGGCTCACACCTGTAATCCCAGAACTTTGAGAAGCCAAAGCTGGAGGATCACTTGAGGCTGGGAATTTGAGACTAACCTGGGCAACATAGCAAGACCCCGTCTCTGCAAAAAAAAAAACAGAAAAATTAGCCAGGTGTGGTAGTGTGCGCCTGTAGTCCCAGCTACTTGGGAGGCTGAGGCAGGAGGATAACATGAGCCCAGGAGTTCAAGGCTGCAGTGAACTGTGATCATGCCAGTGTGCTCCAGTCTGGGCAACAGAGAGAGACCTTGGCTCAAAAAAAATAAAATAAAATAAAATAAAATAAGTAAAGCTTGAAAAATTAAATAAAGGTCTCATAGTAGGAAACAGATTTGACATTTAAATTGGGTAACCATATAATTTATTGTATAAATTGGGTCATTTTTGAGAGCAACTGGGACAAGAAGATCAAACCAGTTCTGTGACAGCAAACAAGGGAGAAATGTCACCCTACATTTTAACTTAAGTCTGTCACGAAAACCTACACTCTGATACCGCTTACTCCATAAGCTGACCCATACCAAGTACCAAAGGTTTTCTTTTAGAACCTCTTATGACGCTGCATAATGTTGATAGGACTATCAGACATTGTTTAAACATCAAAATTAGGTGTGAACAAGTCCTATTAGCTCACTTGGCTGGTATCCTATACACAGAACTGGTCTGTACAGCTTATTTTATAGTCTTTTGCCCAGGCACGTTTTTAATGACCCAAACTTCAATGTTTCCAGCCTTCTCCTGAAATATTGTTCTACAAAATAATAGAGGCTGCAACTTCAGAATTTGAATTCCACAGCATTGCTTTCCTAGAAAATGTATTTTACCACTGTTCAGCCTAAGTGGTTCACCTGATCTTTTTCAGCTTAGGATCCTTGGTTGACTTATAATCAGCATTATAAATATTATAACTGACTTTACTTTGAAGTTATTTTTTTCTTTTACAGTCTAAAAAAATCCCCACGAGTATAAGCCAACTTTTTAGAATCATACACGTTTTTGCAATATTTCCCATCAAAAATTTCTTTGTAAATTGACTGTATTTTAGAATCCAGCTATTATTCTACTTGCCTCTTATGTCACTTTAAGCCAGTCACCTTCGTCCTTGCCTCCTTTCACAAGTTTTTCCCTCTAAGGCCATGTGCACATCTTCTTGTCGTTGGGAACAGAAGCATGGCGTGCACACCCTGAAAAAGTGGCAGTAATTTCTATACCTCATTTTAAAGATGATTGTGTGTATATTAGTATTATTTAAGCATTTATGATAAAGATTATCAATTTCCTTTGTACTTACAAGGTTTCAGTGAACATATTCCAAATGGAATATAAAACATGGAAGATATTTCATATATATGTGTGTGTATATGAGTATGTGTATATGTGTGTGTGTGTATATGTGTGTGTGCGTGTGTATATATATGTGTATGTGTGTATATACATGTGTGTGTCTATATGTGCGTGTGCATGTGTGTATACATGTCTGTGTATATACGTGTGTGTATACGTGTGTGTGTATATGTGTGTGTGTGTGTGTAACCATCATTCCATTCTCTGCTTCAATTGGTTCGATTTTTTTAGATTCCACATATCAGAGAGACCCTGCAGTATTTGTCTTTCTGTCTTGGCTTATTTCCCTTAGCATAATGTCCTCCAAGTTCATCCATGTTGTCACCAATGATAGGATTTCCTCCTTTTTTAAGGCTGAATAGTATTGTATTCTGTAAAATCTACTGCATTTTCTTTACCCATCATTTGTTGATGAACGCTAGTCCCACAGTGAATGCAGAAGTAATCAAGACAAGCTTTCCAACCTCATAAGGCTCACATTCTAATGGGGAGAAATGCAAATACATTAAATAAGTGTAAAGTACTCCGAAGAAAACTTTTTAAAAAAGTAACATGAAATAGTTATTTTCAGATAAACAAAAGCTAAAAGCATCTGTTGCCAGTAGATCCGCCCATAAGAAATGCTAAAATTTGTTCTTCAGGATGAAGAGAAACAATACCAGATGAAAGAACACGGTGAAGCCTCCTGGAAATGGTAACTGTGTGGATAAATACAAAAATATCTTTGTATTCTTCTCATAATTTCTTTAAAAGGCAACAACAACGTGAGGACTCCTTGATGATAGAAAATCTCTGCCGAGTAGTGGCTTCCCATTGTTGCTAATGGTCGGGTTACCTCCTGGTGGCTTGTCGGCACTTGTGTGCCCAGTTTCCTACGTGACCTTCCCTCCATTTCTAAATCGCAGTGTGGTTCCTGTCTCCCTGGTTGAACCCTGGCTAACAGGAAGGAAACAGAGCAACGCTGGGGTCTGCGCACATTTGAGACAGGTCCAATTTGCTCCTGCTCTTACTTACCGTGGGTTGGTGAACATGAAAACTGAATGGTTGTGTACTTGTGGGAAAGGTCAACTTAATAATAATACCCCCAACCTTGCCTTAAGGAATGTTTCAAGCAAAGTTTTATTATCTAACTTTTCCCCCTAACATGTATAGTAATTAGCTTAGTGCTTCGCTCAGAATAAACACTTCATAGTTGTTAGATATTAGTATCACCTGTAAAGTTTCTTATATTATTATTATTCCTCAACAAACCATCCTCTGGAATTCTATAGTCATGAGGAAAATTCATTGTAATTAACTTCAGGCTTAGGGATTCGTACATAAACAATTATGTTAAGAATGTGATTTAACAAACCTCACATAAGACACAGAGAGAGAAATGTTCCCTAATGAAATAAAAATGTACGGTTGTTTAAAAATATGTCTAGAGGTTTGGGATGATGAAAAAGTTCTGGAAATGGACGGTGGTGATGGCTGTACAACATTGCGAATGTATTTAATATCACGGAATTGTACACTTAAAAATGGATAAAATGGTAAATAATATGTATTTTTACCATAATAAAAAGGTAAAGAAAAAAGACTAAAGAAAGCAGAAAATATGAGGTTTGGAGATGTTTGATACAATGCATTTTTAAAGATTATGATTTAAAAATATGTGTGTATAAATGTGTGTTAGTCTGATTCTCTTAATTTCAGAGCATAATAACAAAGAAAATGTAAAGGAAAACGAGGCATAGTTTATTTCTTTTCCACTTCTACCATCTGTTCACATTAGCCACAAAAGAAACACCCTTATAAAAGTCATTAAACTACCACGTTATAATTCAATGTGGTAATAAGTCTTCAACACAATGTACACAATCGCCAAATGACTATGGCAATGGCATCATTGTAATGGTCATAATTACATGACAATTCAGATATTTGATCATTCAAAACATCAGTAAAATAACTATTCTTCTTTTTTGTCAGCCTCTAAATACCTCTATTCAGTCTTTATTCAAGAATCCGTGGCTTTCAGGGAGGGGCTGGAAACCCAGTCCAGCAGTGCCAGAGGCCGAGCTGGGAGAGGGAGGGAGCGGGGCGCCGAGGGCGGCAGGAAGAAAACGCTGGGCCGGCACTCGGAGGGCGAGGGAGGGAGACGAATGTGCATGAAGCCAGCCTAATTATCGGAGAGTGAAAGGTCATCAAAATCAATTTGCAGCGTGATGTACAAAGGTCATTATCAGACTCAGATTTTCTCTGCCCGTTTAAAACACAATAAAAATAAAGTGAGTGCTTTAATAACTGTGATTAGTAAAGAAAAAAGCATATCATTGAGCCATCTGTTTAAATATTTGTGCTACCTTAGTTTTACTCAAAACAGCATGAAAGATGAGCAGTAAGGCGATTTTTTTTTCTATTTGTTTGCTTTTAAAATCCTGACATTTTCTCCGCTGGTTTCAGAGATTTATAACACAGATGAAAGAGCTCCTCTAAAATTACTGCCCTTTGAAATCAATAGCACGGTATTTTTAACGACTTTCTTTTTATTATAGAGCACTTCATTATTATTTTTATTATAATTTTATGGGACAGTCTGGAACAGAATTCATCATTCACTTATTTGAAGTATCTCACTTACTCAGTGGCACAGATGGCCTGAATCGGAGGAGATTTAATCACCCTGTGTTAGGGCTGCCTTGATGCTAAGCAAGCGCAAACCAGGACGGAGCCGGGCAGCAGCATGCAACAGTAACATCATCTTAGATGCCATTAAAAACTCTGTAGAAACTAATTCATCCGGGAACTTTGGAAGTTAGAGTTGTAAAGCTGGGTCTTTTTATTTTTCCTCTAAAAATTAACTTAATACTACTATCTTATGGGGCAAGCTTTTGAAGTTTTTAGATTGTGTCTAACAGTAAAAACACATTGTACATCACAACTCAGTATACACACATGCATGTGTTCACACGCACATGTGCACACGGAGTCACGACATATCCTGAAACAAATATTTTAAGAAGCAGTACTTGTTATTATATGTGATACACAATGCAATTTTCCAATATAATTTATTCTATTTTTTTTAATGCTAGTCTTAATCCACTAAACTGTTTTAATAAATGAGTCTGGACTCTCAGTCTGAAAAACAAGATTGAGGAGGTTCTTCTGTGTTTTAAATGAAGTACGTGTGTGAGCCATTAGTGTAGAATGTGGCACATAGTAAATTTTGATATTTATAACAGTTATTATGATAAATGTCTTGAATGGATTTTGCAACTTACCACAGTCTAAAACAACCAGAAAATGATCTGTCTATAGAAGTGACTTCTCTGGTTTTTTTTCTGTATGTTGTACTAAACTTGATCCAACTACCTCGTTCTAAAACACTGACCAGTTGATTGTATTTAATGTTATGGAGCACCTACATTGGTAGACAGGAAGAATGTAAACATGAAGGGACAATATCAGTGAAAGACTGAGGTTTCCTTTTTAGCCTCAGCTTTCTTGTTCACTTGCTAGTTAGTTCTTGTCTGTATTATACAAGGTAAGCAAAAAGGTAGAGGTATAAATTCTGTAAAATCACATCATTTTTTAAAGAGTTAAAAGTCAATAAACTGTGACCACAAAGAAAGACAAAGAAGAAAGAAAAAGATATAGAAAAGGAATAGGAAAAAATAGGACTTCTCTAATTTTTGACTATGTATTATGTTACTCACTTATTAATACTTTCCACACGTCTGGAGGGAGACTTTGGAAATCCTTTAACTAACTGAAGTATTGTCATCTTTAATTTATTCTATCAATAAATATATATTCATTGTGAACCTATGTTACTACCTTAAAAGGGGCTAAGTTTTATGCATGCTTGATTTTTAGTTAAGAGTAGAATTATCCTTTCTAGAATATTAAATGTTGTATCTCTCCTATGATGAACTAACCATAAGTCAAGAAATACATAAACACATTGCTTATGAAATTTCCTGAAACTTGTTCTTTTAGTTAAGAATAAGAATCTGAAAAATCACAATAGCAAGCAATTTGAAGCTAGGCTGAAGCAACATTAATCTGTATTAGCCACTACTGGGAACCACGCACGGTGCACTTTTAGAAAAATAATGATCAAACATCAAGAAGAGGCGATAAAAGTCAAATAGGAAAGACAAGAAAAGACAGCTGTCTTTTCTACGTGTGCTGATGTCCTTTCCATTCAGAGGGTGAAAAGATGAGAATTTTTATTGTGCCCTTTCATACCCAGTATTCAGCAAGAGTTGAACATACTTGTTTAGCTTTGCTATAGCCAAGGACCTGTGAGAAGTGTACTTTACGCTAGCCTCTGTAATGACAAGAAAGCAGTAACAGAAACTATGAATGGGCCGAAAGAGCGATGGGGCCTGCGGAAGCCTTCTGTGGGAGATGAAGGAGTGTGGGTTCATTGCCCAGGAAGGCGGCATCAGCACGAGCACGAGCACACAAACGCAGGTAGGAAGGGGAAATGTCAAGCATTTTTCTCACTGTTTGCTTTCATTTTATAGCCCTATTTTTACCAAAAGTGGCCACTCTGAAACCTCAAGGCCCCATTTAAAAATTTTACATGAATAGAAATCTCAGCATAAACCGGAGGTTAGGATACATTACTTTGTAAGTGTGGGGTGGATTGAATTAAGTGCTGTTGATATAGACACTTTACACACTGAAGCCCAGTGACAGAGATGAAGTAGTGGAAGAGGAGACACCAGGAAAAGCTCCTCATCCCCTTCCCCACCCAGCTCACCTGGAGATAGGAAGTCTCGTTGTAACTTTCCTGTAAATGAGGGTTCTGGGTCAGAAACAGTGTATGGATGAAAGTGAGCTCTTCTCACGCTGATTCTAGCTGTCCGTCTGGGCCAATCCCCTCAGCTACTCCCTTGGTCACAAAATAGAGGGGACACATTCAGCAGAAAAGTTTGGGCTAAGCACAGGCATGCATTGCGGTATGGTCCCGTGTGAGGCACCTGGACTCGGGAGCCAAACGGTCTGGATTTGAATCCTGGCTCTGTTCATTATAGTTAAATATGATGCCTGAATTTTTACTTCCTCATCTGAAAACTAGGAATATGATATCTCATGAGGTTGTTGGGGAAATTAAGTGAGCTAGTCCAGGTAAGCCCTACCATCACATCCAGGACATAGTAATCCCACCACAATGATTAAGTTTTCTCTTTTTGATCACAAAACCAAATTCCCAAAATATCAGTGTCTTTATATTATACTGGCTAGGCTTCTTGATATAAGGGAGAGGGGAGTAGTTCCAGATGGTTTAGCTCCTATCTGTGTCTTCTGCAGATAAGGGGAGAGACCCAGACACATCAGATTATAAATCTTTTCACTTTTCAACTTTTAAAACATTTATAAACTTAGTTTCTTAAACAAATCCTTTGGTTACACATTCAGAGGACACTGGAATATATTATACACATTCCTGAATATATTATGCAAAATTCCCAGAACAGAATAGAATCTTGGACAACATAGCTCAGACTAGAAAAATTGAGGACAAAAATCTACAACGGTCGGCAGAGCATGGTGGCTCACGCCTGTAATCCTAGCACTCCGGGAGGCCGAAGGAGGGAGGATCGCTCGAGGTCAGGAGTTCAAGACCACCCTGAGCAAAAGTGAGACCCCATCTCTGCTGAAAACAGAAAGAAATTAGCTGGACAACTAAAAATATATAGAAAAAATTAACCGGGCATGGTGGCGCATGCCTGTAGTCCTAGCTACTCGGGAGGCTGAGGTAGTTAGGATCGCTTGAGCCCAGGAATTTGAGGTTGCTGTGAGCTAGGCTGATGCTA
>NW_012155062.1:3501112-3541534 GCF_000956105.1 Propithecus coquereli | reverse complement strand
GAGACAGAGTCTTGTTCTGTTGCCTGGGCTAGAGTTCCATGGCATCAGCCTAGCTCACAGCAACCTCAAACTCCTGGGCTCAAGAGATTCTCCTGCCTCAGCCTCCCGAGTAGCTGGGACTATAGGCACGTGCCACCACGCTCAGCTAATTTTTTCTGTTTTTAGTTGTTTTGGCTAATTTCTTTCGATTTTTAGTAGCGACGGGGTCTTGCTCTTGCTCAGGCTGGTCTCAAACTCCTGAGCTCAAACGATCCTCCTGCCTCGGCCTCCCAGAGTGCTAGGATTATAGGCGTGAGCCACCGTGCCTGGCCTTGAGGTGTTTCAAGTATGACTGCTGTATCACAAATCATCCCAAAACTTAGTTGCTCAAAACAACCACTAGATTATCTCTCATGACTCTGTAGGTTGGCTGGCTGTCAGTCAGTTCCTCTGTGACATGTGCTATGACCTCGGGTTGCAGTCATCTGGGGTTCAACTTGGATGTCCAGAATGTCTGGAATGGCTTGGCAGTTGGGAGCTTAGCTGGGGCTGCAAACCAAAGCACCTCAGTTCTGTTCTACATGGTCTCTCCATATGATTTGGTATTCTCACAGCATGGAAACTGGGTTTCAAAAGGCGGAAAGTAGAAGCTGGCAGTCCCCTTAAGGCCTGGGCTTGGAAGTCTCAGAACATCCCTTCTTGTTCTGAAGTTGCCATTCTATTAGTCATATCTAGTGATAAGACAGAATTCAAAGAGAAGGAAAGTGAGTTCTACCTTTTGATCTGAGAAATAGTATATAGAGACAGGAAGGAGAGTAAACCTAGAAGACTAGATATAATGTAAGCTCTAGTGGTTACTATATCTCAAGACAGTTTTTTACCCCATTTGACTAGGAGTTGGCAAATTATGGCCCATGGACCAATCAAGCTGAATGTCTGTTTTGTAAACAAAGTTTTATTGGAACACAGACTCGTTTGTGTACACATTCGTTGTGGACAGGTTTCATGCTACAATGGCAGAGTTGAGTAGTTGTGACAGGGATTTTATGGCCAGGAAGCCTAAAATATTTAATATCTGGCCATTTTCAGAAAAAGTTTGCCAACCCCTGAGCTAGACTATTAGCTAGTCCTTGTAAGCGGGAAATATATATATGCACACAGATGGTTCTCAATCTATGATGGTTCCACTTACAATTTTTTGATTTTACGATGGTGTAAAAGCAATACACATTAAGTAGAAAATGTACTTTGAGCACCCATACAACTACTCAGTTTTTCACTTTCAGTTATAGTTTTCAATAAACCATGTAAGATATTCCAACTTTATTATAAAATAGGCTTTGTGTTAGATGATTTTGTCCAACTGTAGCCTAATGTAAGTGTTCTGAGTACATTTAAGGTAGGCTAGGTGAAGCTATGAAGTTCAGCAGGTTTGATATATTCAATGCATTTTTGACTTAAGATATTTTCAACTTACAATGAGTTTATCAGGAGATGACTCCATCATAAGTCTAGGACCATCTTTATGTGTGTGTACATAAATATATATATGTATTTTTTAACTCTGCAAATAGTACCTGTCAACCAGAATTTTTCAGCAAATTAATACTTTAATGTGTTTTTTTGTTTGTTTGTTTTAGGTATTTTCATTGACTACTTGGTATTAATTATTCAAATAATGTATTTGTTTAACTTTTTATTAAAAATCATAAGACTATTCTTGTGTTGTATTTAATTATATTTACTTGTGCTGAAAGAGCTGCTGAAGTTTTGTTAAGTGAATTTCAATGCAATGCAAGTAATCAAATTCATATTTTGAATTAAGCTTTATAGAAGTATAAGTCATGGTAAAAATGGGGGACTGCTAGATACACAGAGAATCAGTTTGTAAGTTTAGTATAGTTACACTGACTGTGAGAGCATATATCATGAAATTTTTGAAATTCCTCTGTAAAACTTATTTTTATTTCAAATACTCTTTTTTCTTTCTAAGTTGAGTAAACTGTCATTAGAATTCTGTGGTAGTTTAAATTTCTGATATTTTTTTCTACAGAGAAACATAATCTTGGCTTACAGAGATGTGTATTTGTGAGTGTTTATTGTATATGCACAGGTATTAATTGGGTCATTTTTAATATTCTCAAATATACCTAAAATATTTGTAAGACTCTTTGTTAGGTGTGGTAGTAGAATATGAAATGTATACTCCATGAATCTCAAACTTATGATCTAGGTTAGGGCTTCCTATACTCCTCTAATGATAAGAATTACTGGAAGAAATTATTAAACATTCAGATTACCAAATCACACACCAGATTATTATTCAGTAGATCCAGGTTGAGGCCTGAGAATTCATTTAACAAATACCTCATGCAAGTCTCACCTTCAAGGATGTTTGAGAAACACTGATGTAGGCAGCACTTGAGTGTTTTGAAAAACTTGGTGACATGAGTGGTTTCAAAAATGTGTTACTATAGAATATCTTTTGTTCCTTTGGGTAGATACCTAATAGTGTTATTGCTGGATCAAATGGTATATCTATTTTTAGCTCTTTGAGGTATCTCCAAATTATTTTCCACAGAGAGGGTTTGGGGTGGGTAAACTCACAACTAATGGACGTGGTGAGCGTTGTAGGGGGGAAGGGCACACCTCAAATCATGGTTGGGATGTGGCAAACTCATAACATGTAACCAAAAGGTTGGTACCCCCATAGTTTCCTGAAATAAAAAAAAAGACAGAGGAGGAAAAAAATGTGTTACATGTAAAATAGGTGCTATGTATACTAGTCACCAGTCACTAAGTCAGCTCTTGTTAGTAGGATGTATTTTAGTCAACGTAAATAACTTGAGCAGTTGTAAGTATATTATACTACAGGATACAAACGTGGTTGGGGGGAGAAAAATGGCGGATTAGGGGTGACCTCCTTGCTCTCTGCTCCCACAGTAGGAGGTGAAGATCGCGGACAGCCACATGCGAGTGAATCGCTCTCCCACAAGATCAGCTTTGTGAATCTGCAGAGAAGCAGCGAGGGACAAGCAGCGCTGGGGAAAAAAAGGTGAATCGAAGAATCGACGATGAAGTCTGGAGAGTGCGGGATATACAGCGTGGGCTGCGCCCCTCGGCCTGCTGGCCGGGGCAGTGTGGTCTGACCCACAGAGGAGGACTCCTCCTGCACCGACTCCCACACCCACGCAGGCAGGGAAGCGTCTGGACTCAGTGCGGAGTGGTAGCACCGGCGGACAGACAGGCTGTGGGGAGTGGAGACAGGAGCGGGGAACATTTTGAACTCCCCTGTGCGCGGGGCTAGGTCTGCTTCAGGTGGGGAGGGACTGGTCCCAGAGGACACTTCCTGGTTCCGCCGGAGAGAGCTTGGAGGCAGACTTCTCCCTTCAGGAGGCCGCCAAGACCAGATCAGGGAGGTGAACGCCATAAAGGAGGCTCTGCCCTCGGAAATCACCGAAGATTTGGCTGGCAGAGGGTGGGACAGAGGACAGATCCCTCCTCCCCATCAGTCGCGAGTCAGTGTGTTAGGGAAGCAGTGGGCGCAGCAGGCGGCTCTGGGAGATAGCGGTGACAAACCCAGCTCCCCATACCTGCCCATGCGGTCGCCTCCAGCGCTGACTCTCAGTGGGTGGGCAGCGGCCACTTTGGGAATCCATAGGCTAAAATTACCCAGGCAACGGTCTCAGGCGTCGCCCCTGCCTCTGCCTGGCAGAGCTGGTCTCCCCCTTCGAGGAGGAGAGTAAAGAGAGAAGCCACTTTCTCTCCCAAGCCTTTTCGAGCTGGCGGCTCAAGCTCCACCTTTGAAAGGGCAGAAAAGGGAGAGAGGTCGCTTTCTTGGCTGAATCGCCAGGTGGTCTCCAGTGGCCCTCTTTCCACCCAGCCACCTGCGCTTCACGCCAAAAAGAGAGACCCAGCCTTGGCAGGGCGGAGTAGTGAAAGAGGCCGCTTTTCCAGCCGTGACCCAGAGCAACATAACTACCCCCACTTCCATGCAACTTGGCCCGTGGGCGCTTCACGCCTAAGGGACTGACTCTGCCCCTGGGCAGAGTAGTGAAAGGGGTCGCTTTTTGAGCCAAAACCCATGACCGCTGCTGCCCCTTTGTTTCATCTCCGTAGCAGGGCTGCTTTGCACCAAAGAGACAGATTGCACCCCTAAGAGTGTGTAGTAACCAGGGAGACTGCTTTTCGAGCTGAGACACACGGTCACCTCTTTGCTGCGACTTGGTAGCCAGTGCCGCCTGGCAAAGGGACAGACTCCACACTGGGAAGGGCCAAGTAGTGAAAGAGGCTGCTTTACCAGCTGGGACCCATGGCCGCCTCTTTGCTGTGACTTGGTAGATAACGCCTCCTGCCAAAGAAACAGACCCCCATCCTTGGAAGTGTGGAGGGGCAAGGGAAGTCACTTTCTGGGCTCAGACCTGCTGGGGTTGTGGACCGCCCTTGGCTGTGATCAAGTCACTGGTATTTCACACCAAAGAGACTGTCCCCATATCTGCAGGGGTGGAATAGCGAGGCAGGCTGCTTTCTGGTCTGGGTCCTTCAGTGACCTTGGGCAGGGCTTCTCCAGCAGCCCTGAGGTGTGTACTTCCTACCAACTAGACAAAACCCTACCCTTGGAGGGGCAGAGTAAAGAGGATAGCCACTTCCTGGGCTGAAACACCCGGTAGCCCCTGGAAGTGCCCTTCCCCCAGTCGGGTGGGTTATCTTCCCCTCTGGCAGGGCAGACCACACCCTTGGAGGAAGGGAAAAAGGAGAAAAGTCGTTTTCCTTGTATGACTAGCTTGAATCTGTGTGACCTTGTATCTAAGCAAAAGGGGACAGATTGTTGTGTTGGTACAGCTGATTGGTTTTGATCATCTGATAAGAACATAACACAAGGGCTTGCCCTTGGTGCCCTGGCTGTTGACAACTTAGGGGCTTGTGGTCTGGGAAGGAAAATCTTGACCTCCTTAGCAATTCCACCATTGACACACCCCATCAGGAGCTGCTCTGCAAGAGTGGCAAAAGAGCCATGAATAACATATTAGCAGCTCTCTCTGAGCTGCAGATCAAGCAACCTCTGAAGTATACTCTCTTCAGCTCGCGGATACCTATTGCTCTTCTCACCTCATCTAAAATGGTAACAGGGCACAAGTAATCCTTGGGAGTGGCATGACATTCCCCAAAGACTGAGGCACCTGTATATCCCATTTGGGGGTTTAGACCTCAATACAAAGGTATTGGAATACCTTGATAACCGACTCTTCCATGCTAAATACAAGCAACAAAAGAGAGAGTAATCTCATAGCCCAACACAGTGCCTTCCACCTCAACCAAGTGGTCAATAGCAGAGTCTCACACACACAAAAGTGACCCAACTCCTGGGAGTCTAAGCAAGGTATCAAAACTCACTAATCACCATAAGCAGAAGGTGAAGACGACAGGACAGAGATAACCAAACGGGCTAAAACTCCTCTAAGACAATACAGGACCAGAGTAAATCTCCTCAGCTCTGCCAAGGAACGTCCCTTTGGAGTCCCAGAATTAAGTCCATAAACCAGTCCCAGCACCCCCAGTCCTTGACAAAGTAGCCTGATGAGAAAGAATCTGCAAAGGAACACAGGAAACATGAAAGATCAGAGAGAAAAGTCACCTCCAAAAGAAAATATTCTATCTCCATCAATTGATACCAATTACACGATATGATTAAACTGACAGAGAAAGAATTCCAAATATGGATTGTAAGAAAACTCAATGGAATTGAAGAGAAAATAAAATCCCAACATAAAGAAACCACAAGGACAATTCAGGAAATGAATGAAAAATTCTCCAAAGAAATTGAAATACTACGGAAAAACCAAACAGAAATCTTGTCAATGAAGGAGGAATTCAAGGAACTTTGAAACACAGTGGAAAGCCTCAAGAATAGAATGGATCATGCAGAGGAAAGAATCTCAGAGCTTGAAGATAATGCTGATGTGCTAAACAAATTGGATGAAGAAAAAGAACTCAGAAACAAGAGACAAGACCAAAACTTACAAGAAATGCGGGATTATGTAAAGAAACTGAATCTTAGAATCATTGGTTTTCCAGAGGGAGAAGAAGAAAATGCACAAGGGCTGGAAAACTTATTTCATGGAATACTAGAGGAAAATATGCCAGGCCTGGCCAGAAATCTTGATATCCAGACACAAGAAGCACACAGAACTCCTGGGAGACTCAATGTGAAAAGGCAATCACCATGTCACGTAGTTATTAGACTGACCAAAGTAAACACGAAAGAAGCAATTCTCCGAGCAGAGAGACAAAAGCAACAAATAAACTACAAAGGAAAGCCTATCAGACTAACTGCTGATTTCTCAACTGAAACTATACAAGCCAGAAGGGATTGGGTCCCTATCCTTAATCTACTAAAACAGAATGATCCCCAGCCTAGAATTCTTTATCTGGCAAAATAAAGTTTCATCTATGAGGGAGTAATAAAGTCCTTCCTAGACAAGCAATCACTGATGGAATTTGCAAAGACCAGACCAGCCCTACAGGAAGTACACAGACCTGCATTACACACCAAACAGCGCAATAGACACTCTTCAAAGTAAAATCATAAAAGAGTTAAAGGCTAGAACATGGACTTCATGATGGCTCAAGGAGGAAGACAAAACAACAGGATTTCACCCAACAATAGGAATGGAAATCTACCTCAAATCTCAATCCTCTCAATAAATGTGAATGGCTTAAACTGTCCTCTGAAGAGACACAGACTGGCAGAGTGGACAAAAATCCACAAGCCTCATATCTGCTGTCTACAGGAAATGCATCTAACCCACAAAGATGCCTTCATACTAAGGGTCAAGGGATGGAAAACTATCATCCAGGCAAATGGAAGTCAAAAGAAAGTGGGGGTAGCTATACTATTTTCCAATAACATAAGCTTTAAAATAGCAAAAGTAAAAAAGGACAAAGATGGCCACTATATAATGGTGAACGGGAAGATCCAAGAAGAAGAATTAACAATTCTTAACATTTGTGCACCCAACGCAAGAGCACGCAGTTACATAAAGCAAACCTTGTCTAATCTAAATAGCATGATAAACAACAATGCCATAGTATCAGGGGACTTCAACACTCCACTGAATGAACTGGACAGATCTTCCAAATAGAAAATAAGCAAAGAAATAATGGGCTTAAACAGAGCTCTAGAATAAAAGGGTCTGACAGATCTCTACAGAACATTCCACCCAAATAAAGCCAAATTTACATTCTTCTTATCAGCCCATGGAACTTTCTCAAAAACTGATCACATACTAGGCCACAAATCAGACCTCAACAAATTCAGAAATATAGAAATTATACTGTGCACTTTCTTAGACCATAGTGGTATAAAATTAGAGTTCAATTCCAACAGAAATACTCGCCATCTCACAAAGTCTTGGAAATTAAACAATCTACTGTTGACTAACTATTGGGTCAAGGAGGAAATACAGAGGGAAATCAAGAATTTCTTCAAACTAAATGATAACGGAGAAACAAGCTCTCAAAACCTGTGGGATACAGCAAAAGCATACCTGAGAGGGAAACTAATAGCAATAGATGCTCACATCCAAAAAACAGAAAGTTTAGAAATTGACAACCTAACAAATAGACTCAAGGAATTAGAAAAGGAAGAGAAAACCAATTCCAATCCTAGTAGAAGAAAAGAAATAACTAAGATCGAAGCAGAACTAAATGAAATTGAGAACAAGAGAATTATACGGAAGATCAACAAAACCAAAAGCTGGTTTTTCGAAAAGATAAACAAAGTGGACAGCCCTTTTGCTAGATTGGAATTCAAAGGGAAAGGACTCTAATAAACTCAATCAAAAATGGAAAAAGGAGAGGTCACAACAGACACCACAGAAATACAAAACATTATTTTTGATTACTATGAAAACCTACATGCCCCAAAACTACATAATGAGGAGGAAATGGACAAATTCCTGGAAACATACAACCTCCCTAAGTTCACCCAGGAGGTAACAGAATATCTGAATAGACCAATCTCAAGCTCAGAAATTGGAGCAGCAATTAAAAACCTCCCAAAACGTAAAAGTCCCAGACCAGATGGCTACACTCCAGAGTTCTACCGAACATACAAAGAAGAGCTCATACCTATACTACAGAAATTATTTCACAATATTGAGAAAGATGGTATCTTTCCTAACTCATTCTATGAAGCCAATATCACCTTGATACCAAACCCAGGAAAGGATACAACAAAAAAAGAAAACTTCAGACCAATATCCCTCATGAATATAGAAGCAAAAATCCTCAACAAAATTGTAGCAAATAGAATTCAGCAGCACATCAAAAAAATAATTCACCATGACCAGGTGGGCTTTATTCCAGGGATGCAAGGCTGGTTTAACATAGGCAAATCTATAAATGCAATTCGTCACATAAATAAAAGCAAAAACAAAGACCACATGATTCTCTCAATAGATGCAGAAACAGCATTTGACAAAGTCCAATACACCTTTATGATAAAAACTCTCAACAAAATACTCATACACAGCTCATTCCTTAAAATTATCAAGTCCATTTATGACAAATCCACTGCCAATATCATACTGACTGGGGAAAAATTGAAACCATTCTCACATAGAACTGGAACCAGACAAGGTTGCCCACTATCTCCACTTCTATTCAACATAGTGCTCGAAATCCTTGCTACAGCAATTAGGAAAGAGAAGAGTATTAAGGGCATCCAAATGCCCTTAATTTGCCCAAAGCAAATGGGGGCAGATGAGATCAAACACTTGCTCTTTGCTGATGATATGCTATTATATCTAGAAAACCCCAAGAATTCATCCAAGAGACTCCTAGAATTGATAAATGAATTCAGTAAAGTCTCAGGATACAAAATCAATACACACAAATCTGAGACATTCATATACACCAATAACAGACAAGCCAAAATTCACATCAAAAATGCAATACCTTTTACAATAGCCTCAAAGAAAATTAAATATCTAGGAATATATTTAACAAAAGATGTGAGAGACATATACAGGGAAATCTATGAAACACTAAGAAAAGAAATTGTAGAAGATGTAAACAGATGGAAAAATCTACCTTGCTCATGAATTGGTAGAATCAATATCATTAAAATGTCCATGCTCCCTAAAGTGATCTACAGAATTTATGCAATCCCTATCAAAATACCATAATCATTCTTTACATATCTAGAAAAAATAATTCTATGCTTTGTATGGAACCAGAAAAGACCAAAGATTGCTTTGTATAGCCAAAGCAATCTTAAGTAAAAAGAACAAACTGGGAGGTATCTGTCTACCAGACTTCAAGCTGTACTACAAGTCTATAATTACTAAAACAGCATGGTACTGGCACAAGAACAGAGACATTGACCTCTGGAACAGGACTGAGAATCCAGAGATGAAACCATCCTCATATGGTAATCTAATCTTTGACAAAGCAGACAAAAATATACACTGGGGAAAAGTAATTCTTTTCAATACGTGGTGCTGGGAAAACTGGATAGCTACAAGCAGAAGAATGAAACTGGATCCCCACCTCTCACCTCTCACAAAAATCAACTCACAGTGGATAACAGACTTAAACGTAAGGCATGAAACCTTAAGAATTCTAGAAGAGGACGTCAGGAAGACTCTTTCAGACATCGGCGTAGGCAAAGAATTTTTAAAGAAGACCCCAAAGCAATCACCGCAGTAACAAAAATAAATAAATGGAATCTGATCAAATTAAAAAGCTTTTGCACGGCCAAGGAAACTATCATTAGAGTAAATAGACAGCCTACAGAATGGGAGAAAATATTTGCTCTCTACACATCCGATAAAGGACTGATAACAATAATCTATCTAGAACTTAAAAAAAAATCAAACAACCCCATCAATAAATGGGCAAAGGAAATGAACAGAAACTTTTCAAAAGAAGACAGAATAATGGCCAGCAAACATATAAAAACATGCTCAACATCTCTAATCATTAGAGAAATGCAAATCAAAACCACAATGAGATATCCCCTAACCCCAGCGAGATCGGCCTCTATCAAAAAACCCCCAAACAACAAATGCTGGTAAGGATGTGGAGAGACAGGAACACTCTTATACTGCTGGTGGGACTGCAAATTGGTGCAACCTCTGTGGAAAAGAATTTGGAGATACCTCAAAGAGCTAAAAATAGAAATACCATTCAATCCAGCAATAGCACTATTAGGCATCTACCCAAAAGAGCAAAAGACGTTCTATAATAAAGACATCTGCACCCAAATGTTTTTGGCAGCACAATTTGCTATTGCAAGGGTATGGAAACAACCCAAGTGCCCGTCAATTCATGAGTGGATTATTAAAATTGGTATATGTATACAGTGGAATATTACTCAATTATAAGAAATGACAGTGATCTAGCACCTCTTATATTTTCCTGGATTGAGCCCATTAAGGTATCACAAGATTGGAGGAATGGGCTCCACTTGTACTCACCATCAAATTGGCACTAACTGATTAACACTATGGTGCTCACATGGCAGTAATACTCTGCAGGGATCAGGAGGATGGTGGGGGGTAAACCCACAACTAAAGAGCACAGGGAGCATTGTAGAAGGGGAGGGCATGCCTCTGACCCTCGCTTGGGTGAGGCAGAGACATAAAATGTAACCAAAATGTTTGTACCCTCATAATACCCTGAAATAAAAAAAATAAAAAAATAAAAATAAAAAATGGCCGGAAAGAGTTAAAACCTCTTCCAGGATGCATAGTATTCTACTGAAAGATTACTTGGACTGGATACTACAGAAGATGGTAGATTTTTCCAGGGAATTGGAGAAAAAATTTTGATAAATAAAATGTTATTTATATTTAGGTTATGTGGTCAAACTTTCTGACCTTTGATCTTTATTACAGAAAGATTATCTCCAAATTTTTAACATAATTCTGATAATAAAATGTGTATTACTTCATTAATTGCGTATTTGGCTTATCAAAACAATATCCATGTGGTGCATATCATTTCTGAGGCATTCGCACTGCTGCCCTTATTTATTATTCATTTCTTACCTACCTATACACAATTTCTTTTTCTTGGGTTTAGGCATTAGTTTAATCTCTACATATGTCTGTTAGCTGGGTATAAAAACTTGAAAGATTTTTTTTTTAATTGTTGTGCTCTTGAGATCTAGATACCAAATGAAGAAACTGACCTTCAGCCTACAAGCAGAGAATCAAAGCCTCCTGTTTAACAGCCCAGACACTGGCTAGATACATGAGTAAGACAACCTAGGACCACAGCCTCCAACCTACCTGCCAAATGATCACAAATGCATAAGAAAGCTTAGCCCAATCCTACGGAACTGAGAGAAGTTATCTTAGCTAGGCCTGTCAGTAAATTGTGACCAAATAAATGGATGTTATATTTATCCGCTAAGTTTGGGGGTATTTTGTTATACAACAATAGATTCCTCACACAGAAATTGCAACTAGAAGCGGATTGTTACTAAAATAAGTACCTGCAGTATGTGGCATTAACACTGGGGCTGGGCGGGTAAAGTGCAGATGAGAGGCAAGGCTGTAAAGCTCATCCCATTGAGAGATGGAGCCTCTTTTCCCACCAGTTGGACCTGAGCTGGCTTTGTGACTTGCTTTGATCAATAGAATGTGGCAGAAGTGATACTGTGCAACTTTTGAGCTCAGGACTCAGGAGGTCTTACCGTTTCTACTCTTGTCTTCTTAGAATCTGGTGGCCACATGAGGAAGCCCGAGGTAGCCTGCTAGAGAAGCTGTGTAGAAGAGCATAGACACACTCGGGACAGCACCTCCAACCACCTGCCAGATATATGAGGGAGGCACCTGGGACCAGCCGGTTACCAGCCAACTTGCAGAAGGACTGCAAATGCATACATGAGCCCAGCCAGCCCCTCTTCATTCAGAGACAAGTCATTCCAGCTGGGATCTGTGCAAATTGTTACAAGTATAGCTTTTTTGTGTAGCATTAGATAAATGATACAAGGACCAAGACTCAGATTTTGTTCACTGTTGCTCTTTCATAGATGTACTATCAACCGGCAGTGAGCAGTAAAAGGATTTCTAGAAAATATGAATACAAATGAGTGGACACAGCTCCCTGTTATTTTCCTCATTACTCAGAAGAACATTCTGTTCTTTGGTCAGTGGAGCCCAGAAGGACTAAGTAAAATCACTAGTCCTACAAGCCTTAACGGGTGGGTTCACTGGGCTGGGGGAGGACATAATTCCACAAAAAGGAGTTCCTGGTGTCCCTAGTTATATATCGCTGTGTTCTATGTCCTTCATAGTCACTGGGACAAAGCCAGACTGGTCACATCTTACCAACCTGCCACAAACAGGACTTACTGTTCAAAATGAATTTTAAAAGTGCTCTCTGGGGTAAATAAATAAACGAAAAGCTCTATTTTGCACGTATGAAAATCTGCTAATTGGAGTACAGGTTCCCATATGAAGAAAGGCAGCTGTGCTTAATAAATATTAATAACAAAATATTAATGACATATTTGATGAAAAACTGTACTTGCTTACAAAAATGGCTCCTTCATAAAATTTCTTAATGACTCTCTTCTATTTCTTAGACCTGTAACTTTTCCTTTCAAAAACGTTCTTGAGAGGAGGCTTTGTGGAACCATAGACTTTGAGGAAGACACCATCCGGTCCAAGATAAAGAAAATAAGGCCCAGAAGGATTAAACACCCTGCCTAAGATCACACATGTCAGTAAAAGTCAAACCCCAGTCAAGGCCCCAGCCCATCGCTTTGCATGGCTGCAGTGAGTAGCAACTCTTCTTCACATGCTAGTGACCCAGGGCACAGATAATTGTGTAGAACATCCTTCTTTTTCCACCCCTGCCTATATCATACTCTTGATACATTCTTTATTCTTGCCAACAGCGTAATATTTTTCCAGCTTATCGTAAGCTTTGATTCTGCCTGAGGCAAATCAAGTTTGAAGTTAGCAGTTCTCTGACCACAATTAGACATTTAGTTAATATTTTTGTAAAACACACTTTCCTGTTTAAGTAGAGACTGAGCATGTCAGTGTCGTCACCGCAGAAGGGTTGGAACAGAAGAAGCTTCCTCTATTAACTGTCCTTTCAGAGGAGGCCACCATGCTGCTTCCTAAATATGTTTCCAGTCCTTCTCAGCTTCTAATACTGACTTGTTGGTAAACAAGTTACCCACCCTTGGAGACTATAATAACCTACTTTATGGGAGAAAATAGGAAGGTTTAGAAACTATGTCATATCCCTTGATTTCTCTTTGTTGGCACATGGGCTTTTATTGTCACAAGTTGCTTCAGAAAAATTGAAAAGAATTAGCAATACCTATGTACCTCTTTTTTCCTCTAGCCTTTTTTTTCTTGCTTTGGCGAAATGGCTTAAGAAAGGATAAAAAACATGTTTCACTAGAAAACAGGTTTTTTTGGTACAATAATTTGTGCTTTATGTCATATTATAGCGGTGAGTGTAAATTTATCTTTGAACCATGTTTTATTAACTTTTCCCCCATAGAGTTACATCAAAAGACTCTATAAATAAATGATGTGCTCAGCCTGCTAGTTCCTACATGCATACCAATTACTTCTATTGGTTTCAAAACACGTAGTCAGTACTTTAAACAACCGTGATAATATCACAAACTAAAATATTCAACATCTCCATCTCAGTATGCTGTCACCATGCAGACAGCGATTAGAATTGGTAATCAGTTCTACTGCTGGTAAGTTGAGTGGCACGATGCATTTTATATCCACGCTTATGTCAAACTCAATTAACATTCTAACACAGTATATTTCAAAGACACTGACCTAATCTCAGAGAACAATGCATTTATTTATTTCATGTTAAAAGCTTTTACGTTTTATGCAGGATTCTTGAAGCAAAGATATTTATTGTCACAATAATATTTTAAGTTGGAACATCTAAAGAAATACACTTAGTCTAAAATTCCTACTGTAAGCGACGCATGTCATTACTGTGGAAGAAGAAAAGAACCTCTCAAGCTATAAATCTTCAGAATTTCAAAATTATATGAAGATCCTGTCTCCTTGCAAATAACACATTTCAAATACGCCCGAGGTATGTGATTTTTTTTGCATACCCCCAAAAAGAACTCTTGAAATTAAATTATGTCAGAGTGAAGTTTTAGGGTATGCATGTATGTGTGTGTGTATATATAAATATACACACATACACACATCTGTATGTATTTACCTACTTACTTATTTATATGTCAAAGTCTTATTCCAAATTATTAATATGTAAGCCAATTAACAGAATAAGATTCATATATGAAATAGAAAAATCCACAGTGTTCTATGTATGCACACATGTGTGTATGCATTATACCTTGCTTTCTTCCATTAACAACATATTAACAGTACATAATAATCTACTCAGCAAGTCAGAATAGTTACTTGTTCAAAACAATATTGGTAAATATTCAGAAAGTTTAAAAATCAGGAGTTTTCAGGGAAAACTACCAAATGTAACTATACTGATCCAAAGTTTATAGCAAGTATAAACTGTTGAACACTGTAGAAAGGCTTTGCCAACAGGATGGCAGAACATCTGGATTAGAAAAAATGAACGATGCTGTTAAATTACCCATCTGTGTTGTCTACACAGCATGAACAACCATACACTCAGAAACACTGGGCCGGTTGGCCCGGTATAGAAAAAACATCCCAATATTTAAAGTTCTTTCGAAGTTAACATCTGGATGGTTGAACATTTTTTTCTTGACATCTATATGTCTGCAAGTTTCAAAGATAGGGCTCTAATATATAAGATTTCCATTGCATTTCTTTTTAAAAATTTTGCCATGTATAATTCACTTGATAGTATTTTTTTTTTTACCCTCCCTCCCCCCCAAGTCCAAGCTTCAAGTGTGTCCATTCCCCTGGAGGTGCGCATCGCACTCATTGTTTGTGCATATGCCCGTCCTCTCCTCCCCCCTCCCCCCCTGCCCAACATCTAATACATGTTATTCTTATATGTGCACTTAAATGTTGATCAGCTAAAACCAGTTTGATGGTGAGTACATGTGGTGCTTGTTTTTCCATTCTTGGGATACCTCGCTTAGTAGAATGTGTTCCAGTGCTTTCCAGGAGTATATAAGAGGTGCTATATCACCATTGTTTCTTAAAGCTGAATAGTACTCCATGGAATACAAATACCACAGTTTATTAATCCACTCATGTATTGATGGACACTTGGGTTGTTTCCACATCTTTGCAATTGTGAATTGTGCTGCTATGAACATTCGGGTGCAGGTGTCTTTTTCATAGAGCCACTTTTGCTCTTTTGGGTAGATGCCCAGTAATGGGATTGCTGGGTCAAATGGTAGTTCTACTTGTATCTCTTTAAGGTATGTCCATATTGCTTTCCACAGAGGTTGCACTAATTTGCAGTCCCACCAGCAGTGTATGAGTGTTCTTACCTCTCCACATCCACACCAACATTTATTGTTTTGGGTCTTTTTGATAAAGGCCAGTCTCACTGGAGATAGGTGATATCTCATTGTGGTTTTGATTTGCATTTCCCTAATGATTAGAGATGTTGAGCATTTTTTCATATGTTTTTTGGCCATTATTCTGTCTTCTTTTGCAAAGTTTCTGTTCATATCCTTTGCCCACTTTTTGATAGGGCTGTTTGATTTTTTCTTGCTGATTTTTCTGAGTTCTAAATAGATTCTGGTTATCAGCCCTCTGTCGGATTTGTAGCATGCAAAAATTTTCTCCCATTCTGTGGGTTGCCTATTTGCTCTTGTGACAGTTTCTTTGGCCGTGCAGAATCTGAACTAGATAATATCTTTTTAAAATCATATCTTCAGAAACTACATAGTGTGGAAACTCATGTCAGTGAAAATTCAGGGGGATGAAAATCCAAATCTTTTATATCTCAGAATAAATTTGATCAAACATTTATGAAAAGGAATTGGCAAAACAATACTGAAGGTAAGGATAGCATTTCGTTTCAGAATTGTTTCCCTACTTGAGTCAGTATTTTGAACTTGGCAATTACAGCCAGAATTCTCTTTCAGGGAAGTAAATGCTTTAATGCCTTTTGGGTGTGTGTGGAAAGAGTATTTTAGAGAAGATTGAAGTCAGGCCTTGGATTTTCTCTATTCTTTTCAAGTTATTGATGACCTATGAACATTCATTTTTATCATCTTTGGAAGTCAAACTAAAGGAGCTAACCTCACAAAGTAGAGAATATGACATAATTCGTGATGCTAGATTGACAATATGACAACCCAGAGCGAAAAAGAAACTTTCTAGCATGATCTCACCACAGTGTTTTTCTTTTGTCCTACAAAGTAGGGCTACATTAAAATAAGCTATTTTTGTAAAGATTCATTGCTGGAACAGAGAAATCTTGAGCTTCTTCTTAAACAAATGCTAATTCTCTGTAAAAATTTATATTTAAAATTTAATACCAGGATAGAAAAATCTTTGTAATCCACTCCTCTCAGCCAGGAGATAAAAAAAAAAAAAATCTTTAGTTCTTGTTCAGTAGTGACATTTCTGAAGAAAGCATTTGTTTCAGTCAATTTATTTTTGTAGCAAGTTTGATTTTATGTAGCATCGCATGGCTCCATTCAATTCACATTTGTTTTGGTGTGAGCAGGCACATCTATAGAACAAAACTGAGGTCCGACTTGAAACTGAACGCAGGTGTCTTCACTGTGCGTTTAAAACAAAGACAATGCAGGACTCACCACTGAAACTATTAGCATGAATCAAACATAAATCCAAAGTTGTTCTCCTGGCAGAAAAGTAGCACAGCCCTGTGCTGAACTCACTCTAGCAGAAGATTTTATTGATGCAATTGCCTGGGGTACACTGGGCCACTATGTCCATAAAAATAATAATTAAGCTGTGGGATGTATTACATCCCACAGCTTAGCACCTGAACTAAGCTCAGAGCATTGATTAATATTTCTATATATATGTCTTGTTTTTTGTCATCGAGTAAGGTGCCTATAGGTCATTTATCATCTTTCATTTCCATTTTATTTTTATCACCACCTCCATTAAAAGGGAGTCAAGAAAGCAATGGAGTTTCCTTTCAATAAAATAATAGGAAGGTTTATCTCCTGAATGTTTTTTTTTTTTTCAGATTGAAATCATCTAGGTTTAGCTGCATTTTTATTTGAAACTGATCAGTTGTAGTCATGCTGACTGATTCTCTGTATAGCATGATGGAAGTAGAATGTAAATAACACACCAGCTACAGCCGTTTTGTTTTGTTTTGTTTTCAGCGGTGCTCACAGCTCAATATCCCACAGACTCAAGGGATTCCACCCCCAGCAGGATTCACGGCAACTCCTTATGGGCACAGAGATCCCTAGGTCTAGAGGCGAGCTCTCCCAGACAACTCCCGTGAAGAGCTGTGATGTCAGCTCAGGCTGCCTGGCACCCTCATGTCCTTTATGCTTCCACAGTGATAATGACACTCTCATGCCTACCCTGTAAGAATGGAGAACAAGTGGAACAAAAACCCACTGTGTATCCAGCAGATTGCCTGGGCTGTCTAGAGCACTTGATAAAGTGCTGAGAGGGAAGGGACCGTAAGCCTTTTCTCTTCCTCATGATCCCTACTTACAAATTTCCCCAATAATTCTTACTGTGCATCATGGTGGAATTCTGTTCAAGTTCTGGTACCTGACACATAACAATGACAAAGAGAGCCTCCTTACCTGAATAGTAAGTGGGCTGCATTCCTCTTAAAGGCTATGGTGTGGGTCTCCAAGTCCAAGTCCAGACCAAGTGCACGTATAAGGCAGGAGCGGGCCTCAGGGAGGCCTCCATGTCACTTCTGAAAGGAGAGGATGGCAGCCCAAATCCATGCTGGCTCATCTGCACTGATGATGATGGTGCTTCTTAAGAACAGGCTAGAAGTTGCCAGCAGAAACTCCAAAGAGAAGTTGGAGAGAATGGTTGAAGCCAAGTAATTAGACAAAAGCCTGGGACAAGCAGTCTACAATAAGTAAGCAGGATAATTAGGGAATGAAAACCAGGAAGCAAGACTGTTAGGATCCAGAAATCCTGAATCATCCAGAAAGCCAGTTCTAGTAACAAGAGATCCTTAAAAATAACAAAAATAAGGAGAAAATAGCCAGATAGAGAACTTGTTGAGGAGGTCTTGGAAGATGGACAAGTATTACTGACAACTCATTAGCTGTTTGGTATAAAGGCAAGAATGAAATTTGTGGGATTCCTCACATCTACTATCTAAAACTGGTTCACCCATTTTTTTAATCATTAAGAAAGCTGCAGAGAAAACAAATGAAAGAGAACTGTAGAGGTAGAGTGACCATATGCCCCAGTTTGGGTGGGAGAACCCCAGATTTTGCCTTTGTCCTGGCATAATCATCAATAGCACCTCCTTTCACTTTAAAGAAAAGTCCTGGTTTCAAGGACAAACATTATGGTCATCTTATTTAGAGATCTCTGATCAAGAAAAAAGAGGAAGAAAATAAGGAAACAGTCATCATCTATGTATTCAACAAATATATACTGACCATCCACTCTGTCCAGGTGCTGGTGATACAGCTGTAAATTAGAGAGCCACATCTGTCCTCATCACAGAACCAAGCATGAAACTGGGAAGAAAAACAGCCAAAAGAGAAAGTAAATACCAGATAAAATTAATTTAAGAAAGGATAACCAGCTGGCAATTAAAGACTGATATCAAAAAATAATATAGATATTCCTAAAATGTGAAACCTAAAAAATCAAAAGCTCTAGAAAATAGGACACATTACTGACCTTCCAGCCCTAGTGGTGAACTGGACAGCATCCCCTCTTCCAACTCCACTCCCAAGTTGATAGGCATGAGTTAGTAAAAGTTCTCTACACAGGATTCATTTCATCTATCAATCCATCCACCTGAAAATATTTATTAGTTCTTTCAGAGCTCAGAACACTGCACCAGTTGCACATGCCATGGTGAACCAATGGGCAGACCTTACCCACAAGAAGTTGAATTAGCTGAATTCTGAGTAGTCACAGCTATCCCAAATACTTACAGACTAGCATTACTGAATACCTAAAAGTCAAACTAAGCTTGTGCATTTTTGAAAGTAGTTTATATTTCATATTTTTAAAAAAGAATTGATATAATAATCATAAAAAAGAAAACATAACCTTTTTGGGCATTCTTTACTTGTTTTGCATATTACTCTTGTCTTTATATTTAAGAACACAATTTACAGCACAGTTTGGAAAGGCAAGTATTTATTTTTGTATTTAAGGACTCAACATCTTTATCCAACCCAGGAACTGGCATCCTGGCCCAAACTTCCTTCAATAGCATTTCCTGCTTCTCTGATTGTCTTTCCTCTTTGGCCTCCTGATACCTGGGACAACACCCAATGCACCCTTATCTCCCACCCAATCATAGGCCTCTAAGAGATCAGAGGCGGCTCTGTGGGGCCCCCACCACTGCCCTGCACTGTTGCTGCTCCTCCAGCACCTCTGCTGGTCTCAGCAGTAGCATCCCAGCCTATCTCTTCACCCGGCTCTACCTGTGGGTCAAACACCTTCCCTTCTGGAACAGAACGCCCAAGACAGCCAGGGTCAGGAGAAGCTCCTGGGATTGAGTTAAATCTTATCGCTATCCCACATTAGCATTATGAAATATAATTATGTATTAGTCCATTTGCTCTGCTATAAAGCAATGACTGCAGGTGGGTAGTTTATAAAGAAAAGTGGTTTATTTGGCTTACAGTTCTGCAGGCTGTACAAGAAGCATGGTGTGAGTGTCAGGTTTGGCAATCTTGTTCTGTGTTCTCGGTTCTTGGCGTGCTCATGGCCGAAGAATGACCAGACACACCAAAGTAAGGCAAGCATAAAAATGAGGTTTATTGAGGAGAGAAAGATGGGATTATAGAGCAAGAACAAGACAGATTTTTATAGAGTAAGATACATATGCCACAGATGATGACCGGACCCATTGTCATAGCAAAAGAGACCTTGGTTATGGGCTCGGTCTTGTTTTATAGTGTCTGGATTGGGACCTCCCCTTGGTTCAGACATCATCATGGAACCACTTTGATGGATACTTAGGAGTTATATGACCTGAGTCTTACTGTGCATGCGGATCTTCCATGGGCTTCTCTGAAAGCCCATTTGCGGGGGGCAGTAACCTGCACCAGCACCCACTTTTGTGCCTAGGAGACCTGGAATCCCTTGCTACCTACCTAACATCAGCATCTGCTTCTGATGAGGGATTCAGGGAGCTTCCAGTCAAGGTGGAAGGCAAAGAGGGAGCAGGTGTGTCATATGGTGAGAGAAGGAACAACAGAGAGAAGGAGGCTCTTTTAAACAACCAGTTCTCTGGTGTGACTGCAAACTAGTGCAACCTCTATGGAAAATAATTTGGAGATACCACAAAGAGCTACAAGTAGAGCTACCATTTGATCCAACAATCCCACTACTGGGCATCTACCCAAAGGAAAAACAGACATTTCATAACAAAGACACCTATACTCGAATGTTTGTTGCAGCACAATTCACAATTGCAAAGATGTGGAAACCACCCAAGTGCCCATCAATACATGAGGGGATTAATAAAATGTGGTATATGTATACCATGGAGTTCTACCCAGCCACAAAAAACAATGGTGATCTAGCACCTCTTGTATTATCCTGGATGGAGCTGGAGCCTATTCTCTGAAGTAAAGTATCACATGAATAGACAACAAGCACTACATGTACTCACCATCAAATTGGTCTAACTGATCAACACTTATGTGCACATATAGTAGTAACATTTATCGGGTGTCAGGCAGGTGGGAGGGGATAGAAGGGATGGGTAAATGGTAAATTCACACCTAATGGGTGAGGTGCACACTGTCTGGGGGATGGGCACGCTTGTAGCTGCGACTTGGGTGGTGCAAAGGCAATATATGTACCCTAAACGTTTGCACCCCCGTAATATTCTGAAATTTTAAAAAAAGAAAAAAAGAAAAAAAATAAACAACCAACTCTCATGTGAACTAATAAAGTGTGAACTCATCGTCATGGGCAGGGCACCCAGCCATTCATGAGGGATCCGCCCCCATGACCAAAACACCTCCCGGTAGGTCCCACCTCCAACACTGGGGATCAAATTTCAACATGAGATTTGGAGGGGCCAAACATCCAAACCGTATCATAGTATTTTAAAAAATCTCTGCATAAAGCTATATTTCCTTCCCAAAAAGAAAGGGAGTTATTTTTTAGTTTTACCTGAATAAATATTTATATCATAAACTCCAATTGCTAAAAGAGAAAAAATTACATATATGTAAACAGAGAGAGAATGAGAATTTCAAATCAAACTGATTAAGTTCTAAAAGATCTCTTGGAACCAAACCTTTAAACAATTCAGTTCCTTTTGTTTTGATTCATTAATCACCAAGCAGGCTTCTGATCTTAATTTACCTTAACCAATGGGAGGAGTACCCTGATGGGTGGACTCAAGTATTTCAAACTGGTTAATAGTTAGAATTTCCAGTGTCAATTGATAACTTATCGCTGTGGCCTACTGAAAGTGCCCTAGTATGATAACTGTTGTGACTCCCTTCTCTAGGGACTGACAAAATCCCTGAGCCAGCCCATCACTGGACAAGGTGAGGAGATACCCCACTTCTCTCCAAGGCATATTTAGGGATTCAAAAGCTGCCACATCATTCAGACGCAATGAAAATTAGTAGCTGATTAAGCTGACTCATCTCAAAACTATCGCTGACATGCATGTGAGAGTGAAAATTGGTTGAAATTAAAGGAGAAAAAGAAAAAACTGCAAGTTTCTCAAGGGTAGGGACCAGTGTATATTTATCTTTGCATCTGTGTTATTAATGTCTGTCATAATTTTTCCAAACCATAATAATTGATTTTCTAACTGTAGAATTTTTGCCACATTTATTTATCACCTCTCCTATGAATTTAGGTATTTTTCTTTAAATAGACATTAAGTCATTCATTTTACTTAGCCAAATCCTGTGAATTCCTTCAGAATTTTATGTGCTAGTTTTATTTTTCTCTGTACACATCAATTATATAGACATATACATTATACCTATACAATCCTTGTAATACAATCATCACATACATGATCCATGAGACGCACAATTACACTTTAAGAAGGTTTATCTGAGTGCCTGGGAAGCAGAGCAGAGGCTGTCAGATGAAGGGGTGATGTAACAGCCAACCTCACACGTCCAGCACCAGCAAGCCAATCCTCCCTCTTCCCACTGAACCAGGGGCTCACCTGACAGCCCTCCTCAAAACATTGCTCCGGATACCTGCTCTGAATAATCGGAATGGCCAAGAGATGAAACCTAGTTGCCATCCTGACTTTAGCAATTTAGAAAATTGTACTGAAGTTGTTCAAGGTCTTTACCAAGTGCTTCATGTGACAGTAGCACTCTTTGCTCACCAAGAATCATTCGGGGCTATTCGGAAAATTTTCTGGAGCAGTGATATTTTTCACTAATCGGCATAACCTGTGTCAGAAAAATGCATTTGCAAGACAATTGGTGCAAGTTAGCAAGTGACCGTGCCCTAAGATTTTTCACCAGGCAATCTAGAATCCTACGTAAGAACAGACACAGAGCACATTGGTCTGAAACTGGGTGGCTTTTTCAGTTTTATGCCTTTGTTTGCTTGTATTAAAAAGCTAATGGAGCTTTCGTGTCTTGCAAAAGCCTGCTCTTAATTTCATCAGCCTACACTGAAAATACATCTGTGACACTGATATTAGGTAGACTGCGTAGGACAAGGTAGAGATTACAGTCCCCATTCATCAAGTGATCAATGCTGATATCACATGCCTGTCAGGCCCACCAAGGCCATTTTTTTAAGGCAAAGGACACGTTATTTAAAGGATGATTCCCATTCCACCATTAGGCTATCAATCCATCAGCCTTATGATGACATTGGTTGACTAGTAATGCTACAAAAGAAACATTAAAAAATATTTTCTATACTTTAATACTTTACTAAAGTTGGTTTATAACCAAACATTTTCAAAAAGGCCAATTCGGTCTCCTCAAGAACCCAAACATTTGCTTTAAATGGGAATTCTCAAGCTGCAAAGTAAGCAGTAAAAGGCAGAACTGAGCTAGAAATGAACATGACAATGTGCAACATTTAGAGTGTATACCAGATTTAATTTTGCATAAGAAATGAATTTCTTCAGCTTATTTTTTAATTAGCTTAAGCAAGTGCATTCAGGAGCCAATAACACAGACTTACGGGAACTGAATTACTGAGAGGGTTCTGAGCCCAGCCTCTAAATCACAGGCCTGGAGCTGATCTCATAATTAACACTGAGCTGAAGCCCTGCATCAAATGCTGCAGAAACACCTTCGCCAAAGAGCGGATGGGGAACACAACAATCATTACACCCAGGCAGTAGCGTCTCAGGGACTACAAAGCTTCGTTGAATGTGGGGAAGTCAGTTACATCAACCTGCTAAGCAGTTAATGTCCTGTCAGGCACATCTGTGTTTACTACCATCAGATACTCCCAGCTGTTCACATCGCCTCTGTTTGATGGTCATTCTGGGACCTGCCTGATGCAGGGAAGTGTGTTATTAGAGAAGTAAATTCCTTACTGAAGATTGATCAAGGAGAGATATAAACTTCCGAATGCTGGAGTTGGTTCATAAAGTTGAAGACATAGACGTGTACTGACAATTACAGAAGGTGAATTTATTCAGGGCTCTTGATGAGGGCTTTTAGGGGCCTGTTATTGCTTTGGTTTAAATTATGCTTTAAAATCACTTCAGGTTCTGTTAGGGCACCTCAAATAGACACAAACCATCCCTTTCTCGTGGGGACTGGAAGCAGGCAGGTGCACCACCACCATCCAGAAAAGGAGCAGGAGCTCAGGGGATGCCAAGAGCACCCTCTGAATCGAACAGCTGATTACCAAGGCCTATAGGGCCACGTGCTATGGATGTCAAAGAGAAAGGGGAACGTATCCCTGCTGGGGGTCCTTGGTTTTCTTCCTCTGGATTCACTATCAGCCCTTCTCTACCCTGCCTCAGCTCAGAGGGGCCTCAGGACTCCTGACCTCTCTGGCTTCCCACTGGGCTCAGCCCAGGGGTCCCTGGGAGAAGAGCCAAGGAAGGGAAAAGAGAGCTCTCTTTAGCCTGCACTCTTCTGTCTGGCTCCTGTCACGTGGCACTGGGCCTGACTCTGGGACTCTCGTCCTCTGGCTTTCCTTGAGCCTGGGGTGGTAACAGCCCCTCTGTTTATCCCGGGCTGCTATATCCCCGCGGTCTCCTTCCACCCCGCCCACACCTTTCTGAACACTTCCTTTATTAAACCCTCCTTGAACTATCCTGGTTTGAGGGTGCCATCTTACTAGGGCCCTGACTGACATAATATCCTTTCCCAAAATGAGCTTAACAGCTCTCTGGCAGACAAAACTAACACTGCATAATCAAGAAGCTAACAGATCAAAACCTGGGTTATTTGCAGATGAGTAGCACACCCGAATCCACACACATCTTGATATTTTACCAGGTGTTGAGATCATGACGTCTATGCTGTTTTTCCTAATTCCCTCTCAAGGGTTAGTTAGATATGGTCTCCACACAAACAAGTTTCATCTATCTCACGGGTTTTATACCCCACCTCCTTTCTTGCATTCCGCACTCAGCCCTTCCCCAGCCAGCCTCACAAGAATGTGTTGTCTGGCAAGTCCACTGGACACAGATACAAACTGATATAACCCGAATGTTCTGACCCATGCAGAAACTATACACAGTTAAGCTCTGAAATACTCAAGCTTAGACTCTCCTACTACTGCTTAGATAGTTGGCCATTTTGGTGCACCCAAGCATTGGTTAGAAGAGTTGGTTAAAGCAAACTAGCATAAATGCAAAACTACAAAGTGAGAGCAACCAACTGCTCTCCTACTTATCTTTAGTCATTTTCTACTCATGCTATCACCTCTGGTAGCCAATTAACCAGGATATAAGATTTAGTTTCAATCATTAAACAAAATGAAATTTAAAGATGGGTATGAGAAGAGAGGTGCTCAGTGGCTGGTGGTGTTGCTTTCTCAATAAAATTTTCATTGTTTTAGTACGTAAGACTTGTATCTCTCCTGGAGTGACCCAGCAAAGCCAAATGGCTCAGAATCTTCCAGAAGCTCTCAATGGGTTAAAAGAAGAACTTCTAGCTGCACTGTGCTGCCTTTATTATTGGTTATAGACCACCTTCATGGAAGTACTCGACTTCTCCACAGGTACAGCAATTTCTTTTTTGGCAACTTTATTGCCAGACAACCTGCTTTCTGGGTATGTTGTTATCACTGTAGTAAGTTGATGTTTCTGACATTGTTCTTGGCAGGCTCGGTTTTCCAGAGCACTGATTAGAAAGAAAACATGAAAAATCTGGCACTGTTTTGTTCACTTTTCTACCTTGTGTGTTATATTTCATAAGAAGAGAGTTGGAAAAATTATACTTTTAACAAACAGGGCACCACCGAATAAAGATATGGAGAGATAGCAATCTGCAGAAATCTGTCATTGCCAGAGTTTCCCACAAGAAAAAGTCCTGAGGGGTATGGAGTTTTAGCATACACTTTGAAATTGTTTCCTTTAATTTTTTTAATCATGTGTAGCAGATTCACCAAATTTAACTCATAAAAACTCAAGATGTACGAATAAAGCATGAGTACTTCATTTTGTCTTAAACTAAATTCTCAGCCCTGTCACTGTCCACACCCCTCACTCACCAAATCCCCATCTCCCACCTCATGATCAACAGGAAACAACTTGCTAAATGTCCAATCCTATTTAAGTGTGATCTAGTCTGATCATTTAAACAGCCCGTTTACACAGAGTTTAGTCTTTTGAGCAAGTGTGATTTTCTCTGAGGTAGCTCCCACCCCTGGTTTCTTTCCTTGTGATGTCATTGGGCACGTTGGTTGAAAGGTGTGACGTATGAGACTTTCCAGAAGTGGGGAAGAATTAGGTTCCTTCTGTCCAGACTTTCCGTCTCTTGTCCATCCATGCACTGCCGGTGCTGACGGCGTTCACAGCTGAATTTTGTGTCTGGGGTAACTTATGACCTTGACTCAGTTCGGTCAGGGCTCACGAGCACTCCCTGGTGGCTTCGACCTCACTCGGGTTTGTGCTCTTTCTACAGACGTCTGTAGGTGCGGCTCCGACTGCCACTCAGCCCTGTCTTGGTTATTTGCTCAGCTGCCCACGTCAGAGAGCCATCTCACCCCGCGTGGGCAATCGCTCCACCTCTTCTCCAGCCAAACTCTATCTGCTACCGCGTGTTCTGTCCACACAGCTTAGGAACTAGGAGATGGTCAGGATACCTACATGGTAAGGGTTCCCTCTGCCCGGACTGGGTGCACCCCCGGGTTGACGTGCTCTATTCTTAACTGAGGTAAGGAAGTCTCCTCCTGGAGTCCCAAATGCAAATAAAGGCAAAAAATAATTAACTTCCACAGTCCTGCCAATATATTTAAAGGGCTCACTCTTCTCCAAAACACCACCCGGAGAAGAAAACTCAGAAGATGTATCTATGTCCATATAACTCTCCTTTCTGCCTCGCTCTGCATATCTCCTCACACAAATCTGGCATCAGAAGGAGGGCACTTATTTAAAATGCTTATTTACGTTTTTCTCACAGCCCCAATAATGTCAGAAGTATTTAATATCTTCTCTCTATTATACGTATTACTCAGGTAGAGTAATACTAATTGTTGTAACAACCCCCTCAATCTTGGTCACATGATACAGTACAGGTATTTTCTCATTCAAGCCATAGTCCAAGGTTGACCGATGAGTGTTTGAGGGGTACTGAGATGCTCTGATGCGCGACGTTATTTGGGGCCACAGGATGCTTCCATCTCCTGGCTCTACCATCTTCTAGAATCTCTGAGCTCTCTGCTGACTTGTCACTACTTTGTCTGCAGCTGAAAAAAGAGACAGTAATTGGAGGAGTACACAGGTTTTGGGACCCAGGCCCAGGAGTAAGCAGCACTCTGTCCTCATTCCATTAGCCACATAACTCCAAGGAATACTGGGAAATGCCATCTTCCTGGGTGCCCAGGAACAATATGCGACAGGCATGATGGACATAAGGCTTTGTCTCTGCCACAATCTAGTGATATAATCTGTTAACTGAGCCCACCAAAATTGATAGTTGATATTGTAATGGTGGGAAATTTTAAATATCCATTCTTAAGCCACGAGCTTCCATGTCAGAGGCTGAATATCTTTCACTTCAGGTTCCTTTTATTTAAAATACTAGTCTCCAAGCTGGACACAGTGGCTCACACCTATAATCCTAGCATTCTGGGAGACTGAAGTGGGAGGATTGCTTGAGGTCAGGAGTTTGAGACCAGCCTGAACAAGACCCTGTCTCTACAAAACATAGAAAAATTAGACAGGCATGGTGGAACTTGCCTGTGGTCCCAGCTGCTTGGGAGGCCGAAGCAGGAAGGATTGCTTGAGCCCAGGAGTTTGAGGTTGCAGTGAACTATGATGATGCCACTGCACTCTAGCTGGGGTGACAGAGCAAGACCCTGTCTCCAAAATAAAATACTAATCTCCCCTGGGACTATGGGTAGGCTACTGTAGGCTAGGATAAAGGTCCGGTATGCAGGTGGGGGGAGGGGTGTGGTGGATTCTTTAACAATTTTAAAATATTATCCTGTTACAATATAATTTTAACAGCTTTAACAACCCTTCCCCAATACAAATATGAATATGAGAGTGAATTGGAGTGTAGGCAAGGGCCATTGAGGAAAGATGAACATCCCGGTGTAGAGACTATTTAGCAAAAAGAATTGAAGGTAAATCCGGGTCCATACACAGGGCTGGCTTCACAGGCATGTGGCCCGTACAGTTGTAGAGAGCCCTGTGTGCACAGGGCCCATGCTTGGCTCTGCTGTCCCCATCTTGAAATTCGTAACAATTTTGAACATGGGGCTTTACATTTCCCTTTTGCATTGGGCCTCACAAACTATGTAGCCTGTCCTGTCCATATATGATCATGCTCGAAGGTTATAAAATGGATCTGGACACTAGGTGTCTTCAATCCACACTCTGAGAAGAACTTTGGGTTTAATGGAAGTTCCTGGGGTCTCTGCAACATGGGGAGATCAAGCAGATGTTCCTCTGCTTACTTTTATTCATCTCATGCATTGGGTTTATGCATGAGATTTTATTTGAGAAATGTATTCTACTGCTAAAAATAAGTTTATACAAACTTTTTTATTTTGGGGTACAAAATTCCTCATTCTCCTTGATACTATAGCAAAAAGTCAACTACAGTGAATGAAAAGAAATCTAAAAGTTGGTCTCTGAGCACCTGTGTTTACTTCCCAATTCCATCACTTATTAACTTTAGGATCTTACATAAGATATAACTTCTCTGAGCCTAAGTTTATTTATCTGTTAAACTGAGATAATAATAAACTTGGAATTATTATTGTTTCAGTTGTATAAAAATAATATATGTGTAAATACTTTTAAAATAATGAAGTATGCCCCATATAAATAAAAGGCATTACAATAGTCCGTTGACATATTTTAAATAGATTTCTTTGTTTTTAAATTTATTTCTTCTTCTTCTTTTGTTTTTTTTTTTTTGAGACAGGATCTCACTCTGTCACCTGGGCTAGAGTGCAGTGGCATCATCATAGCTTGCTGCAACCTCAAACTCCTGACCTCAACCACCTAAATTTATTTCTTTTAAAAATGTGAAATGAATAGGAAATTAAGATTAACTATAGGGACGTGAATAAAAATACCAATAGCGTACATTTGATTCCACACTTCTGGGCCATTTGCTGGTTATACGCTTTGCATAGCAGGTATTATGAATAGCATTGTGTTGTCAACTCAGTAGAAATAGTAAAATTAAACGAGCAATATATCAATCAAATTTGGTTTTCCAAAGAGTATTTAATTAAATGGCATTTGATATGTAAAATATTGATAAGCAATATTTCTGTTCCCCGATACTCCAGAGTATACTAAAAGAATTAGAATCCCAAAACTCCGAATTACTGGATTCCACACCCAGATAATTATGAAGAACAGCAACGGCAGAAAAAATCCTCTCAGCAAGTGAACTCTTCACTGATTCTGGAGTCTCTGATGCTTTGTGGCCTCCTACGTTGCTGGCTAAAGGAAGACAGGTCCCGTTGGTCTCTTTCCCTTGGTTTTGGTGTTTGATAAACAACCCCATAGGGAAGTGAACATCCCACACAGGAAAATGGCCTCCTCCCTGGCGCAGAGCTGCCCTGTTCCTTTCCAGTGACTCCCACTGAGCTTGCCAAGGCCCTTCCCAAATAGGAGACAACTTTTACCTATAGCTTGGAAGAGAACAGGGAGGGACAAAATAATATGAAGAAGTTTGAACAAAAAAAAAAAAAAAAAGGAAGGTATTCCAGGGGGAAAAGAAACCCCGGAGGAAAGCAATCTAAGGAGTACTCTTGTGTCGGGAAGAGGCCTAACTTCTCTTCTCCCACTGCCCTGCAGTTGGGTGGCCTGTTGTCCTTGCATTGAATGCACATGTCAGGGTTCCCCTGGCTGGGGGCAGAATGAGTCACTAGTAGGAGAGACAAATCCTTGAGTCCTTCAGAGAGGTTAGAGTTTATAGTCTGTGAATGTAAATTTGTGATTTAATTTTGAAATTCCCTTCTCCTCTTGCCTTCCTCTTGTGTGATGGCTCCTGGGTATGCAACTGGTAAACCCGGAGCTTATAAAAAATTGCTCTGTTGACATAGTATTAAAGGATTGCCAGGGGATCATTGGTAGAAAAATTAAAACAATGATAATACTAATAAAAGGCTAATATTTTTGAGCTTGTATTATACTTATTAGGCTAAGAGCTGTTACATTAATTACCTTATTTAACCTTCATGTCAATCTATGGATTTAGGTGTTATTATAATAATTATTATTTTACAAATTTCCTCATGAGAAAATAGAAGCTCAGAACTGCTAAATGGCTTGTGCAAAGCTGCATAGTTTGTATATGACAAGCGTCAGGACTCCTGCCCGGAACTTCTGGAAAGCAGAGTCCACATGCTTTGCCCTTTCTATGCTGCTGCCCTCAGAGTGTACAAGTGCCCTGGCTACAGGAGCCACAAAAAGATAAACAGTTCACTAGATTTGGTAATCCCAACTTTAAATATATATCTAGAACTACAAAAGGGCAAATGCACTTTGGCAATTTTCTGGTGCATTTGATCTGTGACTAGAGCCAGAGTAAATTAATCAGTCCTACCCGCTGGCTTGATGCTTGCTAATTTCTTACTTCCTTTAAACAGAGTCTCAAAGCTGTGTCAGTCAGAGGAGATGATTTTCCTAATTCTTCTCCCTCCTGCAGAATGGAAAATGCTGCAGCTACAATTTGAATTTATGTGTTGGCCCTGCAAATCCACTGCAGGCCTCTTCACCTGGAAGCTGTGATTTTCACAGTAAAATCTATTCCTGCCATCATGAGAGGATGTGTAGCTCAAGCATTAAGCATAAATTACACTTATTCACACTTTGTTCACATTCTCATTAGCATTTAAGAGTTTGTCTTTCAAAGAGTTAACAAGAAAATCTACTACATTTATCTTTTGGTGTTTGCTTCACACATGAATTGATGGTTTTAAACTATTATGACCCTCAGAGGGGGTCATAGATATTTTAGGACAAAAATACTAATCTTCCACCAGAATCTATAGCATATAAAGGCCACCAAATTTTCAAACGAAAATTCTACACTGGACTTACCAATGCACACAAACCCAGTAAGAAAGCTATGATAACAAGAATGACAAAAACGTTTATTTGGCATTAGCAATGCGTAATGGGGAGTTCAAGTAAAGAAGGAACCATTAGAATTACATAAAGCTGAAAGCAGCCTTGAAAATAGGTCTGAGGCCTAAAAGAAATCAGGACAAGCCTACAGAGGAGCTTACAAATTATAGACAATAATGTCCATGAAAGGCTCAATGTCAGTCCCCTTTGCCTCGGCCTCCCCGGGGCAGAGCATGGATGACCACCAGATAGTTTTGGAGGAATAAATGCAGCACTACAGCTCCTACTTGCTCTCCCCGTAGCCCCTTTCTTATATTCTGTGACTGGCATTATAGGCTCGTGTGAAATAAATGACCAATAAGAACTGATTTTAGTTTATAAAATCTTCTCACAAAGCCATTTTTTACAAAAATGAAACTTTAGTTCAATCAATTCACTCCATCAGCCAATATCATTGATCAGTGATCAGAGTCAAGGCAGTGTGCCAGGTTACACGTGGTTCTTATTTGAAAGTAGTTTACAATCTCTGTGGGGTTTTGTTCTTTTTTGGCCTCCATTGGATTCTAACATGCTTCCAACTAATAGCCACTTGCCCAGGCTGTCTGTCTAGGGACTGGTTTAGTAGAAGGAAGTCTTAGCAAATTTGGGATTGGTAGGATGATGCCAAAGAAAATAACTGGATATTAATCTGTCAAGCTACTTTGTATCCATGATTTTTCTTTTCAAGCCTTTTGTTTTGTTTTTTTGTAAACACCAAAGCTTAGTTAATTTCTTCTATTTTATCCTGTGGTCCAAAAACATGAACACTCCCAACATTTTCTTACCAAGCTGATACTGGCAGGTAGCACACATGACAGGGAGAAGAAAGAGGTCACAGACTACACATTTTCTTTTTCTCTTTAGCTCCTCTTATAGGCCTGTCCTGATTTCTTTTCTGCCTTGGGCCTATTGTCAAGGCCACTTTCAGCTTTATGTAATTCTCATGGTTCCTTCTTTACTTGAACTCCACATTACACATTGTTAATGCCAAATAAATGTTTTTGTCATTCTCGTCACCATAGCTTTCTTACTGGGTCTGTGTGCATTAGTAAGTCCAGTGTAGAATCTCATTTCTTTGAATAGCTTCACAATTTCGTGCACCTACCATAAAAACAAGCAAATTGACACCCTGCCAGGAGTAGCCAGAGGAGATCTTAGAAGAGAGTTCATAACGACACTGTTGCCATATTGCATGCCTGTAAATAATTCATTAAATCAACCACCCTTTTGTTTTAAGCAAACACAAGCAGATGCCTTTTTAAACTGGATGCAGACAACAGTCTTCAGAAAAACATTATTGTAATACAACACTTAAAAAGAATAACGTATTTGCTTTATTGATTTTTGTAGTAGTAATACACAGTGATTACCTCTGTTATCCATTTTATCTTACTCATGGGCTTTGTCCTCTGCTCTTATTATTTTATACTGTGTGAATATGTGTGAAATTTCATTATTAACAGCAAGAGTGTGGAAAGGTAATGAGATCAATTCATAATCAATCAAGTAAATCCAGGTGATTTTCCCGGTCAACGCTGTCTTGCAGGTCTGTGACGTTAATACCACAGTCAGAACCCTGCTGGCTTCTTGATTCACAAGAATCTATATAACCAGATTATTATGGGAAATGGAGCAATTTCCAAAAGACCAGCATCTCTAACATACTTAAAAGATTGATGAGTCTTTGTCTTTTAGAACAACCAATGTGTATATGAACAAATAAAGTTTGGGGCCAAAAATCATTATATTTATATTTTCTGAAAGGTAATCTTTATCTGTGATAGTTTACTTTGTAAATTTATGTATTCATTAATATTCTATGCTGTTTCAGGAAATATTGTGTCTGATTTACTTCTTCAAAGTGTCATTTAAAAAATCTGGGTCCAATAAGCTGACTCATATTGGCTAATAGTAGTGCACAATCTTAGCTATACATTAGAATCACATGTGGAAGATTTTATAAAATACATACACCCTACTTGCAGGGTTTAGATTTAATTGGTCTGAATGGGACCCAGGTGATATAATCTGTGAAAGATTTCCACACATTTTTCTTATATGTAGCCAGATTGAAAACTCTTACAAGTGTCTGTTGACTAGGTATTCTCATTTATTTGGGGATAGTCATCATACCTGAAAAACTTATTAGCACACAGTGTATTATAAATATTATTACCATAAAGACATGTGTAATATATAATTCTAGAACTGGAAGCAAATTTGGAAATATGGCTTCTCCATGCTGTAGATGAATAGAAATCCCAGAAGACTAAAATGTTATTAGTGCTAAGTTCAAAGTAGAATCCATATACCTCAGAATTCTGGTTCAGTTTTTATTCTATTATAATTTGGACTGGCCAAAATGGAGCTATAGATATATAAATATATAGAGAGATTTAAAACTATTGGGTCCAATACAGAGAGGTCAAGAAGTGTAGAGATGAGGAAGCAATCAAGGAGCTTTAGGGAAACCGGAGCTCAAGTCTAGAAGGTGAGAGAACAAACATTGAAGGGGTTGAAGAACCAAGGGTCAGCTATCAAAGTAGATTCTGAACAACATGAGAGCAGGAACCCAAGATAGAGTTTAGACAAAAAGAAATCAGAGCTTAGGCAAAAAGCCTGGGAATGGGCATGGAATTATAGCAATAATAATAGAAGCTGGGGTTGCATCTTAGAATTAGTGAGTGGCATGTTTTCTCTGTAAGCTCAGGTGAGCTTCAGAATGTTGATCGGCTTGAGGCAAAGTGACTTTCCTGGTTACAGTTAGGCAGACATAGAGTAGAGGAAGCTGTTGTTCACAGTCACAGCTCAGTAGGAAATTCAGTACCTAATACAATCCTTGCAGGAGACCCTAGTAAAGGGAAACCCTAACCAGATGTTCTGATTATCACTATTAGTGAGTCGATTGGAATATTAGTGCAGGGTTTATTGATTCCTCCACGGTGGTTAAAATTAGTGCCAGATGGCTCTCCTGACCCAGAGCCTCTTTTCTGTTCTCAACTATTAAAAAAAAAAAATTTGATAGGATCTGCTATTACAGATCCTTCAGTTGCTGGTATGATATTCACTTCAGTAAAATTATTATTAATTTTTATCATTCTATAGATCTCATGCATTGTACTCATACTTAACTATCAATATTAATCTAATAAAACAACTTTATCTCTTTTTGTTTGTAATAGCTTATAGTGTCCATTTTTTTCTGAAAAATGGAAGTCTTAAGATGAAACATTGTAGGTGAATTTATAGAAATGAAATAGAAAAATGACTACATTTATTTTTAAAATACAATAAATATATAATCTATATTTTCTATATTCTTTATTCTTAAAAATTGTTCTATATTTAAGAGGCTCATTCTTTGACATTTATGCAGGAATTTTAATTGTGTGTTCATGTAGTAATAGGTTTCCAAAAAAGAAAAATTTAAATGACATCATAATAACCTTTGGCATAAAACCTCATGAGCTAGAAGGAACCCTATTATTCTATTACCTACCCCACTATTCCCTGGAAACTTACAATCAGGCATGTAATTAGTTGATCCTAAGTCCCTTGAAGAAATTGATTCAATAATGTAGTCATCATCCTTATTATTCTTACAGAAGTCAAAGCTTCAAATATTCAGGTAGCCACCGAAATGGTCTATCTATACCAGCAAATTTTGTTTTAATGTTTTTAGTTATTTAGAGAAACTTTTAAGAATTCCACAATTCACTTTAGCCCTGGGCATTAATAATAGTCTAATCTTGATAGAATTTGAAATTGTGTCACTTATGTGAGATCTATACTGATTTTTTTTTTGAGAGCAAGAAGAACAAGCACTGAAATGTCTTTCAGAAAGATTTACAGCATTAATAACTCCAGGCTATTTTAAGTCACAGTCAATCTTTATGGAGGAAGTACAGAGATTATACAGCAATTCTTTTATTTTTCTTTTCCTCCTAGAATTGCAAACTGATATTTCACATATAAGTTATTTGTAGAAAACAGTGCATTCACATTTCAAGAATATGCCTAAGGTCATTACTTTCTTTTCTTAATTCTTTCCATCTGTGCTCAGATGCTCAGTGAAAACAAGAGTGCTACCCTGAATTTATCAAGTCCAAGCAGGACCTGAAATTGAAACTTATTTGGTAATCTAAGGTACACAGTCTTCCACATAAACCCGGTCAGGACTCTCAGTTTTGGGTATAGAGACTGAGAAGACCTGAAGATAAGATGCAGGATCTAAAGATATAGAATAGGAATTTTCATAACAACATTACCCATACTAGTCAAAAGTTGGAAACAGCTCTGGGGTGTTCATAAATAGGATAATGAATAAATAAATTGTGGTATAATCATAAAGAATTTCTCTGCAATAAAAACAAACTACAGATGACACCAAACAACATGTTCACTGAAAGAAGACTTACACAAGAGTATACACTGTATGATTCCATTTACATGATGTTCTAGAGAAAACTAATGTATGGTAGGAACAAATACATGAACAATGGTTCCTTCTGGGCGGCAGCTGCGAGGGAGTACTAACTGGGATGGGGCATGGGGAACTTTCTGGAATGATGGTTATGTTTAATACCTTGCTAGGAGTTCTGGTAACACAGATACATACATTTTTGAAAACACGGGATGTACATTTAAGATGTGTGCCTTTCATTAAATGTCAATTTTATATCATAAAAATAGAACTATAAAGAAATATTGAATTCTAGCTAATGATATGCATAATGAAGTATTTAGGGGGAAATGTACTGATGTCTGCAATGCACTTTGAAATGCATCAAAAAATAAGATGGATTGATCGATGGCTAGAGAGATGGATAGACGGATAGAAGATAAAGCAATATAGGAAAACGTCAATGGAATGTGCATCTAGGTGATGCCTATTCAGATGTTCACTGTCTTTCAACTTCATGGCATGTTTGAAACTTTTCATAATAAAATATTTTTTTAAATGGAGGACAAGAGTCCATCTTGAAAAAAAAGTCTATAATCTAAAGGTGATTTTTTTTCAAGAAATAGCCTGCTGACGTGCTGTTTCGTATTGAAACAGCATTCAAGTATCAATGTTTGCCTGAGAATGACTGAGTTCAGTTCCTTATCATGCATGTCTGAATTGTGAACCTTGCTGAGCTAAAACACCAGAATGTCTTTTTTCTACACACTACAAACATATCCTTAGAGTTTTTTTTTTAATTTAAGGTGCACTCCACCAAGTGATGATGTTAATTTTTTTTAAATTAGAAACCAAAAAGAAGCAAAGACATTCTTAATTCTACAAATCTTCTAATGGTCCCCAATAAGTTTATTTTTTGGATTTTAGGCAAAATTTATGTTTGGCTTTCTGGAAAAAAAAATACTTTTTATTCACTCTTTCTTTGGGAACAACCACCCAGAAATCTTAACAGTTTCTTTCCACTGTCAAAAAATATGGTCATGGGATTCTCAGCAATAAGTAAAAAACATTTATGGTGATTTATCTAGAGCCTGGTTTGTCTCAACATGATTCCTTCAAACACCTCATTACTTAGTTGCTATTTAGTTTTCTGAGGACTGTTGCCATCTGCAATTTTCATCGCTTTTAGAAAATGAAGGACAGTTCGTATGTGGGCTTTGGGATGATTGATAGTAGAGTCACATTTTGTAAAGTTTGTGACAAGAATGACAACTCTTTCAAGACACTGTTCATTGTGAGTCAAATTCAACATATACTGCCCTTTCTAAATGTTTCTTTTGACCTAGATTTATCTGTTGCTGAATAAACGATCTTTCCATATTGTCTTGTACAATATAAAATCTTCGTGCAATGTTGTCTCTGACCTTAAAACCTCCTTGGCGGCTCCATAGCTGCAACTCTGCCCTGAAAGTCAAGAATAGAGCAGTTATTTAGCAGCAACTGAAATCTGTAAACTCAGTCTGTGCTGGTTTATTGTTGATGGAGTGTAAACGATGTGCAATTGCTTTGCCATAACTTCTCAGAGATTGATCTTAACATTTTGCTACACACCCATCAACAGCTAAGAAATTTGATGCAAATTTACTGATAATAACAGCAAGTTATTCCATTTCATTCTTTCCTGTCCATTATGGTCCAGATACTTTTGTGGGTAACTAATCTGTTATCTTTTTCTTTCCTTCACTTAATGTATATCTTGAAGAGAATAATAATTGATTTAATGTTTGCTATCCTTTCATCCCCTTTCCCCCAAATTTTCTATGCCAGAGAGATAAGACTGATTGGACCAAGAAAAAGTCTCATCAAGCAGGAGAAATAGCAACTAATGTGTTATGTATGTGATACAATGTTTTTGTTTTTTGGATTTTTTTTTATGAAAAGGCAGTTGGAAAGCCAGCGATGGAGAGTCTCAGCACATGCTCCATTTAATCTCTTTGATTGTTAAAAGTCACAGTGTAAAAAAAAAATTCCCTTTTCAGTAGGAAGAGTAGGAGCTTCTACACAAATTAGCTGCAATAGTATTCAGTCTGTACAAACAGTTCGTAATGCATCCAAGAAGGACAAAAAGGTCTTTGTATCTGTCATTTTAACTGAAGCCATGAAACGAGAGTATATAAATGAGTCACATGTGCTCCTTTATCTCATTCTGTCCTTTACTCTTTGTTTCCTTGTTCATAAATATAAGTTTCCACATTTAAAAAAAAACTGCATGATTGTTCTGATTTATTTCACACCAGGTTTATGTCTATGCATGCCATTTTCATGTGCATTCACACAAATATTCTATTCAATTAGCCATCTGGAGTAAAGAGCCTTTTCTTGTTTGTAATATTTGGTATATTAGGGTCTTCAGTTTTGTCTAATTGTTTTATTGTAATCTGATTATTTTGTATATACGACCATAGTATACGACCATAGTATATACGACCTTTTTTGTTTTGCTTATTCCATACCCCCATAAAAATGTTAGTTTTCATAACATAACGTTTTAAAACTAGAAGAGACTATCTCAGTCTAGTTTACATTGCTGTAAAGGAATAGCTGAGGCTGGGTAATTTATAAAGAAAAGAGGTTTATTTGGCTCACAGTTCTGCAGACTATACAAGAAGTATGGCACCAGCATCTGCTTCTGGTGAGAGCTTCAGGCTGCTTCCACTCATGGCCGAAGGGGAAGGGGAGCAGGTATCACATGGTGAGAATAAGAGAGAAAAAGAGGAGGGAGGTGCCAGGCTCTTTTTAACAATCAGTCCTCATGGGAACTAATAGAGCAAAAATTCACTCATTACCATAAGGATGGCACCAAGCCATTCCTGAGGGTTCTGCCCTCATGTCACAAACACCTCCCATCAGGCCCAACCTTCAACACTGAGAGTTAAATTTCAACATAATATTTGGAGGAGACAAATATCTAAACTATATCAGACATATTCGAGACATCTAAAGCAAAAGTCAGAGGAGCCAAGATGGTGGACAAGAAGCAGCCTGCACAGGCCACTTTCCTGGAGAGAATCAAAGCCGGTGAGTAGATATTCACCTTCACATTGATTGTCTAAGAGAGAGCACTGGAAATCAACAGAGAGGTGACAGGAGGCTCCCAAAGTGAAGGAGAGGGAAGTGGGGTGGCACACTCAGCAGAAGCAGAGGAACATGGGGAGGGTGCCTGCACGTGGGGAAGGGACAGAAGAGAGAGCCCAAGGACTCCAAATTTCCCCTACAGACATTGTAATTGGAGCTATGGGAGGGTCCTTCCACAGCAGCACACTGCCAGACTGACACATGGAGCTGACTGGAGACTCGTGCAACAGCATTGCTTCAGAGAAAAGGCACAGAGGTGTTCTGCAGGCTTAAAAACCCTGGGCACTGTGGCTGATACCATAAGGAGGTCCCAACTCCAGAGCGTTTCATATGTTCCAGGGTCAGATCCATTGCTGCCACCTCCCTATCACCCTTGTTTGACTGAGGAGTGAGCAGGGAGGCTGGGCACTCTTGTGAATCCCATAGGTGGATGCTGTGTGCTCCCACTGCCACCAGGGGACCCAAAGCCTGCTGCTGCTGCTGCTGCTGCTGCCTAGATGGGCCCACCAAGCCACAGCTGCCACAGGACCCAGACAAAGAGAGATCCTGCCACCCTGGATGTCTGCCACTGCTATCTGGGTGGCATAGCCACCACTGTTATCACCTGGGTAATGCTGCCACCAATGGACCTGGGCAGGACAAACGCACATACCACCACCTGCTGACAAACACTGCTGCACTGGACCTGGGTGGGGAGAATGCTCATGCCTCTGCCAATGGACCTGGGCAGGGTGAAGACTCATACCACATGTGCCCAATTCCTGCTGCATGCCCCCAAGGACACCCACCACCCACCAGACAGCCACTGTGCATCGGCCACCCATGATACCCACAGTGGAACATAAAGACACAGGAAAGCAGCAATGTTAAAGGCTCACAGTGTATCCAGCGCTCTCCTGCCTGATCAGTTTTCTGGAGTAAGACTCAAGCACACCATCCAGGGACCTCTCCTTCACTTCACTGAGCAACAGAGTTTCCAGCAGAGGAAAACAGGTATACTGCAAAGCTATCTGTCTTGAGCTAAGAGAAGAGGTTTCAGATGAAAAGAAATCAGCATAAGAACTCTGAAAACATGGAAAAAACAGGCTGTTTTGACATCCCCAAAGAATCACAATAGTTCTGCAGCAATGGACTCCAACCAACAGGAAATTGTTGAAATGTCAGATATGGAATTCACAATATGGATGGCAAGTAAGATCAATGGGATTGATGAGAAAGTTGAAAACAAACAGAAAGAAACCAAAAAATAATTTGATACATGAATGAAAAATTTACTAAAGAGTTAGGTAAGAGAAAATATAACAGAACTTCTAAAATGAAAGAGGCATTTGGGGAATTTCAAAGTACAAAAAAAAGTTTTAATAACAGACTAAACCAAGCAGAAGAAAGAATTTCAGAGCTTGAAGACAAGGCTTTTGAATTAACCCAGTCATTCCAAAACGTAGAAAAATGAATCAAGAAGAATAATCAATCTCTCTGAGAAATACGGGACCATGTAAAGTGAACAATTATAAAAATCATAGATATCCCTGAGGGAGAAGAAGAAAAAGTAAAAAGCATGGAAAACCTATTTGAGAGAATAATTGAGGAAAACTTCCCTGGTATCACTAGAGATTTAAACGTCCAAATACAAAAAGGTCATTGAACACCTGGAAAATTCGTGGCAAATAGGATATCACCAAGGCACATAGTCATCAATATGGCCAAGGTTAAAGTGAAGGTAAAAATCCCATAAGCTATGAGATGAAAGCATCAAGTAACTTGCAAGAAAAAACCTATCAGACTAATGACAGACTTCTCAGCAGAAACCTTATAAGCCAGAAAGGATTGGGGTCCCATTTTTAGTCTTATTAAACAGAATAACTGCCAGTCAAGAATTTTACATCCTGCAAATAAAAAACATTGCAAAAAAGAAAAGTCCCGGACCAGATGGTTTCACACCTGAATTTTACCACACCTACAAAGAAGAACTGGTGCCTACCCTGCAGAAATAATTCCACAACATCAAGAAGGATGGATTCCTCCCCAACACATTTTATGAAGCCAACATAACC
>NW_012155062.1:3446610-3499355 GCF_000956105.1 Propithecus coquereli | reverse complement strand
AGGAACACTCATATTCTGCTGGTGGGACTGCAAACTAGTGCAACCTCTGTGGAAAGCAGTACGGAGATACCTTAAAGAGATACAAGTAGAATTATCATTCGATCCAGCAATCCCATTGCTGGCCATCTACCCAAAAGAACAAAAGACATTCTATAAAAAAGACACCTGCACCCAAATGTTTATAGCAGCACAATTCACAATTGCAAAGATGTGGAAACAACCTAAGTGTCCATCAATACGTGAGTGGATTAATAAAATGTGGTATACATATACTATGGAGTACTATTCAGCTTTAAGAAACAATGGTGGTATAGCACCTCTTGTATTCTCCTGGATAGAGCTGGAACGCATTCTACTAAGTGAAGTATCCCAAGAATGGAAAAAAAAGCACCACATGTACTCACCATCAAATTGGTATTAACTGATCAACACATAAGTACGCATACAAGAATAACATTTATTGGGTGTCGGGCAGGGTGGAGGGGAAGGGAGGAGGAGGGGACAGGTATATGCATACACAAAGAGTGCAATGTGCACCATCTAGGGGATGGACACACTTGAAGCTCGGACTTGGGGGGGTAGGGAGGTAAGGGCAGCATATGTAACCTAAACATCTATACCCTGAATATGCTGAAATAAAAAAAAAAAGAATTTTACATCCTATAAAACTGAGTTTCATAAATGAAAGAGAAATAAAATCTTTCCCAGACAGGCGAATGCTGAAGGAATTTGTCACCACTTAGACCTGCCCTGCAAAAAAAAAATGTTTAAAAGTGCTGTATATATGGAACAGGACAATTGATACGAACCTGTGTAAAAACATTTGAAAATTAAAACTCACAATTCTTATAAAACAGTAACACAAAGGAGAAAACAAAGCAATTAGGTAACAATCAACATGATGAACAGAAGAGTATCTCACATATCAATATTAAAATTGAATTAAACAGTCTTAATGCTCCATTTAAAAGATATAGATTGGCTGAATGTATTAAAAAATACAACCCAAATATATGCTGTCCCCAAGAAACTTATTTAACATGAAAAATTCTCATAGATTCAAGGTAAAGTGATAAGAAAAAAATTCCACACAAATGAAAATAAAAAATAAGCAGGAGTATCTATTTTCGTATCGGATAAAACAGACTTTAAATCAACAATGGTAAAAAAGAGAGAGAGAGAGATTGTCATTATATAATGATAAAGGGAGCAATTCAACAAGAAGATATAACAATCCTAAATATATATGCACCAAATGCAGGAGCTCCCAAATTCATAAAACAAATTCTACTAGATCTAAGCACAGAAATAAACAGCAACATACTAACAGCCAGGGACTGAAAACTGCATTGACAAAACTGGACAGATAGTCAAGGCAGAAAATCACCAAAGAAACACCGGATTTAAATGGGATGCCAGAAGAAATGGACCTAAAAGACATTTATAGAACATTCTACCTGAAAACTACTGAACATGCATTCTTCTCATTAGCACATGGGACATTTTCCAAGATAGGCCACAAAACAAGTCTCAGCAAATTCAGAAAAATCAAAGCCATACTATGTATCTTCTCAGACCACAGTGGCGTAAAAATAGAAATAAATGAGTGAGGCAAAGACATAAAGTGTAACCATAATGTTTGTACCCTCACAATACCCTGAAAAAAAAAAAATTCCAAGGGGAGCTCTAAAAACTACACAAATACATGGAAATTAAACCACCTGCCCCCGAATGATCCTTGGGTCAATGATGAAATCAAGATGGAAATCAAAAGATTTTTCAAATTGAACATCAAAGACAACACAAGCTTCCAAAGACAACACAAGCTTGATGAAAGACATGAACAAAAGCTTCTCAAAAGAAGATAGACAAATGGCCAACAAACATGAAAAATGCTCAACATCACTATTCATTAGGGAAATACAAATTAAAACAACAAAAAGTAAAAAAAAAAAAAAAACAATAGATGTTGGCATGGATGCAACACACTATTGGTGGGAAAGTAAACTAGTACAACCTCTGTGGAAAACAGTATGAAGATTCCTGAAAGAACTAAAAGTAGACCTACCATTCAATCCAGTAATCTCACTACTGGGTATCTACCCTAAAAAAAGAAGTCATTTTATCAAAAAGACATCTGCACTCAAATGTTTATTGCAGCACAATTAGCAATTGCAAAGATATGGACTCAACCTAAGTGTCCATCAACTGATGAGTGGATAAAGAAAATGTGGTACATATATACCATGGAGTGTAACTCAGCCATAAAATGGAATGAAATAATGTCTTTTGCAGCAACTGGGATAGATCTGGAGACCATTATCCTAAATAAAGTATCTCAGGAGTGGAAAAACAAATACCACATATTCTCACTTATAAGTGGGAGCTAAACAAGGGATATATATGATCATAAAGTGGTGTGGTGGACATTGAAAAATAAGAAGGGAGGAGGGTGGCATGGAGGTGAGGGGTAAAAAACTACCTATTGGGCACAATGTACACCATTCTGGTGACTGGAACACAGAAAGCCCTGACTTCAGTATGATACAATTCATCCATGTAACAAAAAAACACTTAGACTCCCTAAATCTACTGAAAAATAAATAAATAATTATACAAAATCTTCTTTTCTAATTACAAAGAATGAGACCAAGAACCATGAAGTCACACCTAGAACCCACATATCCTGAATTCTAGTCTAGCTCTCTTCGCAGGGCTATATATAATCCTAAACTATTCTTACTTCTCAATTGCTGGCTTTAATCCATAGGTAAGGCAATTATTAATTTTCTGTAGATGCAAAAGTTGAGTTACGTACACCAGAATTTTAAAGAATTTCCTTAGAATTTATTTTCCTCCTGGAGTCCAAGAATATAACTTGAAGGCTAAACTGTTAAAAGTAATTTAAAGGGCACTGTGTGACATTCTCTCTCTCTCTCTCTCTCTCTCTCTCTCTCTCTCTCTCTCTTTCTGTCTCTATCTATCTGTATCTCCCCTTCTCTTGCTAGCTTTCTATTCCTCCTTCCTCTTTCCCTTTCCATCTTCTCCTCCATTCCTCATTGCAAAAGCATTCAGCATTTGATCTCAAAAGTCAGTGTGACAAGTTTTGTCCTTGTTTTAATTCACAGTTCACTATAATGATCTTCCAAATTTAAACCACTCTTGAATGATACTGCTTCTTCATTTGTATGGAACCCTAACAAGCAGATGTATTCTAGTGACAGCAACAGAATCATGTGTTGTCTTCATGAAAGACGTGATGATGTGGAAGTACTAAAAAAGGGTGCTCCCACTCTGGCACACACACATTCAGTTTTCCCGTACTAATTCATATGTTTTTTTCAATAAGATGTTATTAGACAATCTTGAGGGACCGAGAGAGAGAATGATGTGATTCAGGATCCAGTGAAATGCTGCTGTGTGTCTTTCAGAGTTTTGCAGATAGGACATCATCCATTCATTCAGGATATACTTAAGAACCCTATCTAATCTGTGCCGGATATTGTGCTAGACATTAAAGATTAAAAGGTGGATGAGGCATAGACCCTACTTTGAGGAGCTCCTGCTTCCTTAGGAAGACAGAGAAGCAAGCCCAGGTGATATACGAACTCAGCGGTGGAGCACCCCACTCAGCAAAGGAGAAGGGGACATAAAAGAACGAACCAGGAGGGCTTCTTAAAGGAGGGTACACTTAAGCTGAATCCCCAGGGATGAATATGGCTGAGCATGTGAAGGACAGAAGAGAGAGTAAGGTAGAAAAATATCATTTGCAAAAACCCAATTTCAAGCCAATAAATGTTCTTTCTGTCCTTGGAACAGCACTGCACAAAAATTTATAAGTGGCAGGCATAGTTATTTAACTCCCAAAACAAAGTAAGGAAATTGCAATGGTATCCAAAGAATCCAGCTACAGAGTTAAAAGATTGCTCCCTTTTTATGCCAAACTGGATAGTGCTGAAAGGTATTATTTGCCACACTTGCTATCAGAAATATATTCACTCTATATGCCTTTTTTTCCCTCACCACATATGCATAAGCAACAACTGATAATAGGAGAGGTGGGAGAGGACGCAAAGTGGAATACAATAGAGAGATTACTGAACTTGGAGCCGGCATTCTAGAACCCACTAGCAGCTCCACCCATCTCCAGGTCTCCCATCTTGAAAATGGCATTTAATACCTCTGAACTTTATTCTGCTCAACTTTTAATTGGGACAGAATATATCTTTATTTTTTGTAGCATAATGGTGAATAATAAATGAGAAATAAGGACATACTATTGAAAGTATATAGCACTATACAGACATAAATTGTTGTTATCAATATACAGCATACATATATTAATATCAGTTCTCTCTGTGTAAATATAGTACAAATGTTCGTCTATACACCTTGGGAATGGAGGAAGCATGTATGCCATTTCCTGCACTGATAAACCCCTTGTCTATTCAGTACATAGGATCTGTACTTTTCCTTATAGTTCTTTACACTCATAATATTTAATTGTTACTTTCTCTGTTAGGTTTAAGATTGTCTTGTTTACCACCATATTTCCTGAACCTAGTAAACTGCCCATGAATACACTAAAGGAGGGAAACCAATGTAGTTTCCTGTTAATATTTCTGAGTAAAGAATGAAAATTTTAAACTTGATTTATATAATTAACTGATCAATATTTTACTAGCTCTATATACATCATTTTTTTCATTGTGCCACAGAGCAATATTTGGTTGGAGAGGTTAATTTCCAGCGGATTTTCTTACATGGTACTTTTGGCCAACTGGAATCCTTTCTGAACATACATAGGAGTATTCTTAGCCACATTCCATTTTTTCAATATATATTTGTTAAATACCTACAGTACAGACTTATGGCACCAAACTGTGTATTGTACAGAGAAACGAGAAGTCTCTAATAGGAGCTTCTGTACCACATAAAGTTATCTGACCATACCAATCAACACGTGTCTAAGTGTGCAATGAGGAGTTTGGGCCAAAACAGTACAGTGGTTTAAAGGAGAGGTATGGGGTATTCAGGGAATAATTTCATGGAGCATTAAAATAATAGCTAGCATTTACTAACTGCTCGGCAAATGCCCGGCACTGGTCTAAGTGTTTTACATATATTGACCCATTTAATGCTCACAACACTTGAGCTAGGTACCATTATATTCCCATTTTAAATAAAAGGAAATTTTAGCTGAGCACGGTTAAATTACTTGCAATATTCCTCATAGCAATAGAGCTGAGTCTGAACTTTCACAGACCTTCTCCAGCACCTACACTCTCAATGACTCTACTATGTCTCCTCCGATAAAACTTTCAGGGCTGAGTCAGATGGAATTGGTCAGAGGAAAGAATGCTAATGAACGGTCGAGGAAGAGTCAGTAAGAGCAAAGGCATGGAGGTAGAATAAGAATAACACAGTCGGAATGCAGGGTTGCAGCTGAAGGATAGTGGAAGTCTTATTTGGAAAGTTCAGAAGAGCTCACACTGCGAAGCCTTGGATGATCACCTGAGTAATTAGACTATGTTGTTTGAGCAGTGCAGACTGGTTATTGAGTTTCCGGCTGAGCTTGAATACATTAATACAGTGATGTGCAGAGGTTTGCAATAAAATCTGTGTCTTCTGGCTTTAACGCAATCTTTATTTTTCCAGAAACAACACTGTGTCCATCTCTGAAAACTCTGCTGTGGCTGCTTCACCGCCATCCCTTACCCTCTACCTAACAGCGCTGACTTGCATTTGAGCATCCATGAGGCCTCATGGCTGGAGCCAGTGACCAAGGCTAAGCCAATCAGTGACTTGAACCCTCTGAAAAAAACGATAGCAAAATCTGCATTTCCTAAAGACTTTTCTTTGAGGTCTTTAAACAAAGGATGGGGTCGAAAATATGGATATGAGGCCCAAGGAGCCAGCCTGAAAATGAACCCAGCACGCAGGGTAGAGCACAATGACAAGAATCATAAATGGAGCTCAAACCCTCATGACGTCATTGACCTTTGAATCCCACATGCCTGAAGCCCACCCAACTTCTGGACTTTTCAGCTAGGTGAACCACAGTATTCTCTTTGTTACCCATGTGAGTTTGAGTAGGTTTTCTATTACTTTCAACAAAAATTATGCTAAGTAATATATTGCCTGAAGATATGGATTTCACCTTGATTTTAGGATAACTAGAAGCTGTACCTGAGCTGGTGACACAGCCCAAATATTGTCTCCTTTTTTTTCATGACCCACTCTTTAGGACATCTTCAGTGGCACAAATTCCAGTGATTTTTCATAGTTCACCTCTGAAGCCTCAAGTCCCAAGTCAGTATCTTCTTTCCCAGGACTGCTAATGTTTCTACAATCTGGAGCTTATAAGCTCTGGGGTGACCAAGGAATAGCTGTATATCATCCCCGGGCTTTCACATCAAAGGACCCAGTGGAAGCCTCATCCTGTTCAAAATGACAAATTAAAACGAATCCCAGAGCTTTATTCTCTAAGAACATAAGACATGTTTTCTTTTTGAACATTTCATTGCACTGTCTTCAGAATCAAGCTCTCTAAAGAATGTTATTATACCTTGAGCTTCTTGACACATTTCCTAATAATTTGAAGCTTCTGACATTTATACAATAAAAGATTGCACTTCTGCAAAAGAAAAAAATCAATGAATCTTTTTGGCAATCGTCCTAAATCTGTAGAGATTAAATTCACTTCCCAGACATTGCTATTTCATATCAAACACAGAGTCACACAGCATAATTAAGATAGTTGTAGAACCATATATTTCATGCCCTAGCTGTCTGCTTTAAACTATCTTGGGAAGTTCAGAAATAATAGGGAAGCTACATCTTAACCAGAGTAATTACATTTGCTAAGCAGAATGGGATGAGCAAGAGCTATGTAAAAGAATAAAATAAATCCACCACAAAACCAAGAAATTCTACATTCATTCTGATATATAAACCTTGCTGGTAAAAAAGAAAAAAAAGAAAGAAAGAAAAAGAAAAAAGGCTCACCTCCAGTTACAACTCCCAGGGGAATGGCGGCTATTATCCCCTATTGAGTTGGTGCTTACCATACAGAGCCTGAACAATTCATACAGAAAAATAAACCATAACATTCCTGTTTATTATTACTTTAGCTGAGAGGTGGTGACATTAAACAGTTCTGCACTGCTGCTATAAATCAGCAGGCTGGAGATGTTCTCAGCATGGGACTAGGACTCCTTGGAAACCACTCTCATCAAAACAACCAGCTGTCAGAATTCTTCAAATTAAACTCTTATTACAGTAGTATTCATTAGTCAGTTACTGGCTATTAAGATATTTTTATACCAGCACCATTGACATTGGCTGTTGCTTTTTAATATGCAAGTTACATATAAACATGATTCAGTGGCTCATGTGAGGATAACAGACTCTATTAGAGCTGGGTGTCCCCTGTCTAAAGGCTGCTGCAAAGGGTTCCTGTCCTATCCATGCACACACAAATTTCTCTGGGAAGTTGGACGTTTGTTCTGGTGGTTGGAGTGGGGAGAGAGATAGTAATAATATATTTCAACACTGGTATTTGCCCAACAAAGTGATAGCTCAACATCAGAAATTATAACTCTTAAAGCTGTTGCTGAGCCCCTGATGACAGTGGTTTATGCTCCTCCAGCTTGACGGTTTGGATTTCCGTTTTGTCTGAGATGCCAGGCACGTGTTTAACTTTTGCTTGAAATCCAGAATCAAACAAAGGAGGTAAAATGGGGTGCGTGGAGATGTAAAGAGGAGAATCAGTGTATGAGCTCTGGTAGAAAGAAAAAGTATGACAAGTATGAACTGAAACAGTGTCCTTGGCATTTTGGAAAACTTTTAAACCCCAATTTCATTTCAGGGAAACTTTAACCTAAATCATTTTATTTTATCTAGGAAAAAAACATGGACTAAACATTTACTCACTCAGAAAGATTAATATATTCCTTATATGCACATCGCAAACTCATTCACACATAGAAACCACAGATGTTTCACTTTTCCCCTCCCCTCACGTTAATCTTTACACAGTATGTAGAATACTAGTCAGTTTAGTTGAAATGGAGACTATTTAGACCAAATTGTTTACTTTGTAGATGACAAAAGTGAGACTCAATGAATTAGTTAACTAGTGTCAGTCCTTCTATTTTCTGAAAGATCTTGGACCTCCCCACTCCCGGGGACGATAAGGCATTTCCTGGTCCTCAGACCCACTGAGATGCCAAGAGACAGTATATAAACAACTTCTGCCTCTGCTGCAAGGAAATGTAGCATCAGTCATTTACTCTGACCCAGAATCTAAGGTCCCCAGGGTTCAACACTGAGGTAGAGTTTGATCTGGTATGCTGTAACTGGCTTGTACCAGCTCCCAAGAGAAAATTGTTAAAGTGTTAGGAATTTTGCAAGGCATTGACATTATGTTAATAATATGAAATGGACTATTTATACTGTAAATGATACAAATTAGCAAATAGGACAAATCAGGGCTGTTATTTTTGTTGCTGTTGTTCTTTCTTCTGGAGAACTGGTTGCTACGCTGTACCAGCACATCACTGGTCCACGCTGCATCTCCTTTGCTACAATCAGACTCAGGTTGCTGAGGCAACTCAGGTTGCCTCACTGATGAGCATTCCCACAACCAACCCCCTTAAATTCATTTACTAAACAAGTATTTACTGAATGCCCACCTTATTTCAGGCACTTTGGACACCTCCTGTCATTGTGCAAAGTAAGGAAGGACCAAAATTTAACCATGTCCGCCTGCACACCTCACTGGAGTCCTGTGCCTACCTGGAAGAAGGAGCACATTTTTCTAGATTTCTCGAAGGGGCTGAGAACTATGGGCCTGTAGGGTGGTGTCTGTAGTTCGATGTCTGTCAAGAAGGGCACTTTGTCTTATCTTCTTAAAGGGACATCTTGGGCCAACAGTGGACCCTGAATGCTCCACAAGTGGTGAAGACACCATGGTGTGCCAGTCAAAGTCATGGCTGCAGAGCTCACTTTCCAGGGAGGGAACAAAATAACCATGATAATTTGAGAAAGCAACTGCACCATGAAGCAAAACAACCAAGGAGACGAGAGAGAGAGAGAGAGAGAGAGAGAGAGAGAGAGAGGGAGATGAAGGTGGTGGGAGGGGAGTTGCTTTGGACGAGGTGTTAAGGACTTGTCTTTCCATGGTCTGGGCAAAGGACACCCCAAATAGAACAAGAGCAAACACCCAGAGTGAAGAGGGACCTTGCGTTACCAAGGCACAGAAGGCAGCCCAAGTAACTGGAGCAGAATGGGCAACACAGAGAAGGGTACGAGTAGGGGATAAAAAGGTAAGCAGAGCTCTAGCCGTCCATGGAATGGAATTTGATTATATTCTATGTGTAGTGAGAAACTACTGGAATGTTTTAAGCAGAGGAGTGATTTGCATTTTTAAAAGATCACTCAGTCTCAGGCTTTTGTATGGAAATTAGATTGTAAGGAAAGAAAAGTACAGGCAAGAGAGCAGTTATAAGGCTGGATGGTGCTCTTCCCACACCCTACGGGGCTTCTTTGTGTTTTGATTTTTATTTATTTTAAAATCTTGTTCCTGAACCCCAACCCGGACCTCCTGTCTCAACCACCACTCACCAGCCCAAGACTCAGTTTCTACCTCTCAAAGCCTCAGTGTTTGGTTTTCTTTGAATTAGGTCAAGATCACTGTTTATTAACAACATATCATATAGCGGTGTGTATACTGAAATAACCCAAAAGGTAATTTAAGGAGCATGGGGCAACAAAAACAGAGCGCTGAGACAAAGAAAAAATATGCCTGTTATACGCCAGTTTTAATTTTGAATTTGAGACCAGATCTCACACTACAGTTATCAAGAAGATGACCCCTCAGCCTCCTGCAGGATGGAGGGTCTGTCTGTAAATCGGGGGTTCTCAATCCTGGAGGCACACTGCTGTCACCTGAAGGCGTTTAAAAGTACCTGTGCCTGGGTTCAATCCCAAGAGTTTCTGATTTCACTGGTCTTTGGCAGAACTGTGATACTGGAGTATTTTAGAATCTACCCAGGTAATTCTAATGGACAACTATGGTTGAAAATTATGTTTCTAAATGCGTGGGCATTTAGCCAGGAGGAAAGGGAAAATGATGAAGGACTCTATATGGAGCAATAGCAGCAAGACCTTCTCACCCTTGAGCCTGGGATGATGAACAGTGGCACTAGTTTTTTCCTATGAAGGATGTAGGTGAATAGTCAATTTGGCACTACAGAGCCCAAATAGCAAAAAAAGAGTATTTCTAGAACTTAGGGACTTAGCTGAGTCTAGAGGTACGTTATCTCAAAAAAGAGATGTAAGCCATCTCAAATACTAGGTTTATAGAAGTGACTGTTTTATAGAGACTGACTCTACCCTACTCTCATGCCATTTAAAATCCAAGTCTAAAGTGGAATAATGCGAGAGCTTTTCCCCATAAGACCAGCTACCACTCAGTTATTGAAAGGAAACACATACCCAAATAAATGTCAAAAGAGAAGTTCTCTCTCCCTTTCCAACTCCTGATCCCAACACTTCCACCTTCCAAAATATAAACATTAATCAGGAAATGACACAAAAGAACAGAGTTGGAGAATTCAAGAAAGGGGAAGGCATTGATATGCGTTGCTTTACTAGTATGTATCAAGTATTGTGAGGGGCTTTTCCCAAATTGCCCCAGTTATCACCAAAATAACCCATTATCTGCATCATCTTTACTTGGCAGTTGTTGAACCCGAGGCTTACAATAGTAAGTGATTTTTTTTTAAGGTCCCACATTGAGAAATCGTCAGAGAAAAATTCAAAGCTCCAAAACCCATGTTCTTTATAGTACTTTGCTTCTTTCTCAGACAAGAAAAAATGGGGCAAAGGAACTATAGAAATAAGGCAAATTGGAAATTGGTTAGACATTGGAAAATATGGAAAATTAAGAGGTCAAAAAACACAAATGCTGGAAGAGATATTTTTCTTTCCCTCCTTTCCAAGGGAGAGATACCATATCAGGGCTTCCACTTCCAGGCAGGAATTTGCCATGGCATGTGGTGGTCCCCAGGCTGGGAGTGTTTACATGGAATAAACCAACACTGATGGGGACAAAAGGTCAGCTCATGAGGAATAGAGAAGAGAGAGCCATCGTAGACATTAAGCACATACACCAATTGTCAGCAAATTGCCTTGTGAGGTGGAAAATTCTTTCCTTACTCCTTACCTCTCCCAGGAAAACATTTCTCCTACTTTCAAATGCTACTTTTTTCATTTTTCCCTTGTAAAATTATTTTATTCAAGAAAATGTTCTGTTTTCTTGTATGTTTATTTTACGTAAGAGCCTGTTCATTATGGTAATAGAGGAGAAAAGCGCTTTGGAATGTTTGGGTTTTGGGTTCTTTTTTTTTTTTCAATTTGCAAAGGGATTTTGAGAGTGCTGAAGAGTAGAGCTGTTCTTTCCCCATGAAATACGCATCCGCTGAAATGGACCAAGGAAACAGAAATGAGTATTTTCTGCCCACTGCAATGCTTCTCAGCTTGTTTATTTTGAGCCACTTAGACATCTTGCTTCTAGTTAAACAATTTCGTGCAGAACTCCAATTTCCATTAGGAAATCATTGTCATTGCTTGAAGGACAAAATGACTTCTTCTCGGTACATGAAAAGCTTGATTCTAGTCATGTACTCCAATCAGTAATTAACTTTGTGCCAAACTAGTAAAATTACAATGACACACAGAAAAATGTTTTCATGAGGGTTTATGGTTTCCCAACCTGTTTCTTTTTAATGTTTAAAACTCTCATGAGGATTCTCTTAAAGATTCTATCAAACTGCCTTTCTATGTCTCTGTGAAATCCAAGTTGTTATGAAGACAGATACTATCTATAAATGGCTAGTGGACACCTATATCCTGTCCATCCGTTCAGTATATATGGGCCTTTTTCTTTGTTTTATTTTGAGTCCCAAAGAACGAAGCAAAGATGAAGTTGAATACAAAGCAGTCACTCTTCGCTGAAGGGTGGGATGACACCAGAGGCAGCCAAACCGGTCATCGGTTAGGGAGGCTGTTTGAACGCTGCAGCCTCACTGCTTCCCTGCTGTACAGGTTGCTTTGGCCTTTTTGCACACGTGGAGAAAATCTTATTCACTGGGATGTCGCACCTGTGAAATAGAGCTCTTTGATGACAGCACTGCCTTGAGATAGAAGGTAACCTTTGCTTCGCTATCAGGGAGCTGGGGAAGTGCAATCATATCTCAGGGCTGTGAGTGATGTCATTGAAAGGCAAGGCTGTTAAAAGAGAAACCAAACACAAAACAGTGGGCTCCCACTGCGTCCTCTCCAATAGGAAGACATTCCACCCTGGAACAAATACCATGGCTGGGTTGTATTACTGCTAGAGTTATAATGCCATGCCGGAACAAATGTGTTGATAGCTGCCAGGAAACCAAACCAACCTGTGACATAAAAACAAGAATGTCATGGAGTAGGTGTGTTTCCTCTCTTTTTGTTCTGTGGCCTAAGCAAGAGAACTTTATCCCTGTAGATAAATTTCTAAGGCAAAGGATAAAACTGAGAAAAGATGGTGTTGGAGACTTTAGTTTAAATTTCCAAACTCGTGACCCTTCCAACCCACAATGCCCAACTTAGACATGGAGTTGGTATTTGGCTTACTCTTACCTTAACCTAAATGGAAATCATGTTGCTTTTTAGGGATTTATAAGCTTCCATTTAAAAAAATACCAGAGGGCCGGGTGCGGTGGCTCACGCCTGTAATCCTAGCACTCTGGGAGGTCGAGGCGGGAGGATTGTTTGGGCTCAGGAGTTCGAAACCAGCCTGAGCAAGAGCGAGACCCCGTCTCTACTGAAAATAGAAAGAAATTAATCAGACAACTAAAAATATATAGAAAAAATTAGCCGGGCATGGTGGCGCATGCCTGTAGTCCCAGCTACTCGGGAGGCTGAGGCAGAAGGATCGCTTGAGCCCAGGAGTTTGAGGTTGCTGTGAGCTAGGATGACGCCATGGCACTCACTCTAGCCCGGGCAAAAGAGTGAGACTCTGTCTCAAAAAGAAAAAAAAAATACCAGAGACCTCTTTATAACATGCCCTATTCTGAGGGCAGACGGGATCGGGCGCGTTCAGGGCGGTGTGGCCGTAGACACATGCCCTATTCTGAAATAATAACTTTTTTTAAATGTATGCTATTCTTAAGCACAGTATAAAAGAAATGTATATCAACCATGTAGGCAGCTACCATTCATCACCTTTTCAGCAGCCATTTCAAATTTTGGAAGGTGAATTTTTTTCCCGTTATTCCAGGCAAGTCTGGCATCTTTAAGGATTAATTTTTCAATTTGTGAAATATTTGTTCCTTTCCTTTCGCCTCCTGCTATGTTACCTTGACCTCACTATGCATTCTGTGCCACATGGAGGTCAAGGATATAGGATTCAAACCAGCCACAGCGGCTCCTTGGGAAGCAAGTTTGTCAAAGGATTTGATGGGAGAGGAAGTATTGGGAATTCCTAACTAAAATAAGGTTTTAGAATTTTCCATGGATTTTTTGTTTTCTCTGCTCTCACCATTTCTAACCCAAACCTGTAACTGAAATATAATGGCTTCATGTATTGGCATCTGGATACAATGCAGCCCATTTACACAATATGACTATAAAGATGTTTGGAGTGGTGAAACATCTGGTAGGAAAGGAGTTTTGATACATGTCTAAACTATGGATGCTGTAATTTTTATTTTTCTATCCAGTGTTTGTAAAAGAGTAGAATTTTGCACATTGTTGACATAAATTGTATATTGAAACCATATGGAGATCTATTTTTCAAAACACACATATGCAGTATCCAAGCCTAGAGATTCTGATTCAGTCATCTGTGATGGAGATCAGGCCTGTGTGCTTTTTAAAACTTTCCAGGTGATTCTCAACTAGATCCCTGTTTGAAAACCAATGGTATAAAGACCTATTTTTTATGTCCTTTAAAAATGGTATTACATTGAAATGTTTTTATTATTTAGTTAACTTCTCTACTATCCATCTTAAAAATAATTTTCTGGGGAGTGTTTAAATGCCTTTTATATGTATTCACATTTCCATGGTGAAATTTTTAAAGGGTCCACTCCATTAAGTTGCGTACTCAGATCCTGATTGCTATGTTCATCTTAAAATTGGCAAAATTAGATTTCTCAAACTCATCAATTGGAGAACAGACATATAAATTCCTGTTTTCAAATGCTCGACTTTAAAATTACACAATATAGAGTAAACAAAAGATTGGATTATGAGTCAGGAATGTGGGTCCTGAACACAACTGTGCCACTAGCTCAAGGCTCAGTGTCCACACTGGCAAAGTGTTAGGTTGGTTTAGGTGGAGCCTTGAGGTCTCTTTTGGCTTCAGCAGATGGGATCCCATTTACACTCTGATCCTGTGTGAAATGGACTGGCAGTTGCTAACAGAGATAACAAGTGCATGAGAGGCTGCCTTTGCTGCTTTCCGGAGGACGGCTGTAGCTATCAAGTCAGGAATACCCAGGAGCTAAGCTTCCTCCCTGCCATCTGCCCGAGCAAGTAATGGCTTAGTTCACACAACCTGTTATCTAGGTAACAGGCCTTGGACTGTCAGCTTGCCTGTCAACTTCAGTCCTGTTAGATTCATGACCCCTAAAGGTATTAGTTGCCTGATTGACTGACTGATGATGACTGACATGTATACACAATTAACTCTTTAGTCTCACTAGCCCCAAAATGAGACCCGTATGTTCCTAATCTACAAATGTGTACTAGTCTCTCCTCCCATGGTGAAAGCACAATCAGGCACTTACAGTGAGATGTAGACAAGTGATTTTTAAGGACTTTTGCAGTCATGCAGAATTTCCACTCCACTGACTGAGCCATAGCACGCTTGCTAATGCCTGTCTTTTATATGTGATTGTGAAGCCATCCGTAGAGATTGGGCATAGAGAAATACACTTTTGGAGGGTTTTATGTGTGGTTTTTGTTTTTGCCAAATCATTATTAAACTACCATTGACTAGGAATTTGTCTTTATTGTTTGCTTCTGGGCATTTTGGTTTCAAATAATTTTTCTACTGAAACAATTTCTGTTAAAAACTGTGCTATCCAAGTATTGACAATACAGAGTTAGCTATCAGCACATTATATTGTACACACTGACATGCAAATGTGTAATTTACAGCAATAGTTGGTATATTTGTTCATCTGTGGACTGGAGTAGGCACCTCTTACATTACTGCCTTTAATTCAGAAACGCCCACGGTTTTTTACACAGTTAATGGGAAAGGCCTGGATGGGTAGACTTTAGACCTACTAGCCCTTTCCCAGTTTAAACATATGTCACCTACTTTTGCTTTTATAATCTTTCCAAGTTTCTTGCTTATGAAAGAGGAAGAAACAGTCTGTTTTCTATATCACGCTCACTTCCCGAGGTTAGTAAACCATTGAGGGAAGCAATATTACCTATTCTTCGTTTTGACTTCCAAGTAGCAGTTCTCTGCCCAAGTGTCAACACCCCAGACTGTTCGTCTGCTCTCCCCATGCATCCAGACACTGACCGCTGCTCAGTCATGCATCCAGCAAACATCCCGTGCGTGTCTACTATGGATAAGGCGCTAATGGAGACAGCAGTGTACAAGAAGATGCCATCCCTGTGGAGCAGAGAAGATCAATAAAAATAAGTACATAAACAAGTAAAGAAGATACTTTTGGAGAATATTAAATACTAAGAAAGGAAAATAAAAAGGGTAGTGTGACAGAGAGAAGCTGGAGGATTACTTGAGATTTGGAAGAGAGGGAACGGCTTGCTGAGGAGGCAGAAATTGAAGTCAGACCTTAAGGGGAAAAGGAAAACCAGCAGGTGATATGGAGGAAGAGAATCCAAGAGATAAGGCCCCAAGGCCACCACAAACTTGGCATGTTTGAAGAACAAAAGGCCAGCAGTGTGGGCAAGATGGAGAGCAGAGAAAGAGGTCAGAGAGATATGCAAGACACAGCACAAAGCTTGAATTTATTCTAAGTGCCACGGTGTGCCACGAGAGGATTAGTCTACTTGCCATTAGAGAGCCCTGAGAAGTATCACCTGGCTGGTATTTTCAAAACTGGCCACTTCATGGAGGTTGGATTGTAGAGAGCAATAGTGGAAGAACGATGTCAGTAAAGAGGCTATTATCTTCGTTATGCAATTATTATGAAGCTTGTAGAGGAGTCTTACAAATTTTCAGTATTCAATAAATGTTAGACATCAGTGTGATTTGTCTTTGTCCTGCTCTTTTTTTTTTTTTTTCTCCTTCTTCTTCTGGTAATAAAGATCATCCTAATTATCATTATTATTATTTTCATAGTTCACCTGGAAGGTGATGATGGCTTGACTAGGAGACGAGTGCTGGAGATGAAGGAAAGTGGGTGAATTTGGAAACTGGTTGGGGTTCCTACTCATCTTTTGAGGACCAGATTGTCCCAACTTCTCCTTGACATTTTCCCTGCAACAATCACTTCCTCCCAGCACACCTGTAGTAACAGCCATTTGGCTATCATTGACACCATCTTCTTGAGTCTGCTTCTAGACAATTCTGTCTCTAAACCCCATTCAGGAAAAAAATATTTACAAAGTTCATTGAGAATGCTGATTTCCAGATTCAATCCTAGATATCCTTCCTCAGTAAAAAGAAAAAAGAAATCCCCCTTTCAATACAAATGCTCCACGTGATGCAGATTATGGTGTCTTGTCAACCCCACCTGAAGTTACATCTGATCAGGGTTGGAGATAGAGATTTATAAGTCATTAGTGTATATGTAGTAATTAAAACCATGGGCATGCATGCAACTGCCTGGGAGAGTATGTACAGGAAGAAAGATTTAGATCTCAACCTTGGGGAAACCTGACATCTAAGGAACACAGGTGACAGAAGAGGAAGCTGCGAGAGAATAAAGAGAAAGAAAGCCAAGAGCTGTGTCAGTGAAGCCTAAGAGCAGGATTTCAAAAAGGTGTGATCCCATATGCATTCCTACAGCGAGTACTTCTAGAGGGTGTTCTTTGTGCTAGGCACTGGGATGTAGCAGAGAAGAAGACAGACAAAAATCCCTGCCTTCATAGAACATGCAGTCTAGTATCAAAGGGAACAGAGCAGTCTAAAGAACAGGACAGTTTTTATAGAGTGTTAGTTGATGACCAAATTGCTGTGGGTTGAGGAATTAGCGGGAGATGAGAAAGTGGAAACGGCAAATGTGGTTTACACTTTCTAGATGGCCATAAAAGGAAGAAAGGAACAGAGCTCTCTGTGGCCTCTCTCTGCCACTCAGTTGTGTGACCTCAGTGACACTACACTACTACCAAGAAGTAGAAACCTAATTTTGAACTCTAACAAACAAAATTATAGATTTTGAAAGAACTAAAATACCATCAAGTCCCTGGAACCAGGACGGACAAAAACAGAACTTTTTTCAGAATGGTCCAAAAATGTAGCCTATGACAAGGACAATTCTTTGCCCTCCAGAAGAGAAAGAAATATTTTGCAGGATATTTGAGGGATAACAAAATAAAAATCAAAAATATATTAGTAAATAAACAATAATCAGGTATGAAAACTATAAGATTAATATTTTTCAAAATTGTTGTGAGACTTTTTTAATCATATGAAAAATAGAGGTCTAAAGGAATCCAAGGCCAACTCAAATATAAAAATATACGACTCACATCCATTTTCTCCCTTCCCGATTCACTTATTCCTCCTCTTTTCTACACAAACTAAAAAGAGCACCTTGGTTAGAGAAATCAGTTGAGAATTCATACTGCACATTTCTTGTTAAACCGTTAAAAACTAGGTAGGAGTGTAGAAACGCCTTATTGTGAACTCAGAAGACCCAAATGTCAGTTTCCACTGTAAAATTAGGTGTTCATTTTTGGAGGTACAAATTTTTAGTAATAAAGGTAATTGAGTCTGTCCAAATATATATTAAAATTATTTATCTCATTGAACTTTTCCATGATTTTATCTTGAAGCCAATCAAAATTTCAAATATTTTTGGAGTAATGTGATAGGACATTAAGTAAAATGATACTAAATTGGAAACCAAACTGGTAAAAGAAATACATGGGAACTATCAGAAAATTTCACAAAGAAAATAAAAATACCTTTTTCCTTATAGCAAATAAATTTTAGATGGACCAACAATATAAAGACAAACAATGAAACCACACAAAATCAAGAAGAAAAAAGGGAGAAATTTACTTATAATCATACACTAGGAAATACTTTGTTTCAAACAGAATACAAAACGCAGAAGTCATAAAGGATGTCTGACTAGATAAAAATAATTGTTTTATTATAAATAGCATAAGAAATATTAACTGTTAATAAACAAAGATTCTTCCCTTCATTCATAATTAAATAATTTGCAAATAAAAAATAGTCCTCACAACAACTGCATGAGCTAGGGATGCTATTATTACCCCACTTTCAGATTGCTAGACAATTGTTCAGGTACCATTTGCTTAAAAGACCCTCTGTTTCCCACTGATTGGTTATTCTGCAGCTGTTGTATGGTAAATTCTCCATATACGAATTGAGCTGTTCCTAGATGCTTAGTTCTACTGGTCTATTTGTCTATCTCTGAAAAATGCCACAGTGTCTCATTACTTTTCATTATAACAAGTCTTGATATTTGATAAGCAAAATTCCTTCATGATAGTCTTCTTCAGAGCTTCTTAACTATTTAAAGGCCTTTGCATTTCCAAAAAATTTCTGAAAATCTGGGTTTTTTTTCTGTTTCACAGAATAAAACAGGTAACAGGAATAGGAAGTTATAAATATATTTGTAGAGAATTGATATCATTTCAAAATTAAATATTTCCCTCCATGAACATGGTATAGTGATTAGTTTATTTAGGTCTTCTATAATTTTCTTCAATAATATTTAATAATTTTCATGTAACTTCTAAAATATCCTTTTTTAAGGATTATTTTTTAGTTCCAAATGACTTCCATTTTCTAACTACTCTTTCCTGTTTATAAAAAGTTAAACAACTCTTCAGGTAGAGTTGTAGAAAACAAGACTGCACTAAAAATTTATTAACATTAGAACTGCATTCTGGGAAGGAAGGGAGTGCTTCCTTACCATTCTGACCACATCGAAATGACAGCCTTTCTTTATATATCTGCATATACCTATGACCTGCACTCATCAGTCAACATCACGTCCAAGAATTGTTTTGTGATCCACAGGAAGGAAGTTAACTTGCTCACCAACAAATAAACAAACTTTGAAAGAGTAAACTGGCAATAAGAAGTCAACGTACATTTGAAAGGAAAGAGAATTAAATTATTCAGAGGATGGTACGGCATTAGGTAAAAGCGTAATGATAATTGTTCAAGGGATTAAACATGAATATTTTTTGGTAGTTGAGTTTTTAACTTTTAGAGTCACACAACATAATATGTTGATTAAAGGAAATTATTTCCTCTTCAGTAGCACTCAAAAATCACAAACAATTGTCACAAATCATTTCTTTGTAAAAATGTTCACATTCCAAATTTGCAAATGACATTATAGTGAACAGTGAAAGGAGAGAGTCTTAGAAGAACTGTGGGATTTTTTTAAAACAATGATTAAACAACACAAATTCTTTTTTACCCCTTATATTCTACTGACCATACCTGCTTTTTTAAATATAAAAATTCTCTTTCTTTTAGCCATTTTCTCTTAATGCTCATATCAATTGACAAATTTGATTAAATGTCTACTCAATAGCACTGTGCTAAGTTTAAAGAACAGAAAAGAATAATATTGATCAGACCGTACAATGAACTAAAAATATTTTATGAAGGTAAGAGATAGTAATATTGAAAAATTAAAGAACAGATATGCATAGTATGGACAACAGATTCCAAAACACAAGCACTTGTCTGCTAGAAAACAAAACAAAATAAAAATAAAAGAAAGAACTTAGATTTGTTAAAGATGTTCTATAAAATATAAACTAAAAAGAAATGGCAAGGAGAATCTGTCCCTATTTTTCTAAAGTCTGGTGCTTGTAATATTAGAGTCTCTGAATGTCTATCTCAGTTTCTTTTTGGCCCAGAGCACCTGCTTCAGATAGCTAAAGAGTAAATGTGAAAGATTCAGCAGAATATTATTGTTCTTTTTACCTTTCCTGCACTGTGAGAGAATGGCCTTTCAAATATTTTGGCCATCACTTAGTTTGCATTTGCAAGAAGAAAAATGATTGTTCTTCATTGCTTGTGTGGTTTCTACCTCATGTCTAAGTTTCTAGACTGCACTTTACCCATTGCTTAAATGTGTCCAAGTTGAGCAAAGATGTTGCTCCAATTGGATTAAACCAAACTCTCCGATGTGTTCTGTAGCTGCTAGAAAGTAAGTCCAACAATGGTAAGGGTCTTTGTTTGTTCATTGAACAATGCTTTGTACAGAGTGGCTACTCAATAAATATTTATTGAATAAATATTAGTTTATTTGGACCTGTCATAGGAAATGATACTTAACACATCATATAGGAAGTCCACGTGGAAGAGAAAAACAGCAACAGTGAACAAATGGTTATGCCCCATGAGTCACGCTCCTTTGAGGCAAGGTCAGCGAGTGATTCCTTTCTTTTGTTACATGTGTCTTTGGATTTTTGATAAATCTCTCCCTAGTTTGCCAGTTTTTTTTCTCTCTTTTTTTAAATTTCAGCATATTATGGGGGTACAGATGTTCAGGTTATGTATGTTGCCCTTCCCCCCGCCCCTGAGTCGGAGCTTCAAGCGTGTCCATCCCCTGGATGGTGTGCATCGCACTCATCATGTATGCATATAACCATCCCCTCCTCCCCCCTCCCATCTGCCCGACACCCAATAAATGCTATTCTTATATGTGCACTTAGGTGTTGGTCATTTAAAACTAATTTGCTGGTGAGTACCTGTGGTGCTTATTTTTCCATTGTTGGGATACTTTACTTAGGAGAATGGGTTCCAGCTCTGTTCAGGAAACTACAAGAGGTGCTATATCACCATCATTTCTTTTAGCTGAATAGTACTCCATGATATACATATACCACATTTTATTAATCCACTCATGCATCGATGGGCACTTGGGTTGTTTCCACATCTTTGCAATTGTGAATTGTGCTGCTATAAACATTCAAATGCAGGTGTCTTTTTTATAGAATGTCTTTTGTTCTTTTGGGTAGGTGCCCAGCAATGAGATTGCTGGATCAAATGGTAGATCTGCTTGTATCTCTTTAAAGTATCTCCATATTGCTTTCCACAGAGGTTGTACTAGTTTGGAATCCCACTGGTGGTGTATGAGTGTTCCTGTCTCTCCACATTCATGCCAACATTTATTGTTTCAGGACTTTTTGACAAAGGCCATTCTCACTGGAGCTAAGTGGTATCTCATTGTGGTTTTGATTTGCATTTCCCTGATGATTAGAGATGTTGAGCATTTTTTCATATGTTTCTTTGCCATTATTCTGTCTTCTTTTGCAAAGTTTCTGTTTGTGTCCTTTGCCCACTTTTTGATAGGGCTGTTTGATTTTTTTCTTGCTGATTTTCCTGGGTTCTAAATAGATTCTAGTTATTAGCCCTTTATCGGATGTGTAGCATGTGAAAATTTTCTCCCATTCTGTAGGTTGTCTGTTTGCTCTTGTGACAGTTTCTTTGGCTGTGCAGAAGCTTTTTAATTTCATCAGGTTCCATTTATTTATTGTCATTATTGCTGTGATTGCCTTTGGGGTCTTCTTCATAAATTCTTTGCCTTGGCCAATGTCTACAAGAGTATTTCCAACGTTTTTCTCTAGAATTCTGATAGTTTCACACCTTAGGTTTAAGTCTGTTACCCAGCGTGAGTTGATTTTTGTGAGAGGTGAAAGGTGTGGATCCTGTTTCAGTCTTCTACATGTGGCTATCCAGTTTTCCCGGCACCATTTATTGAATAAGGATTCTTTTCCCCAGTGTATGTTTTTGTCTGCTTTGTCAAAGATTAGATGGCTTTATGAGGATAGTTTTATATCTGGGTTCTCAGTTCTGTTCCATTGGTCAATGACTATTCTTGTGCCCGTACCAACCTGTTTTGATTACTATAGCCTTGTAGTATAGTTTGGTAAATTGATACATCCCATTTTGTTTTTATTGTCTAGGATTGCTTTTGCTATACAGGATCTTCTCTAGTTCCATACAAAGCATAAAATTAATTTTTCTATATCTGTGAAAAATGATGTTGGTATTTTAATAGGGATTGCATTGAATCTGTAGATCACTTTGGGTAGTATAGACATTTTAGCAATGTTTATTCTGCCGACTCATGAGAATGGTATGGTTTTCTACCTGTTTATGTCCTCTGCTATTTCCTTCCTCAATGCTTCATAGTTCTCCCTGTAGAGGTCTTTTACCTCCTTCCTTATGAATATAGATGCAAAAAATTCTCAACAAAATCCTAGCTAACTGAATCCAGGTGCTTATCAAGAAAATAATCCATCACGACCAAGTGGGCTTCATCCCAGAGACTCAGGGATGGTTCAACATAGGCAAATCTATAAATGTAATTCACCACATAAACAGAAGCAAAAACAAAGACCATATGATCCTCTCAATAGACAGAGAAAAAGCATTTGACAAAATTCAACACCTTTTATGATAAGAACACTTAACAAAATAGGCATAGACGGGGCTTACCTAAAAATGATACAAGCCATATATGACAAACTCACAGCCAACATCATACCGAATGGGTAAAAATTGAAAGCATTCCCACTTAGAACTAGAACCAGGCAAGGTTGCCCACTATCTCCACTTCTATTCAACATAGTGCTGGAAGTCTTTGCTAGAGCAATCAGATAAGAGAGTGGAATTAAGGGCATCCAAATGGGAACAGAAGAGATCAAACTCTCACTCTTTGCTGATGATATGATACTATATCTAGAAAACCCCAAGAATTCAACCAAGAGGCTCCTGAAATTGATAAATACCAGTTATTTTGACTTCTTTTAAAAAACATTTTAAAAGAAGAGATTTCAAGTAGGTAATTTCTCCATGTAATTATTCAATATTGAGGAAAATATTTTGAAATAGAACACACTTGGATAAAGTGTGAATAAAAATGAGTAGGGAATTGGATAATGTTTTTCTCAGTTGAATTACCTCTTTCTTTAAACAGAATACAAGATAACAACCTCCCCTTCCTTGCTGTCAACATACAACAGAGAAGGTGGTTGTGAAGAAGAAAGATAAGTAAATTTCCACTTTATAGATAACATTTGTTCTTATGCTAGCACACAATGTCAATCTTGGCCTTAAAAGCTCTCTGCTGTAGAAGTTTATTTCAACTTCAGCCTTTATTCAGTATTAACAATGACCATAATATGTAAATACTAAAAATTATTTCAACACTGCAATTGCTAGAACTTAGGGATGCTCATGAATCAAAAAAAAAGGAGGGCTTCTGTAAAGAAGGATTTGCCCTAAATACATTCCTAACCTCTCCCTACCCTTTCATCACTCTGTTCCACAAAAAGTGGAGTGACCCACCTGAAAGCTCACTGGACGCGAGTGACCCTCTCAGCTCTTCTCCCTCTTGAGAGTGTCCATTCTCAGCACCTCCTGGGGCTGTCTATGGGAAGTGATTAGGGAGTGTGTTAGTTTCCTGAGGCTGTTTGAACAAATTGCTTCAAATTTAGTGGCTTAGAACAAGAGCAATTTATTCTCCCACAGTTCTGGAGGCCACAGTCCAAATTCAGTTTCACTGGGTAGAGATGAGGTGTCAGCAGGCCATGCTTCCACAGGAGACTCTAGAGCAGAATCCATTCCTTGGTTCTTCCCGCTTCTGGTGGCTGCCAGCATTCCTCAGCCTGGGGGCTGCATCATTCCGATCTCTGCCTCTGTGGGTACCCTGTCTTCTCTTCTTGTCTGTCTGACCTCCATCTGCCTCTCCTGTAAGGACACTTCTAAAGGTATTTAAGGTCCACCTTGAAAATCCAGGAAAATCTCATCTCAAAATTCTTAACTTAATCATATCTGCGAAAACTTTACCAGGTAAGACAACATTCACAGGTTCCAGAAATCAGGACCTGCGATATTTGGAAGGCCATTAGAAGTGGGGAAGCCTGCCCTGTCCAGTATGATTATAACAGATCAGGAATCTCTCCATTCTACTTTATTTGGCCCACAAATGAAATTACAACCCCCAATTTAATTTCTGTCCATAATAAAGCTGATTTTTTTGATCTCCTGATCTGTTGCTCCTTATTTTTTAGCACATTCAGAACTTGGACAGGGAAAGGGGATGCTATTTATTGGGGATCCTCTTGAAACTCAATAGAGGAAATGAGATGAAAGGAATGGCACAGATGACAGCAATGACTACTTGATAAACCCCCTTTTACCAGTGAAGAGGTTTAGAAGCAAAAACAAAACAGGATGAGGAGACAGAGGGGGAGGCAGAGCACAGAGATCTAGACCTAATTCAACCGCAGGGTGCATGTTCATTATGCACAGTGGAGTATCTACATATGGCACCTGAAAAATGTCACTGAATTAATAATTGAAGTCATGATTATGCCTCTAATTTCCTACCATATTCTACTAAATAGACACTGTAATGAAAAGCATATTTTATTTACAATTATAGTTTATGAACCCAAATGTAAACTGACAGTAATGAGAAGATGGTGTCACTAAATCCATTTTAATGTAAATTGCCACATTTAAAATATTCTGAAAGCAGTAAGGGCAGTTAATGAACCTAGTACTGATATTCTTGTCAGAAATGCCTGGCTTCAACCCTGATCTTCTGTTTCAGACTGGATGATGATCACTTCCTCATCGATTAAGTGTTTATTGTTTCTCCTCCGGATACTCTAATTACAACTGTTTTTCTTCCCTGCCCCCCTCCCAGCTATCAGCAAACCTGGTTTGAATTAGAAAGGAACAACTCTTTGGCTATAAACACAAATCTGTCTCCCAAGCAAGAGCCCACTTGCTGTGCGTATAGCAGGAAAAAACAATGATGTAACAAGTATAATTATAACCTGAGCTAGCTGGTGTCATTGAAGGGAAGGGCCTGTCAGCATTTCACTGTGAATAATAATACCCATGCCTCTGCTGACACCAAACACTGAGCGTTAGTGCTTTGGTTCTCAGATGGCTTCGGGTCTAAGAATGCAAGTTTTAATTGAGGAACGTGCTACAAAATGTTCTGCTTGCTGCAACTATGGTATGATAATGTGTAGTCTCTTTTTCTTTCTCTAGAATTGGAAGCTACTCCTGTACTTAAGGCCAAGTCTTTAGAAAGGCACCATGAGAAGAATCATCCAGACCGAAGGTGAGAAAGTGAAGAAAACAAGAGTTTATTTAACAGGGCTTTTTTTTTCTCTCTCTCTTTTTTATGTCTTCCCTCAAAAATATGTTCTCTTGTTGGCATTTTAGTTTGTGTTATCCAGAAACTCACAATAATCTGATGAAAATTCATAGAAACTAGAGAAAATATTGAAGAATAGTCCAATGCTCACCCTTAAAATTCATATGGAAAGTGAATGACTTGGAAAAAATAGTTGCTATTGCTATCATATGGAAAGTCCTCATCTTCTGAATATATAAAAATTTAGAACTTGATTAGAGAAATACTGAAAATCCAATAGAAATATGGGCAACAAACATGAACAAATATTCAACTAATACAAATAAATGTTAAGGTGTTCAACTTCATTCGTAACAAGAGCAATGTAAATTAAAATTGCACTGAGATGCTCATTCTCACCTATCATCATCAGATTGTCAAAATCTGGCAACACATTTTGTTTGTGAAGATGTGGGGAAACAATCTCCTCAATTGCTGGTAAGAGTGTAAAACAGTCCCTGTAGAGGGTATATTAGTTTTCTGTTGCTACTGTAATAAACAACCACAACTCAAGAGGCTTAAACCAAGACGAGTTGATTGTCTTATGGTTCTGTATATCAGAAGTCCACCTGGTCTTGCTGGGCTAAAGTCAGTGCTGGCCAGGCTGCGTTCCCTACTGGAGACCCTAGGGAAGAATCCATTTCTTTGAAGTTTCAGGACTAAGGTTCTCGTTTTCTCACTCACTCACATTGTTGGCAAAATTCAGGGTTTTGTGGCTGTCAGCTGAGAGCCATTTCCGTCTCTAAAGGGCGCCTACATACTTTGGCTTATGACCCACTTCTTTCATCTTCAAAGATAACAACGACAGGAGGAATCCTTTTCATATCCTACCTCTCACCTATTCTTGTGCCCTGCTGCCTTCTTATACTTTAAAGCACTCATGTGAGTAGGTTGGGCCCAGATAATCCAAGATGACTTTCCCATCCCCAGATCCTGCATTTTAATTACATCTGCAAATGGTCTTTTGCCATGTAAGGTAACATATTCACAGGTTCCAAGGATTAGGATATGAATATATTTGAGGGGCGAATTATTCTGCCTACCACAGCAATTTGTCAGTGTCTACTTCATTATAAATGCATTTATTCTTGACTCAGTAATCCCACTTTTGGAAATTTATTCTACATATATATCTGTGCACAACAAAATGGCCCATGTACTAACTTATTCTTTGCAATATAGTTTGTCATACAAAAGAATAGAAAAATCCCAAGTGTCTACCAGTAGAGGACTGATTAAACTATGGTGTATCCTCCTAATGTAGATATAAAAATAACATAAATAAACTTTGTATTGTTTTAGAGAAATCTATAGAAAGAGCAAGCTTATATATACACACATGTATATGTTTAGTATGCTACTTTCAATTAATGAACCTAATATTGATATGCTTGTAAAAAATGTCTAGCTTAAAACTTCATACACACACATATATACTATATTTATAGTTGTTTATCAATAACATACATAATACATTACATACATACTTATATACATATGTATATACTGTATGTATATACATATATACAGTCTCCAAATATGCATATATATTAGAGAGAGAGAGAGAGAGAGACTGTACTTATTTGTTCATTAACAAAGGAACATAACATAAGAATACAATAAAAGTGAGATTACCTATAGTGCATAAGTAGGCAGAAAAAGCTAGACCAGGGCAAGGGTGGGTACATGATTTCTCAATAGACCACTTTTTAATGTCATTCTGATATTTGACCCCTGTGATTTAATTACTTATACAAAAATATAACATTAAAATTAAAACTAAATAAGTTCAAAAACAATTTTTTGGAAAGCCACTAGAATTGGGGAATGGAATGGAATGTTGCTCTGCACCAGAGTAGCTTTATTTTTTTAATTTACTCATTAAAATGCATGTTGGGTATGTTAATGGAGGACAGGAACACTAGTTGACATGGGAGTTTGTTTGATATTATAGTTAGGAAAAAATGATCAAATATAGAATAGTCGGCAATAGGAATTTTTTGTAACATTGAGAATAATATGAGTTAAAAATCAAATATATTTGCACAGTGAATGTGTTTGAATGTCCACTGAGAGCTTTTCTCCCCTTCCAAGATTCCCTGTGCTTTTCAGTTACTATGAATTCCATTTTGATAAGAGAGTTAAATGTCATTAATTACAAATTTAACATTTCAGCCTGGCATGAGTTTTCTAGTCTCCACAGAGTGTAAGAAAAGGCAGTGAACTGAAGAGCGATGGTTCTGTACCCGGAGCCAGTACTCGGATTGGTCCACTAAGTATCTCCCTTTTTGTCCATATCTACTCTCAAAAATGAACCACAGTAAATTACGAACACCCCAAACTGACAAATTGGATAGCATAATCTGAAAAAACTTATCGAGGCACAACTTTTATCACCCTGGTTTCCTACATGCATGGGCCACGTGAAGGCATTGGGGTTGGCTCAGAGGATGACAGCAGCTTACCTGCTTTTGGGCCTCCGTAAGGAGTGCTTTTACTAATACTGAGACCAGGTAAAGGTAAATGAAGAAAGTAACACACATTCAAAGGACAGAGCCTACAGAAATAATACAGGAGCTCTTAGTCATTTTTTTTTTACCTCTCAATGATGTGGTGAAAATTCAAAATACAACACAATCTTAACAGTATTGTCTCAGAGTAGTGGGATTATGTGATGTTTATTTTCTTCTTGAAGATATTTTTCCAAACAAATGTATTACTTTCTGGTCAGAAAGACTTATGTCATTTAAAGTTCCATTACGAATATTTCACTCTAGCTTTGTATGAATTTTTCATACCCTATAATCATGATTTAGAAACCTATCAAGTGTGTGTCCAACAATCGCGCCCATCAAGCCAGTGACACCGAGTGTTCTGTCCCCTCTCCTGACCCTCATCAGCCTGCTGTTTGTGCTGCTTTGCTCTCCCAGCATTTTCAAGTGTGTCTCTTAAAAGTGAAGTCCAAGAATGAGTGTGTGCGTGCGTGTGCGTGTGCGTGTGTGTGTGTGTGTGTGTGTGTGTAAAACAGAGAGCAAGGGAGAGGAGAATGACAACTTTGCAGTGCAAAACATCCCCTACAAAACCAAAATGTCTCTTGGAAATAGAAGGAAGAAGGAGAAAGATCACATGATCATTTGTAGTTTGTTAACAGAATATGATTTATGGTTTACAATTTATCCTGTATGCCTACTTACTTCTTTATTGATTGATTACGAAACCAACCCTTTGAGCAGAAGGGAAAAAAGTTCCTATCAAGGATTCTGCTTAGCATCGGCCTGGATACTCAGGCAAATCCTTCATTTTTAAGTGAGAAAAGCACCCCTTCCTGCCATTCTGCAAGTTATGGCCAACCATCATTCACAAATATTCTCTTTTTTTGTGCACTACCTCTGCATATTAAGATCATATCCGCCAAATCCCAGCAGGGACCTCCAGACAGTGCAGTGGGGGGAGGAGAGGGGGGAATCCAGCTCACAAATCAGACTTGGATTCACCTTTCACACCTCCATTTAATACCTGAGTGGTTTCAGGTTGGTGATTTAAATCCTGGATCTTCAGCATCGCTATGAATGAGAAGTCTTCTTGCCTCACAGAACTCTTTGGAGAACGTGATGAGAGAGCAAATATTAATACAGAACACCTGTGTTTTACATTCAAGCAAGATCCCTTGCCTTGGCTTCCAGCCTTGAGACTTACAAAATCCACATGGACACAGCAAATTAAAAAAAAAAAAAAGAAAGAAAGAAAAAAGAAATTGGAACCCATTTTTAAGAAGTACCTGCTACTACAAAAAGAAATCTACTGCAGATCACTTCAAAGCAAGAAATAACATTAATGTATTCTCCATGGGGAAACATGTTATTTACCCCCATAACCTTAAATTTTATGGAATCCAAATTTATATTGGTAGGTTGGCAAAGCTATGTGTTGATATCCTCGGCAGCACCTAAATGGATCCCAGGGCTGTCTTCTCCTGGGGAAGACTTGGGCATTCATAGAGTGGCCCTACTTATGTAAAGACAATTAGGAATTCCTCTAAGAGTTTAAATAAGGCCCATGTATAATCTGACTATGATACCGAAGAAGGAAAACGTGTGGAAGACCTACACTTTTATACACATATACACATTTTTTATAAGCCTGTGGTGACCTGGCTCATAAAAATAAATCACTCATTTGCAATTCTACCATTTTATTTAGACTCAAATTTATGGACCTTATTGGGATTCTAGGTTAGACATCAGAGTGTGAAGATAATGTTCACAAAGTATCCTGTCAACCTAATTTAAAAAATGGTCAAGTTGGGCTCAGTATATAGATCTTCCTGGACCTCATTAAAAGAGAAAGAACTAGAAATTGGAATTGGGATGGATGGAGGGCAGATAAGAGACAAGCTATGTTGGATGTAAACAATCCTTTTCCACTTGATTTTATCCTTTGGGAAAACAAACAGAAAAACGTCATTAAGTCAATGTAGGTGTAGTAAAAGTGGTCCACAATTCTAAGTAGCTCTGATTCCCTAGCCAAATAGATGCCCTCCTGTTGTTTAATTAAACATCAAATAACTCAAACTGGTCCAGATAGCAGTGATCTATGCTTTTCAAATTAGTGAGGTTGTCCCTGTTGTCTTGAATGGGATTTAGATAGTGAAAACAGAATAGCAAACAGTATAATCCCTATCTTCTCAGAATCTCCACTAGTTTACATATGTGCGTGCACGCACACACACACACACACACACACACACACACATAGGCACATGCACAAACACACACACACACATTGATGTTGCTTGAGATTACTTCTCAAGTCAGTGAGACAACCAATAGGTAAACTCAAAATGTCAAAGGTAAGTGAGAAAGCCAAGCAGATGGAAGTTTCTTGCCATTGTAGCAGTCAGGAAGCCACAGAAAATTAGAAAATGGGAAAATTTGTGAAAATTGGAAAAAGAAACATGTTTTACTAAAAGTTAAAACATGCAATTACAACTTGATTCTGAATCAATCACCTGACAAATCCACTTTTATGGTCCTCTTTGAGGTACACCATAAATCACAAAAAAATTCTGCTCTTCCAAACTGCACAACACTCTCTGACTTATCCAGCTTGAAATTAGAAGAAAGCCTTTCTTGCTACATCACTGACTCTACTTAGAACAAAACCCTCATGAACTCAGGAAGGTCAGAAAGAAACAGGAAGTATAGCAAATGAAGGAAAGCTTGGGTGAACTTTCCTGAACTTCAGAGGTATTTCAATTTGGTTTATAATTACCCTTGGGAAGGAAGATCAAATAAATTTTTATTTTGCCGCTCCATCAAGACTACAAATAGGTCTTCACAGCACAAATCAAACCTCAAGTGCATATGAGTCAGACACAATGTACTTGTGTGGGTGGCCAGCTTCGTGCCTGGACTGCAGCAGACACACACTAAAGGCGCTTGAATGGAGTATAAATTTTACCCAGATGACCCGCAGTTCTAGGTCCATTTTCTGCCTTTAAGCAGCTGCATAGAAATGGTTTCAATATAAAGCCTGAAAATCCCTAACACTGTTTTATTGTTTTATCTTGTTTGATAAAGCAGCAAATGTTTACAGACTAGTGCCAGGCATTATGCTGTATGTTGGAGACACAGCATCTGTAAGATGATCTCTGACCTTAAGAAATGTACCAATTATTAGAGGAGATCACAAGGCTCATTTTCAAGTATTAATGTAAAAGTGAGACCAATCCTTGCAAGGCTTTGGCCAGACACCTCACACAAATGTTGCTTCTCTGCTGGCCCCTCACTGATGAGACCCCTGAAAAGTCTGATTCACTATCTCCCTTCCGTAGATGACGTGAATGCACCAATTTTATGGGAATATAGGAGAAAAGTCCCAAACACATTGTTTAGAGTGGATATAAGAAACAAATATACTATTGTAAAAAAAAGGCACTGTGCAGGACTAGGCATTGGATTTTTTAAAAGCTTTTTTTTTAAATCTTAACTTTCAAGTGAATAGAAGAGTCACATTTCTATCTGGAAGAAGAAAGACTATTTAGTTGCAACTACAAGTAAATGTTTCTGTATTCAATGGTTACATTTTTCCCTGAGGCTGATTTGAAATAACTCACAGTTATCCATTGCAAAATTACAATGTGTTTAAAACACAGAGAAAACATCTATATTTGGTAACAGAAGTGGAAAATTTTTATTAACATTATTGAATTAAATTTACATTTGAACATTTACAATGCTAGAATACAATGACCAAACAGCATTTTGTATGTCTTTCTATTTTATGCGATGCCTCACTTGGGCATCACATAAAATTTTTTACTACCCAAAACAACCTACTTACTACTTTGTATTTCTTACTACTTACTACTTTGTACTTCTTACTACTTTGGGTAGTAAGAAATTCTGTTTTGGGTAGAATTTCCCCTATCAAAATACTAATGATATTCTTCACAGAAAGAGAAAAAACAATCCTAGAATTCATATGGAACCACATAAGACTTCAAATAGCCAAAGCAATCTTGGGGAAAAAGAACAAAGCTGGAGGCATCACTCTACTTGACTGACTTCAGAATATACTACAAAGCTATGTTAACCAAACAGCATGGAATTGGCATAGAAATAGACAAATAGACCAATGGAACAGAATAGAGAACACAGAAATAAAGTCACTCGTTTACAGCCAACTAATTTTTGACAAAGGTACCAAGAATATACACCGAGGAAAGGACGACCTCTTCAATAAATAGTGCTGGGAAAACTTGATATCTTTATGCAGAAGAATGAAACTAGACCCCAACTCTCAATATACACAAAAAGAAGCTCAAAATGGAATAAAGATTTAAATGTAACTGTGAAAGTACTGGAAGAAAACATAGGGGTAACACTTTAAGGCATTGGTCTGGGCAAAGATTTTTTTGGGAAAAAAAAAAAAACCCTCCAAAGTACAGGAAATAGAAGGCAAAATAGACAAATGGGATTATATTAAACTAAAAGGCTTCTGCACAGCAAAGCAACCAATCAACAGAGTTTATCAACAACCTACAGGTGGAAGAAAATATGTGCAAATTATCCATCTAACAAAGGATTAATATCTGAAATATATAAAGAACTCAAACAACTAAACAGCAAATAATAAAAATATGGTTAAAAAATAGGCAATTGATCTGAATAGACTTTTCTCAAAAGAAGGCATAGAAATGGCCAACAAGTATATAAAAAATGTTTAACATCACTAATCACCAGGGAAATGTAAATCAAAACCACAATGAGATATAACCTCACCCCAGCTAAAATGGTTATTATCCAAAAGCTTAAAAATAACAAATGCTGGCAAGAATGCAAAGAAAAGAAAACTCTTATACATTGTTGGTAGGAATATAAAGTAGTACAGCCACTGTGAAAAACAATATGGAGGTTCCTAAAAAAAAAATCTAAAAATAAAAATACCATATGATCTAGCAATCTCATTGCTGGCTATATTTCCAAAGGAAAAGAAATGAGTGTGTTGAAGATGTATCTGTACATGCATGTTTATTGCAGCACTATTCACAATAGCCAAGAAATGGAATAACCCTAAGTGGCCATCAGTGGGTCAATAGATAAAGACAATGCGGTACATATACACAATGGAATATTATTCCACCAAAAAATAAATAAATGTAATCTTGTCATTGGTGACGACATGGGTGAGCCTAGAGAATGATATGTTAAATAAAATAAGCCAGGCACAGAAAGACAAAATCTGTATATTCTCACCCATATGTGGGGGTTAAAAGAGTTGATCCTATAGAAGTAGACAGTAGAATAGTGGTTACCGGAAGCTAGGAAGGGTAGAGGGAAGAGAGGGGTAGAGGGACAGGTTGGTTAATGGCTACAAAGTTACACTTAGATAGGAGAAATAAGTTCTAATGTTCTAAAGCACAGTAGGGTGACTGTAGTTAACAGTAATTTATTGTATTTTTCAAAATAGCTAGAAAAGATTATTTTGAATGTTCCTAACACAAAGAAATGATAAATGTTTGAGGTGATGAATATGCCAATTACCCCCATTTGATCATTTTACACTGTATACATATATCAAAATATCACATATACCCTATTAATATGTATAATTATTATGTACCAATTAAAATTTTTAAAATTTTCAAAAGAATGAATTTCTTAAAGTATGGGATATTGTTAAATTTTTGAGACTTATCTTTTTTCACAATCAAGGCCATTATTATACTGTTGTTGTTGTTGTTTGACTATTGAATTGTTTTAATCCACTCTGTTTATAAGCTGTTTGCTGAGGCAGATAACGGAATGTATACAATGTTATGAGGAAAAGTATGTTCTTATACATATACATTCTAGGTTTACAAAGTTGAGAGTTTTGTTCATTAATACTTTCATATAGTAAATTCTAAGGACTAGCCTAGAATTTCAAAGTTCTATTGTTATCAGTTTTTTTGTTTGTTTAAGCTGTCATGTGTCCTGAATTATGAACAATAAGTGTCTGTAGGTTTTGTATTTGATTTGTCAAGCACCTTTCCCTTCCTGCATGGAACGCCCATTTAACTTCAAGTGTTGCAAGCTAAGAGGAAACCCTCCAATAGGGATGTTTGGCTTTCTTTTTGTACTTTCTAGAACTCAAATGTAAGTCTTAATCTAGAGAGACCAAGTGATTTTTTTCTTCTCTCTGATATTTAAGAATAATTTCCACCGGTTTTACTACTGTATGCTTGCTGACATAATAATTATAATAATTAATATCTATTGAATGTTTACTAGCTGCCAGGCCTGTGGCCAGGTTTATTATAGACATTTGTTTTTATTATAGGCATTCGTTTTATTTAATCTTCACAACTCAGCAAGGTAGGTATTATTATTAACCTCATTTTACAGATCAAAAAAGTGAAGTTTAAAGAGATTAAGTAACTTGCCACAAAATCATACAACTGATAAACAGCACAGCATTTATCGGAATCTTGGCTGGTGATTTGAAGCCTTTGTTCTCAACCTCCATAATATCCTGCTTACGAAAATCATTCCTAAGAAAAAGAGGGGGAAGAAACTATACTTGCAAACAAGAGATTGTTTAAGTTAAATTCACAGTTTAAGCAAAATTTGGAAATAAAAAGTGGCTCCTAAGTTTTCTCATATATTTTCAATATTCTATCTTTCACCACTAGTTTAATCTGTGTTGAGAAATGAGAAGGGAAGCACAAGAAGTGTTGGAAATACTCCAGAATTTGAGACCCTGTCCATTTCCACCCAAATTAAATCTTGAATTTTAATATATTTTGAATGGTAGGAATGAATTTTTCCTATTAATTTTCACACTCAAAGTATATAATTGCATGTATGTCAGCAAATCATGCCTTAACTATTAGATCTATACAGTAAAAGCTGCTTGCACATCTACATTGTTAATCAAGCATTTTTAAATTTTCTATTAGGTATCATTTCATACATACAAAAGAATATATGTGACAAATATGGCTATATAAATTACAAAGCATAAAATTAAAATAAATACCAGCGATGCCACCAGCAAACCCAAGACCTACAGCGTCACCAACAACGTGGATAGCTAGCTACATGCCCCCTCCCCATGCCTTCTCCAACTTACTGCCCAAAAGGAGATAACGACCATCCTTAATTTGTTTTTATCATTCCCTTACTTTTTAAAAACAATTTTATCATGTGTATATATCCCTAAACAATATATTGATCAGTTTTGCAAAACTTTGAGCTTTCTAGAAATGGTATCACAATATGTACATAGATATTCTACATCATTTCATGGAATTATTCTTATTATTGTATAAATAAATATTGTGTTTTCCTTTTATGAATATGCCACTATTTATCAATTCTCCCATAAATGGGTATTTAATTTGTTTCCTGTTTTTTGCTCTTATAAACAATGTTTCTATGAAGGAGAATTGTACATGTCTCTTTTGCAAGACTGTATCTAGATCTAGGACAGCCGTCATTCTAGAGCAACATTTAGAAGCTATGTCTCAAAATCCAGATCCCAAGCTAAGATTTATGAATGTTGTTTTTTTATTGTAGCAAATGCTTGCAAAGTTGCATTTTATAATAAAAAAGACGTTCTGTTATTAAGTGAACGTTCTGTTTGCTATGAGTATGTATAAAAGCAGGAAGCAGGTATTTTGTAGTCATGAATATTTGCCAACAAATGATTTAAATAAAACACATCTATAAGGAAATAACAGAGTGGGAAAATGCCCATGATATCATTTGAACTTTTGTGATCTTTCTGACCAAATAAGAAAGCTGAAGCATTTCATTTCTTTAAAAGACTTTTAAAAGTGTTAAACTCATGCTTGTTTAATAAAGAGTCTGTTGTGGTATTCACTCTAGGAAAAGGAGGACAAGTGACATTAAAATGTACATATGAACCGGTAATGGCAATACCATTCAAAGCTGAGAAAGGTGTTGCCAGGTACATTGTTTACAGCCACAGTCTTTTCCATTACAGCTAACTGACATTACGGAAGACGGATTGGGTTCTAAATTCAGCTAGGGAAAGAACCTTAGCAAGTGCTTGGTTTGATGTTTTTAAGACCATGAAACTTCAATTATATACTTTATTAAATGAAACAGTCTAATGATCATATCATGCATCACTTGTTATTGCAAGTGACAAAAGCCCAACGTAAACCATTAGGCAAAGAGGCAAGTTGTTGGATCTTGTTATTAAGAAGTCCTGGGTAGATCTGCCTTCAGCTGTGGCTTGATTCGGAGTCTCAAACAATGCCTCCGGACCTGATGCTTCTCCCAATCTTGGCTTTACTCTCATTCCTGTTGAATGTCAGAGCTATGTACTCCAGGTTCAGGGCTAGAGGAAAATGAGCACGCATTTCTCTTAGCAATCCCTACCGAATATCCCTCATGTCACTGGCTCTCACTGGGTCACATGCCCACCCCAAAGTCAGTCATTGTGGCCAAGAGAACGCAAGGTTCTGATTGCCCAGGCCCTCCTTACCTGCCCACCTCTGGTCAGAGCACAAGTAGCCTTATCCAAAACATTGAGCTGAGCCTAAGGGAGAAAATGATTCACCAGGGAAATATGGAGGTGTGTATCACAGAAGAGTGTTGAAAAGATGCTAAATGGTTGATTTTCACTTCAATGCTATTTTTTTTCTGTTTCTGCAGAATTTTGTTTCAGATTCTACAACTCATTCCTAATTACCCTTCTCTTTCTGCTTTGCTTTCAGAGGAGTCACTTCATGTTCTTAAAGTTGAGGGGGATATGCAAATCAGATTGATTTGGGTACCAAGCATCGCCCTCCACGGTATCATTACAGAGAAGTATATTCTGCACACTTTCATTCAGTGTAACCCGCTACAGCAATCTGCAGTTGTAGAGAGGAATTGACGATCCTGCAATCTCCCTCCAACAAGTCTGAAGGGAATAATTATTTCATTCAATAGATTCAAAATGTCCCACAGCAAGTTTTAAGCATTTAGCACTCAAAATATCTTTTAAGTTAGCTCATACTTATCCCAGCTTTGGTTTCAGTTATCTTGTCATCCTCACAAAATTACTGCTCATCATCTCATGCCAGAGGAGATCTTCCCCCCTTGGCACCCAAATGGTTTAAAATCTGACATTATACTGTGGCTGAAATGACTTATTGCAAAACAGTCCTCGCCCACTGATACTTCCATTGGCTCGTTCCTGTGAAACACATATGAAACATATGCTCATTAGTTACAGGAACCAATTTAAATGATAATTTTTTCAAATGGCCAACATCAAATAAACTTAGGGAGTAAACATCATTGCAACATGGTAAACAAGCTATGAAGTGCAGCTGAGTGTGAAGGTGATTGTCAAGGGACTGGGCTGGTGAAAACAAGGCAAGCAAAACAATCTACTACTGGATAATAATGCAAATCTCTCATGCAGTGCACTTGATTACTTCTCCCTTAGCTCTGCTGCCACGCTCTCCCCTGCAGGTTAAAAAAAAATAGCTAACCTCTTGCTGGCATGTTCGATGTCCATTAAAAGCAGGGAGAGAGATTTCATATGGGGGCGGTAGGGAATGAAGGTTTGGTGTGTGGCTGCATGGCTCTGTACGGTGTGTATGAATAGGGACGTGAGTACTGTTATGCTATTACTATTATGTTTTCAAATTTCAGAATATCACAGATTTATTATACAAGCCAAAGCTACTATTCTGAGCTTCACCAATAAAATCACATAAAAGAAATAACTCCCCCCTTACTCCTAATATTAAGCATATTTTTAAATAGTACCATAATACTTAGAACAATTCAGGGAAAAATAGGAATGCCAAGTAACATTTTCCAGGCACTAGGTTAAACACTGAAAATACAAAGAGCACAACAGACTTAGAACGCTTGAGTTGGTGTGAAACAGTAAAAGGGGAAGTCACCAGACTGACAAAGGGGGAGGTAGATACTCCCAGCAGAAAACCTTATGTGCAGAGAAATGAAAATATATGACCCATTCTGAAAGGAGCAATGTAAGGGGTGGGAGGGGTAAGGACTAGGAAGAAATGGAGCTCAAAAAGGCAGGTTAGGCTTGTTTGTTGCAAATTTTAAATAGCAAGTATTTTAAAATTTTAAATATAGTAAAGTAAGAATAAGAAAAAAATGAATCATAATCTCAATACCCAATTAACCTTGTTGACAACTTTCTAAACAAAACCATGAATATATATAAGTTATTAAAATCATACACATAAATACAGGAAAAAAGTAAAAGCCCTTTTCTCTAATGTCCCTCTCCAATAAGAAATTGCCATTAATAGTTTTTTGATTTTTCTTTAAGAAAAAGTAGTTTAAATAATTCAAATTTTTGAATAAAACAAATAATACTATACATGATGTTCTGCATCTTGCTGGGGTTTTTTGAGGGGATTGTGGTATATTTGTAGGATATTCCCCTGACAACATATACAGCCCTAACTCAGTGTTATTAGCACTGTATTATTATTCCATTGTAGGACTGAAACAATTTAATTGATAAGATTGATAACTATTTTGGTAGTTTCCTGGGTTTTTTTACAATTGCAGTTTTACATAAATATCTTGGTACATAAATACCTTGGCCAAACGACTTTCCCGAATCTTTCCATTTTATCCCTCCATCGACAGTTTATCCAATGTGCTTTCTACCCACAGACCTGCCAGCCATCAGTATCATCAAACCTCTTACATTTATTAATACAGTAAGTGAAAAATTCGTATCTCGATTATTTTGTTTCTATTTCTTTTTTAAAAAAGTATGATTGAGAATCTTTTCATAAGTTAGCGCCATTTTTGGATATAGACTTTGAAGAAATTTTTGTATCACTCTAATAGATTTGGATATTGTCCTGAGACGGAAACTTTTTGTGTCTTTCAAAGTTAAATCCTGATAAAATCTGGATGATAAAATGGAAAGGGAAATAACTAAATTCTGTTTTATTATTCTTGTCATTTTGTTTTAAGTGTTCTTAATTACTACATTATAAATATAAAAATGTGTCAAGTTTGCTTTTGAGGCATATGGGATAAAAAGTAATTCAACGAAGAGCCATTTCTTCAAGCTTTGGGATTAACCTAGCCAAGACAACGGAGAGGAACGAGAAGGAAGCTCGCGCACGTGGAGTCCAGTGGCAGAAAAGGCACTGCACCGTGTATTTAATCACACGAACTCACTGAAATCAGCATATTTATCAATTATTTCTCAACAAATATTGATTTTTCCCTCTGATTAAATCAACCTCATTGCTTGAACTGACTTACAAAAAAAAGGTTGGATCAAGAATCGGGGTTAACTTTCACTCTATTCATAATGCAAATATTTATCACATCCTGATTCTGTGGCAACTACGTGGGCCCTTAGTTTGTGATCATTGTATTGAGTGGTAATAGAAACCCAGAAAGACTAAACAATGTTTCCAAAGGGACACTCGAGTCCCCGTTGCAGGTATCTGGGGAGGTCTGCCTTGCCGCACCAGGTGTAATAGGATCCAGAGCAATCTGTGGCCTTTGTATTTCTCTTTATAATTATGCATATGATTTCATCTGTATTCCTAACACCAGGTCTCAGAGACAGCATGAACTTCAGCGTATTTCATGGGGACATGCTGTTAACACCCTGCCTCGCTGACCCCACGCCATCATGAAAACATGTATTTATGTTCAAAAACCAGGTGCCCAGTTTGCCTATGTGATATGTGACTCTACTAGAAACAAAACTTCAGATTGTCAACATAGGATATAGACAATTTGGAGTTTTCGGAGAACAAATCAGTCAGGAGCAGAAAGGGATTTTTCCTGTCAGAGACACCGTTTCCTTCTATAAATCGCTGCTTTGCAGGTAGGTAAGAACCCACACTTGCCTTCCATTTACCTTCTGTTCAATCCAAAGATTGCTCCTCATTTGGGAATAAATACCTATAATTTAAATTGGGCTTTGAGGGAATATTTTCATGCCATATTGTCTGGTCCATCTCATGAAGTTTGATTTATGTTTTAGTTTTCTTTATTTTCCACAATGAGACACATTCAACATGTCTCGTATTCACAAAAAACAATGAATTGAATAACTTCTGAGATTTTTCTTTATAGTGTTGTTAGGATAGAAAATCCAGCTGTATTAGATGATAATGCTGACATCCCTCTCCATGACCTTTCAACCTGATAATGTATTAAAGGGTTATTTTGTGGCCTTTTAAAATCTTCTCATGAACTCATTATGGAAGCTAACTTTCAGAGCCCACTTTCAGATTGCTCAGCAAGATTCCTCCCTTTCCTCTTTGCTTTTCCTGTCCCTACATTTGTAATCCAAAAATCAGAGAAGCAAAAACAACATCACTATGGAGATATTCGTGTGCCTTATTCTTCCTTCTCTCCGGCTGTGAAAAATAAGTCTGTGCAGCGCACACAGCACCGTAATTGACTCTGGTACAGCTGCCATTGGGCCTTTCCTGTAAGAAATTATATTAGCCTTGCTTTTAAATGTGTTCAGGGTAATAAGTCATCCTTGACATTCACCATTCATACAACAAAAAGTCTGTGTTACAAAATCAGCCCCAAGATTATCAAATAATTAATACCAGATTTGTAAGTGACACAGATGATGTCAGGTTTTTGTATTAAGTAGGACCTTGATCCCCAGCATTTACTGGTTACAATCCTTTCACTAACAGATTAACATCTGCCAGTGAGTAATACTTGGTTTCAGGAAAGAACAGGTTTTGTTGATTTTATTCCTATGATGTTTACTAAGTTGCCAACATTTGAAGCCAAATGCTTTTTTTTAACCACCACAGAACAGGAAATGGCCAAGCAATCTCTTTCATAATTTTTAAGCCTTGAGTGAATCATATTTAAGGATAAGAAAATGCCTATTAAGTCCTTGGCAAGGAGTCACTTCAGAAATCATCAATAAGCTAATTGCCTTTATACTTCTGGGTGATGGCAATCTGTTGAGTAGGAAATAGGAAGACATTCTATGGCCATGGTCTGATAGGAAGGACTTTGAGTTACTAACTATGTTATCTAGCTCTCAATAAAAAAAATAAAGAAAGAAAATGCCCCTAAATTAGTCAAGTGTCTCACTGCTGGAGTGGAAAGTTACAGAAATGCAAGAAAGGAGTCTACTGTGATCCATGAGGATTAGACTAGGGAGCTCTATATGAACTCCTGTTTAGATTGTCACAGATACAGATGGTAACACAGAGAAATACTTATAGATACATAAATGTACATGGGTTCGTCTGCACACATGTATTCTTTGCTCCATCAGCTGAGAAACATAGAAGCAGCGACACTCCAGTGGCAACCAACATACCTATCACCAGATCTTGTTTGCTAAACCCTTTCTCCAATTAAAGGAACCAGGGTTCCTTAGAGAAATAACTGACCGTAGGACTGGAGCAGTAAACATACAAAATTAAGCTGGATCATCTTGTAGTGTCAGAAAGTAATAAAGTGCTAAGAAAAGAAAAAAAAATGCCCCATAGTGATGGGGACATATTAAAGGGACTCAGAGACCAACTAAAAAAGTCCTAAATGAGGTATAACTGGCATTTAATAATCTTCACATGTTACAGAGTACAATTTGATAAATTTGACATAATACATCTGTGACTCTACCACTATAATCAAGATAATAAATATATATATCACCAGAAAAAAAAAAGTCCCAAATGGCCAAAGTTGTAACAATTTGAGCAATAAAGTAAAATAGTATTGGATTACAACTCAAAGTATAAAATAAACACCCATGAGTCCATACTGATATAAATAAATGGTTGAAAAGTAAATAGGGGAGAATACACTAATCTCCTGCATAGAAGAATTCCAAGTAACTCAGGGAGATATTTCACCCTCAGGGAGGTAGAGCGTAACTCCCCACTCCTTAAGTGTGGGCTGAACAGTGAGTATTTTCCAATGGATACAGGATGGAAAGGGGAAACAAAAAAAAAAAACCTAACAAGCACTACCCCAGCCGGGTGGTCAAGGTTGACATTCACAGTGATGGCATGAACCCTTGCTATGATGTGATGAGAATGGCACTGTCCTCTGTGGTCTTCCAACAACCATAACCCCTGTCTAATCATGAGGAAAACATCAGACAAATTCCAAACTGAGAGACAGTCTACAAAGCACTTGATCGATACTCCTTGAATGGCCAAGGTCATCAAAAACAAGGAAAGTTTGAGAATCTGTCACAGGGAAGAGGAGCCTAAGGAGACATGACAACTAAATATGTATTATGTGATATCTTAGATAACATCCTGGAACAGAAAAAAGGACAGCAGGTAAAAACTAAGGAAATCTGAGTAAAGTGTGGGCTTTAGTTAATAATCATGCATCAGTATTGGTTCATCTATTATGACAAATGTTCCATTGTAATATAAAATGCTAATAATTAGAAAAACTGCATGTGGGGGTCTGTGGGAATTCTTCGTACTATCATCAGAATTTTTCTCTAAAAATCTAATTTATTCTAAAATAAAAAAAGCTTATTAAAATTTTTAAAAATATTCTCAAATTTACTCTTTCTTATTATTCATCTGGACTTTAGTTGGATGTCACTATTTTTATGACAACCAAGCTAAATTATTAGTCTCTGATGCCAAATAGATTTGTGAGTTGGTTCTTCTAAGTGCTTTAATCAAAGCCTTAATTTTACCCTGAGAATGGTCTTTTCGATTGTTAGAAAAATATTTTCTAAGTTGTTCACATGCTGTCATTTTGGTTATTACACTGTTTCTGATAAAAGACTACTATAGCTTGACTCTCAGTTTTATTAAAATTCTATTATGATTATCCTTCTAAAAACACTCTAAACTCTGGTCAGCCTCACTCAGAGTGATAATGAGGGTGGAATGTATCATTGCAAGCCTAATTCTGCCCATTATATTCCTGCCTCTCCATTTATGCTAGTCTAAAAGTGTTATTTGAGCTGGAAGATCGTTCTGTAACCTTCAGATTACTGCTGGGTGGCTTCAGCAGAAAAGGAATTACCAATGCATTAAATTTGAATTAGCTCTGAGAAATCATGCAGATGTATGCACAGAACATTATAGCAATCCCGTCTCCCAGGCACAGCAGAATTGCTTTTATGCAGTTTTAAAGAATCACTTGAGCAACCCTTAAATTGCACACATGATGAAGCTGAGCCAGCATCTTCTGTTTAAAAAATAAAAAAATAAAAAAATCCTGCAACCCAAATATAGTCTCTCAGGGAGTTGTCTTTCAGAGAAACCTGATCACACAGGGACTGCTGCTGAGTGGACTGTTTGGGTTTCAGCCCCACCGCATTAGAGTGCTCTGGCAGAGTGACTGCAGAAGTGTCACTTAGACTAATGATTATGAATTATGCAGAGGGTCATATCCTCTTAGTTACAAGTCATTTACACGGTTTCCCTTTAGACTGCCTAGCCTGCTTCAGTTTTTTTTCCCTCCTACTAGGAAATAACTCATTGAATAGATGTTCAAAGTTGAATTTATTGACATTCTATTTTTCTTCCATAATGCCAAGCTTGCAAAACAACCAAATGAAAAAACCAAGACGCCTGCCCTCAGTGAAATTATAGCAGTAAAAAGTCTTGGTTTATTTTTTCATTTTAGTCTGTCAGGGGTTTCCCTTTTTAAAGGTCTGACAGTTCTGATCTCTCTCTGTCTCGCTCCTTCTATCTTCGGTTAAATTGGAAAGGTAAAGATGTGTGCGGGGGGGAAAGAGAACACAGTCAACGCTGAAATGCACACATCTCAATCGGCAGGTTGTACACCGTTTCAGTGAACTCCTTGCACGGGAGGACAACAGGAATATCAGACAATCTCATTTTTGGAATTAAAGTCTGTCAGATTTCTGAGTCATATTTTTTTGAACCTAAGGCCTTAAGTCTACACTTAAGATGAAAGAGGCAGGTCATAGATAATTCTTTGCATTATAACAAGTGATGTGAATAGAGACATGACTCATTAAGCAGGACTGTGTAGACAGGTGATGAAATCAGCTGAAATGCAGGGACCTGCTTTTCTGTTGCTTGCTGACCTTAGTTTCAACGGAAAAATAAAATAAAATAAGAAACACTGATCAACCCCAAAAGTGGGCCATCCATGACCTTCTTCAAAGTCAGAGACTATTTCTCACAATAAAGCCAGCCTGGAGCAGGAGAAAATGCCTTTTCCAAATTGACCCAGCAGATTTTATATAGATGATAGCTGAGCAGGGCAGAACCTTTCAAGATTTCATAACCAACTTCAGAGCCAACAGTCCTTGTTATTATTTACATGACGGTGGTCATTCAGCCACGCCAACTGCCAATCGCCACCGCCCTCCATCGGGCGGAGCTCCCCTGAAGGCTAGAGCGCTTTGAAAGGAGGCCCTTTGCTGCCAGAAATGGAAGGAGAGTGCTCTGAATTGCTGTTCACAGTTTCAACAAGTTGGTTTCTGAAGGTGGTAGAATGATTCAGGAAGGGCTTCAAGCAGCTGCCCCCAAATAGTAGAGCAAGAAGTTAACCATCACACCACACCAGCTGGACCTCATTCCCATCATCCCTGTGTGCCCTCAAAATAAACCCAGAAAAGCTCCCAAGGCCAACTCGTGCCAGCGCAGTAGAGCTAAATGGCATTTAAAGCCTTCCATGGCAGGATGATTCATGGAGATAACAGTCAGAAGAATCCTTTTAACACAGGACTCTGGACACTCCTCTGCTCAAACCTGCAAAACCTTCTCAACCGTCTCAGATAAAAGCAAGGTGCTAGAATGACCTACCAGACAGCAGCTCTGCTCCCCAACTCTTTGACCTTCACTCTCATCGCCATTCAATCTGCTGGCCTCTTGCCCTTCCTCACATGAACTGAGCTTGCTCCCGTCCACAGCCTCTGCTTGCAATACTCTGACCTCGAGTGTCCCCCCACAGGCTTCTGCCCTGATTCCCTTCGGGTCTCAGCTCCTGCGTCATCGCTGACACACTCAGGACGTCCCTATAGCAGAGAACAGCCCCTACCCAGACATGACCGATCCCCTGCACTGCCGTGTTTTTCTGAATAACACTCTCCCTGAGCACACAGCGTACTTTACTTACTTATTTGCTCATTCTTATCTCCCTGATAAACATGTAAACTACATGAGGATGGGGAGTTAGTTGTGCTGGCTGCTTTATTCCTAGAAACTAGAGAGTATTGCCGTGTACTAGTGCTCAGTAACACTCACTAGATTAAAAGAATGAGTTTTAATATATGTCTTCTCTGTATGTCCCTTCTTAGCCTAATGACCCCCCCAAACCACATCCCCTTCCACACACACACACACAAACACACAAACCTCACGTTCCAAAACGGCAGCCTCGGAGATCCCTTGCTGGGAGACGACCATGTTACCAGACAGAAAACAGAAGCAACCCACTTTCTCAGTTTTGTTTTCTGGAAGCCTGAGCTTCTTGAGGACTCAGTAAAGGGGAGAGGGGAGGAGAGAGAAGAGTGCCTCTGTGGGCTCTTCTCCCTAAGCTGGGAAAGGAGATTTTTCTGCGGATTTCCAGGTCCCAGGACGCAGGACCCACAGCCCAGCATTCACTGGGGGAGGCGCAGAACCTCACAGTGCACTGGTGTGGGGGCATCTGGGGAGATGAGTGATCCCTAGGCAGCCACAGGGCCCATGGGTGTGGACCACCCCACCCTGTCTCACCCGACCCCACCCCCTCACTAACAGCGTGGAACTGGCAGTAGCCAGCAGTCTGCCTGATGATTTGTCCTATGTAACACTCCTGGGACCTTTATCCATGTGGGGAGGGCCTCCAGGATGGTTTGGAGATTGAATTTTTGACATGAGGTAAAAAGGGGCTTTGAATAACTTTGGGTTGATTTAAAGTCAATAGAGACATTACCGCGTACCAAGATTGCCGCTGAACATCCCTCCCTACCGTTGGCAGCCCTTCCAGATTAGCTAGGAATCCTCCGTTGGCTGGCTGGCTTCACGGGCCTGCAAACTGTGTGGTGACACAGGACCCCTCTCAGAAATGGGACCTCCCTCTCAGCTACGCTTTGGTGCTCTGGTATCAACCTCTTGAAATTTTTAATTGTATCTATGAAGCTGTGTTTTGTGAGTAAAGTCTGGCTGGACAAAGGAGCATTGCGAGGAAGGGTGATATACCTGGTGCCAGTGAAGGGGCCCACGGTGTCTGTGGGTTTCCAGAGCCTGTCCCTAGGGCATCTGAACAAATATTAAATCTCCGGCCTGAGAACCAGGGCAGGAAGTGCTGGTGCTCAGGCAGAAAACTTTATCAGTAAACTATTACAAAATAGAGCCATATCGAGGAGTTATTAGAATTCTTCAAAGAGCTTAGAATCTCTGGTTTTAAAAACTGTTGCAATATTGCAAAACAAACATCCACAGGATTAGAAATAGAAATTAAATTTAATCATTGTCACATTTGACAGAATAATACACTATTTTCATATGAAGCTTTGGGTGAATCAATTATTACCGAAGGAGACCATTTTAAAATTAGTTTTCCTTGTAATTGAAGAGAGAATGATAGAATATACAAACAGGCATTTCGAATTAGATACAAATCATGAAACCACTTTTGGTTTATTATATGACCCCCTCAAGTCACAGGAAATGTCAGAGGAAATATCAAAATGCCATTGTATAAATTTATATTTAAAATTAAATTCAGACAACATGTAACTGATTCATATAAAGAGTTAAATCTTTTTAGAAAAATGGTTACACAAGAATCATCAGCTCTAAACATATTAAAATGTATATTTTGAAATAATTTACCAGAAATTTATCCCAATGTCTCATAGTCCATAAAATGCTCTAAACAGCTTTAGTAATTGTTGCATCAGCAGAAAGATATTTCTCAAAATTAAAAATTATTTGCAATCTTGTGTTTTCCAAGAACAACTGATATTGCTTTCAATTATATCAATTGAAAATGCAGTGGCTAAAAGTACAAATTTGGTGATCTAATAAGTGAATTTGCAGAAAAGTAAACCATAAAAATATTATGATAAACATGTCACATTAATAACATATCTTTATTTATTGTTATATATTATAAAATCATGATCTCAAAGTGTTATTTTTTATAATTTGTAAATTTATGTTGTTACCCATATATCATTGTTACCCAGTTGTGTTTTATAAGCAATAAATTATTTTTAAAGCCCCATGATTTCATTTTGTCCCAGGACCCATTAGCAAAATCTGGAGATATTTTGATTGTCACAGCTAATGGGGGAGTTGCTACTGGCATTTAGTAGGTAGAGGCCAGAGGTGCTGTTAAACATTCTAGAATGCACAGGACAGCTTCCACAGTGAAGGGTTATTGAGCCCAATGTGTCAAGGTTGAAAAATTTTGCCACAGACTCATTTACCTCATAGAATTGATTTAGAGTCCCGATAGTGACTGACATCGAATGGCCTGACCTTCATGGTGCCCAGGCATGGGGAGGGCAGGGGTTCACTGAATCTGACTTAAGTTGACTTGAAGAAAGCAAAGAATAGGAACATTTCTTGAATGTTTAAGACATGGTTACAAATTCACATACAAGTGTAGCTCTCATCCAGAATTGCTGAGACATGTATGCATCACCTAAGACTTATACAACACCTAAAACTGGAAATAGTGCTTTTGAAAGGCTGGAACCAACTATGACCTACTGAGAGGATCATGTGTTGATTGAAGGAATGCAGTGAGCTTGTGATGGGCTGAATTTGAAAGAGCAATGTAGTGTTTTCAAACTGCTAGGCAGGAGTGTACAGGATGGTGGTAAAAAGTACAAAAAGAAGAATAAATAAAATATTGTATTTTCTAATGAGGTGAATTTTTAGTAGATAGTGCCAACCCCAATCAACCTACCTTGAGAATATCTACAAAGGAAGGAGTATTGAACACAAAATGTAAAAAACTTATCCCAGACTCAGAGTTTCTACAAACACTGACTGTTTGACTGGAAAGGATAGGGTAGTATCCAGCAATTGATTTTGTCAGAGCCTGGATTATGGGAATATTCCTTATTACCCAAATTCTAGCTGTGTCACCAAAGGCAAAGGCTAACGTACTAGGATAGGCTATAAAGAGTTTGTTTTACCTTTGATAAAAATAACTTCCCCAAAAAAACTGAAGTTGTTTCCAAGGTATAAAACTCCAGTCCCTAGAAAACAGGTATGTGAATCTTGGTTATGACACACTTCTGAAATGCTACACACCAGTGTCAAATACCTGAGGCCAAGAAAATGTGGTGAACTTCAGAACACCTGAGGAGTCCAGCTTTTGAAGGTGTTCACATTGTCCCAACATCAGGGCTTCAGTCACTAAGGCTTAATGTCCAGGCTTTGAGATTACTGAAATCGAGTTCCTATGGCAAGCTAAGTTCTTAAATGGCCCCCCAGAAAATAGGTCTGCATTTATTCTGAGGTTAGAGAATGGCACAGAGGGCACTGACCTGGGACATTCATACTCAAAAAGCACAAACATAACCCATTTAAAGAGCTGCTGGTATGACAGAGTCAGGGCTAAATGGTCTGCTCATTCCCAGCTTAGTCTGACTTACCTCCAAACTGCTCACAACTTCTCCATTAAGAGAAGCTGGTGACACAGGGGCTGAGGATGAATCGGTCGCACCTTCCTCATCAAAAGGACACCCGCAGCTGGGTCCACTTCAGGAACACCAGCTCAAATCCAGCTAGACAGGGAAGGTGGAAGGTTTTATCACAGCATCTAACACTTCGCTGAGTTTGGAAGAAGCCATTCAGCAGGCCGCCTGAGAGCTGGCCGCCAGGGTGGGAGTTCCAACCGTGTCAAAAGTGCCCCCCAACCCCCGCCAGTGTGCTTCCGGCATGGTGACCGCGATGCCTACCAAGAAATGCCTTAGAATAGGACATCCGACACCACAGAGACAACAGAGCCCTGCCCAGACTAAGAGGGGCACATTTCAGAGATAGTATTAAGTGCTTAGGAAATCATAGGCATTTTTCTTTTTGCTTTAGTTAAGAAGATGGGCATTTCATTATAAACCGCGCACAAATGAAAATCCACACTCAAAAAAATAAAGCGAAGAAGACAACCTTGCCAGGGTTGGGAAGGCGGGGTGGGGTGGTCTTAGCAAACTGTAGAGGTCCTCCCTTAACAGAAGTACATGTTTCCTCCAATGACCGTAAGATCCGAAAAGCAGGAGTTATTTCTTTTTTCTTTCTAGAGAAACAAAAATATACTGCATGCAGAATTTGGAAGGACAATTTAATACACTATTAAATCGAATTAGTTTTCTATATTTTTGCCTCTTTGAGTCCTGGGGTCATGTAAAAAATTTGCAGTCTCCTTCAATCTTTGATGCACACTGATTACTGCTGAATGGACAGTGTTCAAGTCCAAATTGTTTGTCAGTGCCTGGTGGCTTTGTGACATCCATGCCATACTTGGGGCATGGGGATGTTTGGCATGTCTGGCACACTGGAGCCCAATGTCCCACCCGCCAAGATACACCGTTCGTCATGCCCCTCAGAGGTTCCCGCCTGTACATGTATGTGAAGGAGAAAGTCAGCACTCAGCACCTGGAAACCACTTATCCACCTTCGTAACGAAGGACTCTCCACATATCCCACTTGGCATTGGGAAGGACTACTGTAAAAAGAAAATTAATGGAACTGCTGCTGGTAGAATGTTTGATGATAATATGCAGAAAATGACCTGAAACTGTGGACATGGAAGAATGAATTTTCAGTTAAAACTCCAAAAAAGGGGAAAACATACACAATATATAGGAGAGGCAAAATTTTACCTCTATTCTGTCAGGTTTTTTGATTGGGCCTGAGTATTAAATTGACATAAGACAGATCAACAGGAGAAAAGCATACACATTTATTTAGTATAAGTTTTATGAGCCTTCAAGGAAAGGAAATGAAGACCCAAAGATGCAGTTAGAATTGAACATTTACATACTGAATTGGTTAAAGAGCAGTAAATTATAAAAATGTGACAAGGAGCTTGAGAGGTGAATTGGGTAGAGAAGTGACTAGGAGGATAAGGGTTAGTTTAACAAGGTTTGTTTGTGCAATACGTTTCTCTCAGCTGCAACTTGCCATCCTCGATGATAGGAATGGTACTTTCCTTCTGGTACAAGCAGGACAGTTTTCACATGAGAATTTCATCTCCTGCGTCTAAGAAACAGAAGGAAGGTCGGAGTGATCTTCTTGCACCTGCTGTTTTTCAAGTGCCTTTAACTCAAAATAGCCAATATGCCAAGGCAGCATATTCTGGGGTGGCATGTTCTTAACTCCTTCAACACACACAAAGACACATGCTCACGCACACACACACACACACACACACACACACAAACACACACACACACACACACACACACACACAGCCAGTTCAATGAGTTTTAAAAGACTTGTTGTTAATACAGGTCAGAAAAATGCTATTGCCAGACAGACCATGGATATAATACAAGGAACTCTGATGCAAAAGGTAGAAGCACTTCTTCCTAGCAAAAATAAACAGGGACAAGAAGCTCTTGAACCCCAAAATAAGATGTCCAATATACTTCTCTTGTGGCACAAAAGCATCGCGGAGCACATGAACATGGAAACCGTCCCAGGCATTCCACTGGGCTCAGTGACTACAGTCCCACACTGGGAGAGAACAGAGACTGATAGCAGAATCCGCTGCACATTCTTTATTTTGTAACATATAGAAATATATGGTAAGTAATAAAGAGTTCACATTGCAGTATATGTGTTCAGTTATTCTCTAAATACAATTTTATTATTTTGTAAAGATGTTTTGAAGTTCAGGTATTCATGATGTTGTTATAGGTAGATGCTTGGATCAGGTAGACTTTTGAGTAATCAGAGGGGCACAGCTAGGTGAGTTCTACCTGCTTGTGCTATGTGCTACATTGGCATGCACATTATTTTGATCCACAGACCCTTACACATAAATTCAAGCACCTGAAAGTTACACCCTAAACCAAGGATGTGAGGTTGATCTTGTCTTATATGCCAACTCCATCCCATTGATACAGCTACCTGAGTGGTCATGCTGAGAAGAATTCAGATGCTATGTTTGGACACAATGGAAAAGAAGGTAATGATTCATGTCTGCCATGGATAAAAAGGGGGACAGTGATAAGTATATGTGCCTTTATTTGTCTTCTCTGCTTTAGATTCCAGCAGCAATTCCAAGCTTGGAAACATACTAACTAGAGGAATGCTGTAGAATCAGTAAGGGATGGACACACGCTCTGTGCAACAAGGCATATTCGAAAATCACTACCCTATAAATTTCTTTATTCATTCTATATAATTTACTTTGAAATTACAAACAACATGAAAAGAAGGTAAGAACTTTTGTGCTTGGTAAAAGAAGGCAGGGTATTTTAAAACTCTGAGAAACACTGCTCTATTCCATAGATTCATAATAAATAACTTTCTTCTTCCATCTGGGCCAATGAATATAGTTTAGTCTAATAAGCATTACCTGAAACACATGTGCAAGCCACTGTACTGGACACTCTGGGCAGTTCCCACAATCAAAAAGTTTATAATTGCCAAATTAAATGTGTGATCATGTATTTTTTCCATCTTGCAAAATTGAAATTATATACCCATTGAACAACTCCATTTTTCTACCTCCCCCTAACCGCTAGTAAACATCATTCTACTTTCTGTTTCTAAGAGTTTGACTACTTTAGAGAGCTTATGTAAGTGGAATCACGTATTGATAGTATTTGTCTTTTTGTGACTGGCTTATTTCACTTTGCATAATGTCCTCAAGGTTTATCCATGTCATAGAATATGACAAGATATCATTCTTTTTTAAGGCTCAATAATATTTCGTTGGATATATATACTACATTCTTTTATCCATTCACCCCTCAGTAGACATTTAATTTACTTCCACCTTAGGCTATTGTGAATAATGCTGCACAGGTTTGCAAATACCTCTATCAGTATCGTGTTTTCAATTTTTTTGGATAAATGCCCAGAAGTGGGATCGCTAGATCATATGGTAATTCTATTTTTAACTTTTTGAGGGACTTCCATACTATTTTCCATAGCAGCTGCACCATTTTACATTCCCACTAAAAGTGCACAAAGTTTTCAATTTCTCCACATCTTCACCAACACTTTTAAGGTTTGTTTTTTTCTTGTTTATATATAGTGGCTATCCTAACAAGTGTGAGAGTATATGTCACTGTGGTTTTGATTTGCATTTTTGTGATGATTAGTGATGAGCATCTCTTTACATGCTGTTGCCCATCTCTATACCTCCTGTGAAGAAATGTCTATTCAAATTCTTTGCCCATTTTTAACTTGGTTATTTGATTATTCGATTTTTTGTTGTCAAGTTGTAATTATATATTCTAGATATTAACTCCTAATCAGATATATGGTTTGCAAATATTTTCTCCCATTCTGTAGGTTGCATTTTCACTCTGTTTATTGTTTCCTTTGTTGCACAGTTTTTAAGTTTGATATAGTCCCATTGGTCTACTTTTGCTTTCGTTGCCTATGTTTTTGGTGTTATATCCAAGAAACCATTGCCAAATCCAATATCATGAAAAGTTCCCTCTATGTTTTCTTCTAGGAGTTTTATAGTTTCACTCTTATTTTTAGGTCTTTAATTCATTTTGAGTTAATTTTTATATATGGTGTATAATTAAGGGCCCAACTTTATTTTTTGCATATGTATCTCCAGTTTTCCAACATTCTTTCTTTCTGTATTTTTTTTTTTTTTTGAGACAGAGTCTCACTCTGTTGCCCTGGCTAGAGTGAGTGCCATGGTGTTAGCCTAGCTCACAGCAACCTCAAACTCCTGG
>NW_012155062.1:3440239-3445710 GCF_000956105.1 Propithecus coquereli | reverse complement strand
GTTTGATGGTGAGTACATGTGGTGCTTGTCTTTCCATTCTTGGGATACCTCACTTAGTAGAATGCGTTCCAGCTCTATCCAGGAGTATACAAGAGGTGCTTTATCACCATTGTTCCTTAAAGCTGAGTAGTACTCCATGGTATACATATACCACATTTTATTGATCCACTCATGTAGGAAGCTTTTTTAATTTCTTTCAGCAATGTTTTATAGTTTTCAGTGCACAAGGGTTTTACCTCTTTGGTTAAGTATATTCCTAAGTATTTTATTCTGTTTGATGCTATTATAAATGGGATTGTTTTGTTAATTTTCTTTTTAATTTGTTCATTGTTACTATGTGGGAACACAACTGATTTTTCTGCCATGATTTTATATCCTGCATCTTTACTGAATTTTTTTTTTATTTCAGTATATTATGGGGTACAGATGTTTAGGTTACGTGTGTTACCCTTGGTTATTCTAACAGGTTTCTTCAGGGAATCTTTAGCATTTTCTACATATAAAATTATGTCATTTACAAACAAAGATTATTTTACTTCTTCCTTTTTAATTTGGATGCCTTTTATTTCCTTTTCCTGTTCAATTGCTCTGGCTAGGATTTGTAATATTGTACTAAATAGAACTGGTGAGAGTAGATATTTTTGCCTTGTTCCTGAACTTAAAGGGAAAGATTTTAGTTTGCCACTGTTGAGTATGATGTTAGCTGTAGGCTTTTCATTCATGACCCTTATTATATTGAAGTAATTTCTTTTCATTCCTAGTTTGTTGAGGGCTTTCACCATGAAAGGTTGTTAAATGCTTTTTCTGCATCCATTGAAATGATCATGTAGTTTTGTCCTTCATTCTGTTAATGTGATATATTACTTTGATTTATTCTAATATATCAAACCATCCTTGTATTCCAGGCATAAATCCCATTAGGCCATGGTGTATAATCTTTTTCATGTATTGTTAAATTCAAGTCACTAATATTTTGTTGAGAATTTTTGCATTAATATTCATTAGAGATACTGGTCTATAGTTTTCTTGCAATATTTTTGTCTGATTTTGGTATTAGAGTAATATTGGCCACATAAAATGAGTTTAGAAGTGCCCTATTTCTTGAAAGAGTTTGAGAAAGATTGATGTTAATTCTTCTTTAAATGGTTGGTAGAATTTTCCAGTGAAGCCATCTGCTGCTGTACTTTTCTTTGTTGGAAGGTTTTTGATTATTGAGTTAACCTCCTTACTGGCCATAGGTCTGTTTGGATTTTTTATTTCTTCATGACTCAGACTTGGTATATTATATGTTTCCATAAATTTATCCATTTCTTTTATTACAGCTTGTCTAATTTTTGGTGTACATTTATTCATAATAGTCTCTTATGATCCTTTTAATTTTTGTGGCATCAGTCATAATATCTCCTCTTTCATTTCTGATTTTTTGTTATTAATTTTTTGTTATTTTCTTAGTCCAGTTGAGGATTTGTCAATTTGGTTGATTTTTAAAAATATATATATTAGTTTTATTGATTTTATCTATTGTTTTTCTATTTCCTGCATTTTTCTGCTCTAATTTTTATTATTTCCTTTCTTCTGTTAATTTGGGGTTCAGTTTATTGATATTTTTCTAGTTCTTGAGGTATAAAGTTAGGTGGTTGATTTGAGATCTTTCTTTTTTTACTTAACATAAGCACTTATCACTATAAACTTCACTCTTAGTACTGTTTGTTGCTGCTTCCAATACAATTTGGTATAATGTATATTCATTTCCATTTGTCTCAAGATATTTTCTAATTTCCCTTGTGATTTCTTCTTCAACCAACTGGATGTCTAAGAGTGTGTTGTTTAATTTCCATTTCATGTAATTTTTTAAAGAAATGACTCTGTTAGAGACAGTTATTACCAACATTCTTGAAAGAAAAAACAGATACAAAAATTTTGATACTATCCAAGTAATGTGGAAATTCAGGCCCCTTACACACAAGTGAATTTAGTACACCTACCCAGGGATTTTATGATAAGAGCTATAGATCTACATGAAGGAACTTTTCCCCCTAGTATTATTTCTCCTAGATACTTATAGGATAAACAATCCCAGCTTCATCTTTGTCCAGCTCTAACTGGTTCCTAGTTCAGAGCCTGGTTTCATCACTACCTCTGAATCAAAAGTTTCTTATCCTGCCCAGATTCTTCTCTGATCATTACTAATTAACAACCTGTGGTCTCTGGCTATAGGATGATTTTTAAGAGCTAGAGCTTAATTGAAACATATGGGGCTTACAGTTTTATGATTCTACATTTAAGAATATGAGACATAATTTTCTGTATGCATAGTCTAGAAGGAGGAATAAGGTAAATAAATTGTAGTATCTACCTCTAAGTAATATTCACTTATGCACTAAGAATATATAGAATAATACCCAATTAGCAGTCAAATAAAATTCTGAGCAACCCATAGAAAGAAGCGAAATTTTTCTATACAATGATCATAATGATATATCATTTTAATTTATTTTTACCATTTATTAATTCACATAATTTTTATAAAATCTTGGTTAAAAAGGCAGCGTTGTGTCTTAGACTACACACTCAGCATATGTAGATGTAACATATGTGGTGTTAACTTTTGAAAGGAGCCCTAAATTCCATGACAGGAAATAGCTGGCAATTTTGCTAAGAGATAAATTTCAATAGTATGTGCCCTATAAGCCTGGTTTGTTGGAATGAGCAGGGGATGCTAGAGTGAGTTGGTGAGCATGAGGGATGCTGGTTGAGAGTAAACATTCAAATACAAATGGATTCAGTTGTTCTCTAATGCAGTGGAATTCATGGACCTGGGAAGGCATGCAAGTACCAGGAGAACTTCTCATGAATGTCAAAATGAGGACATGAAGATTCAAAGAGGTGAGGACACAAGGATCCAAAGAGATAAATGATTTCCCAAACTTTGCCAGGCCAGATTGTAGTAAAACTTGGACCAGAATTCCAGTACTATGACTCTCTACCAAAACACTTCTACTATCTTGTTCTGCATCCAGCAAATTTCATTGTGTTCAAAAAAGCCCTCTCTCAAAACCAGGGAGCTGAATCAAACACCATTCTGGCTCTGGGTAGATTAATTACATCCACATTTCATTTTAGAATGGAGAACTAACTGCAACCCAAGACACGTACCTTGGAAAGTGCTATCTCCTTAGGCTGAAATAAAGAGGATCAGAAAAGGAGATCAGAAACCTACAGTATAGTGTGAAATTGTAACAAAACTTGAGATTTTAGAGAAGCCATGGATTTATAATTTGGCTGAAAGTTTGGAAAGTAACATGTTATACAAAATTTACCAGATAGGACAAGATATGCAGACAGAAGGTAAGTTAGAGAAACTCTATATGCAGAAACCCACAGAGAATTGCCTCTGAGATGTGCTTTCAGTAACTGAGCAATTCCATCAATTGGATCTTATTTCTCCAGTGCTATGAGAGGGGAAAGAAATAGCTCCAGTTCAATCTAGGATTAAAGTAAGCCTGAGAAAATGGAAGGTACATGGAAAAATCACTTGGAAGACTTCATATGCATCATAGAACAGTATGTCTATATCACAGCTGATTTCTACATAGGTAATTTCCCTAGGGTCTTTCAGACTGTGCTAAAGTCAGTTGCATTTGAAAGCACTGGTTTTGACTTATAAAATAGAAGACGTGGATAAAGGGCAGGGATATACATGTCAAAGAGAAATAAAAAGAGTAGGGATATCTAGACTATGGGGAAGGCTTTTATGTTGTTCTGTATACTTTACTTTGATCATTTTTTTACCCAAATGGAGCATCCAAAACCTCAAATTCCACATGTCAAATATTTAACGAGACACAGTTCTGTGACATCTGCTTCTTTTTTATTCCCATCTTGGTGAGAAAAACTAGTATCTACCAGTCTCCCAAGTTTGAAAAAGAAAACAAAAACTAAATGTACCTCTCTCCCTACTCCATGAGTTACACATTAGATTCATTACCATTATTCTAACTTGAGTCTCTCATCCCTTAGATTATCACAATAGATGCCCTACTGGTCTTACTTCCTCTAGTCCAGCCCCATCAATCCGTTCACCACACTGCTAACATAGTAAGCTTTTTAAACAAAAATTTGGTCCTAACAACTACTTATTTTAAATCTTCAGGGAGAGCCCAAACTTAAAAAGATACATTTGAGAGACTTTAACCTGTTGCAACCTTGATCTTCACAATGATAGTTAAGTGTGTGGTCTCTAAAGTAGACTGTCTGGTTCAAATCCAAATTGCATCATGTTATATGATTTTGGAAAAGTTATTTAACCTTTCTTGTATTTTCTCTCATTTGTAACTGGGATTATTAAACTTGTTGAATATGTGTATAAAATTTTTGAAGAAGACAGGAAAAAGTGAATATCAAGTAAAATATTAATGAATTACCAAGCATATTTTGAAGCTAATCAAGTAGAATATAAAATCAAAAATTCTAAAATCTACCAAATAAATGTTTTAACTTAAAAGACCAAAAAAAAAAAGTTTACAAAATACTAGCAATCAAAATCCAATAATATATAAAAATAGAACATAACATGGTAGAGTTGAATTTATCCAAAAGTACATAAAGAGTGATTTAATATTAGGAAAATAATTAGCTATATTAATTATAAATCATATGCTCACCCTGAGAGAAGCAAGAAAAATATTTGATACAATTTAACTTCCAATCATGATTTAAAAAAAGAAAATAAAGGTCTTAGCAAATCAGAAATGACAAATACTTCCTTAATTTGTTAAAGAGCATCTAGAAAAAATCTGCAAACATCCTACTTAATGATGAAACACTCCCTTTACTTTCAAAAATAAAAAATAAGAAAGACAGATATGCCCCAAATCACTATTTCTATTCAATATGCACCCTATCCAGCACAGCACAGCAAATAAATAAATAAATAAATAAATAAAAACTGGAATGGAAGAAACAAAACCGTCATTGTCACAGATGATATGAGCATACAAGGGCATTTAGAGTGATGTAATGGACATTGGAGACTCAGAAGCGGGGAGGCTGGGAAGAGAGAGTGAGGGATGGAAAGTTACCTATAGGATACAATGTACACTATTCAGGTGACGGGTACACTAAAAGCCCAGACTTCACCACTATGTAATATATCCATGTAACAAAATTTTACTTGTACCCCCTAAATCTATTGAAATTTTAAAAAGGTAAATATAAAGTATAAGAAAATTATTAGAATTAATTAGAAAATAAACAAAATGGCTAGATTTCAAAATTGGTACATAAGAATTCCTTGCATTTCGCCAGGCGCGGTGGCTCACACCTGTAATCCTAGCACTCTGGGAGACCGAGGCAGACAGATTATTTGAGCTCAGGAGTTCGAGACCAGCCTGAGCAAGAGCGAGACCCCGTCTCTACTAAAAATAGAAAAAAATCAATTGGACAACTAAAAATAAATATATAGAAAAAAT
>NW_012155062.1:3271959-3439984 GCF_000956105.1 Propithecus coquereli | reverse complement strand
GAAATTAAAGAAAACCTATATAAATGGAGAGATATACCATGTTCATTGGTTAGAAGAGTACATATTGTAAAGAAATCAGTTCTGCTACAATTTATTGATAGCTCACTACAACTGTAACCAAATTCAGGAAAGTACAAGTTTTGGGTATGTACATATGTGTATGTGTAAGGAACTTGGGAAGATGATTCTAAATTGATATGGACAGAGACAAGAATAGCCAAGAAACTCACCAAGAAAAACATGATGGGAGGCCCCTATCTTACCAGATATTCTGACTTAATAGAATGCTGTTTCATTAAGAAAGAGCATCCATTAAGACAGGATGGTATTGGAGCAAGAAGAGAAAAATAGCCAATGGAACAGAACAGACAGTTCAGAAATATGGAGTACCTCCATACTCAGCCTGGACACTGAGAACTGAAACCATGCCTTGTTGCCAATATTAACATGACTCTGCTCTTCTGCTATCTTCATAGCATTTCTTTACTTTTCCAGGACAGTCCTGTTGAAGCAAATGGTTTGATTGTTTATTATAGAAACTTCCCAAAAGATCCAACAACTCTTTGATGGAAAATGTCAACAGTTTACACTCTAAGATTCTTTGAATCTCCTGCCTCAGAATCCTCCCTTTCATTTTTCCACCAACCCTCAAGTATCATGAGCTTTACCCAATACTCAGCAAGTCCCCACAGTGAAAGACCAGCCTTAAACCATACTTCCAATTCTCAGTGAATTTCAACCTTACCTTCCCCACTGTAAGACACTGCCAAAGCTTTGTGAGGTGGTGTTCTCCCTTACTAGAGTGTGCAATAAACTCAGCTCAGTCTTTTCTTCTAGTGATATCCAGGGAGGCTGATTTCAACAAAACCCACATTTATATACAACCTTGACTTACTTCACAACTGTCATGGCAGATCAGTGAAGAAATAAATTATTGACTTTCAATATACGGTGCTGAAATAAATGATTTTATCATTATGGGAAACTACAAAATTGGACCCTGTTTTTACTATATAATAATTTCAAAAGGTATTAAAGACTTACATGCAAAAAGTAAAACTATAAAAATGTTAGAAGACAATATAGAATATCTTTATGATCTTCAAATAAAGAAGGTTTTTTAAACCCAATATACACAGAACAAGATTGATGAATTTAATTTCAATAAAATTAAACATTCTAGTTTACCAAAGGATATCTTAAAGTGAAAAGACAAACCACAAATTTAGAGAAGAAAGTTAGCAATACATCTAACACAAAAATAATTAGAATCAAGAATATGGAAAGAACTCCTACTCATCAATAAGAAAGAAAACAAACAACCCAATTAAAAAAAAAAGAAAACACTTAGGAGAGGAAATAATAAATAGGCACTTAATAGGAAAGAAAACTAAACATATAAACACGCTCAATTTCATTTTTAAAAAAATACAAATTAAATCTATACCAAGAAATGATTTACACACACCAGATTAACAAAAATTTAAAAGTCAGGTATTATCTAATGTTGACAAGAACATAGAACAGGAATCTTATATTGTACAATTGGGCTTGCAAACATGTAGAACAGCCTTAGAAAATAATGTAACATTATCTTACATATAGAGCACTATCTCTACTTCTCAACAATTTTTAAACTATTTTTATTACTCATTTTTTAAAACATTTTATTTGCTTTATATGATGGTTTCTGAAAAAGCATAAAACACAAACAGAAATCATCCAAAAAAATCTCCTAAGACTTAAAACTTTGATTCTTCAATTCACCACCCATTTTCCTACCAGCCTTTAGTTCTTCAAAAGGCTGGGATATTCAAGAAGGGAAAAAGGAACAGGAAATTGCTATTTTCCATGCAAGTCTCTACAGCCTAATCTGAAAGTGCCTGGAGATTTTATTTCTCCTCTAGGCCCTGCAATCCTGAACTGCACAAGTTAACTTGGAGAGGTTAACCATTGAAAGGAAGAGAGCGGTGATGTGTCGGTGTGTCAGCAATTCCAGTAATAACACAATATGTCTCTTTGACACGATTTGGGGAGTTGGATATAGGCAAATCCCCCTGTCAGCAGTTAAGGTCTCCTTCTTTTAATCAGTGGAAGAAAAATCCAAGAGGCTTTTTCTGTCTTCATACTCTAATGGGAATGTTTTATTTTGGCTGAGTGAAGGCCCGCTAAAAGGCTTCTATTTCTCCATTATTTCTGCCTCTGCTGTAAATTCCCACAGCTCTTTGTACCACTATCAAGACACTTATCAGGTTTCTATCCTGCTAAATTGTGGACCTTTTCAGAGCATTTTCACATCCCCTAACACAAGGCCTTGCAGGCAGCTTGCAATAAATTAATGCCCTTTGACTTAAACCCATTCAGCAAATATCACAACTCCAAGTGGCATAACTAAATTAACAGGGTCCAATTTCTGACTTTTTGCTAGTAAAGAGCAGGTTGCTAACAAAAGTTTTTGAGTCCTGTTGTATATCTCCTAAAGCAAAGACCCTGAGGGCGGAAAGTAGCACCCTAGATTCTTAGACAAGTCTACACATTCGAATTTAACTTTTGTAAAATCCCACAATTTTCTAAGCTTGTGATATATCTCTAATCTTGTAGATGACACATGAAAGGAAATTAAATCCCTGTTTAAGTAACAGCAAGATAACATTTTAAAGAGAAAACCACCTGGAAAAAAAAATGATCAGCATATCTTAAGGAGACTCTATAATATCCTCCATATCCTTTCTTCTAAATAGCTTTCCTGTTTTTCAAGCTGAAGCCATGAGTTTACCAGAGAAAATGGGGTACATGGCTGTCACTTTGGAATCAAATTAAGCAAATGGTGTCCTAATGGCCTATAAGAAGTCATATACCTCCAACATGTGAGTTATTTCCTTCAGAGAAATAAGGTTCTTATTAATTTGAACAAAAGACTCATGAAAAAAGGCAGGTATCATAAATGTTATCCCTGTTTTGGGGATGGAGCAAGCAAGACAGGAAATTGAAATGACTGACCTTTGTCATAGAGGGGGACGTGTGTCAGAGCTAATTACAGAGACCCAAATGGTCTTATTTTAGATTGTCTCACTTTAGCAATTAGAAATCACTTATGCTCTCAGCGCTATATTAATTTGTACTTAGATTCAAAGACTCGGAGACTCTCATGGCCAGACGCGGCCTTGGAAGCCAACCTCTTCATTTTTCACTTGAGGAAACTGATACCCAGAGATGTGATAAAACTTGCCCAGAGTCAAAGTCAAACACACGCCCAAGAATCAAAGTTTGGCTTAAGTCCAAGGGTCTTTCTTTTGGCGATGCTATATTGCAGATAAAAGGTACTCATTTTAATTTCTTTTTAAGATATTTTCTATAATAAATGTATTATATACGTGTTAATTTTTAAAGTATGCTATAAAATTTTAAAATATGCTCACATCAGGCATCACTGCTTCCAAGACTCCTTTTCTGATATTAATATGTGTACTAAAATACTTACAGGTCAGGGCAACTGGGCCTGGTGGCTCCACCCATATTTGTTCATTCATTCATTCATTCATTCACATGCCACCACTCAATGACATTCCCTCCTTAGGGTATGTATAATACTCAATGCATGCTTGATCACTGCATTAAAGACATTTGTGAAGATCTATTTATATACTTGTCACCCCTACTATGTTAGTAAATTGAGGATAAAGACAGGGTTTTATTCAGCTTTGTACCTCAAAATCTTAACCCAAAGTAAACTTATTGAAAGAGCAAATGATTTATAATCTTCCCATTCCATGACAAATATTCTATAAACAATCCATGACTATTTCTGAGACTAATTAGTATTTTAGGTGATTTAACAAGCAACACGCCTTGGGTCTTCTGGAAGAGAAGCTCCCAAAAGAGTTAAACAGATGACAGCATTTCCTCTCTCTATCCTAACACACACTCTAAGCATTATTTCATTAGTCGCTCCTGAATCCTCAGTCTCTCCACTTGTTTATGGTCCTCAGACTACCTACAAACAAACGAACTTAAAACCCTCCCCGTTATCCTATGTCCCCCACCAGCTACTACTCTATTTTTCTCTTTTACCCCTAAACCTATAGTCATCTACACTCCCTGTCTCTACTTCTTGAGTGCTCATTTTTACTTCCTCCACTATATATGCAACATAAATGAATGAATGAATGAATGAGTATGAGAACTTCAAAGCCTAAGTTGGTCCAGTTGAGTCACCAGGCCCAGTTGCCTTAACCTGTCTCAGTTTGTTTCCTGGGCACCGCCAGGTCTCCACTACTCCTAACCTCTTAATTCACTATAGCCTATTTGTTTTGTTTATCAGAAGTGAAGACTGATCCTTACTCTTAGGTTTTGATCCTGCTTTTGGGTCATATTTAATTTTTTTTGGTGGGGAAAGACAGGCAGAAGGCTGTCTAGCCAAGCTGGTAAAAACTTAATCTTACACAACCCAGGTTCCAAGTACCTAAACCAAAGCACAGGTTTTCCTTTTTTTCCTACAGAGTTCTTTGAACAGTTGGTCTCAGAGCCACTACAAATGAAATCAGAAATAAAACCTTGTCGAGTTAAAAAAAAAAAAAAAAAAAAAGAAAGAAAAAGGAAAAAAACAACAAATCAAGGGAGAAAATTAAAGAAATTGGTTCATTAACTTGGAAAGCCAGTATGTCGTCTGACATATCAGTAGAAGGCTCACTCATTATCCTCTCTAGCCCAGGTCAAGCTCAAATCGGTGTTCTTGGTGAGAGGAGCTGCTCCCACAAACATCCTGGCTTCTCTCGGGTCTTTCTCTCTTCGCTTGCCACTACAGCCCAAAGCATCCTCTGTGCTGGCCACATCTGCCCTTCTGAGATTTCGGGTCACGGGGCCATCTGTTTTATCATGTGAGCTGCTCGCCAGGGTTTTATGGATCCCAGCACAGACAGTGGGAGGGACAAATCAATTATCTCAGCCTGTTGGAAATATCAAAATAGCTGTTGCCTGTAAACTAGGAAGAATACAGTTTTCTTAAACCCCAATTTAGTCACCTATTCAGCCATGCGAACTTGGTAAAGGTCCTTAACCTTAATGAGCCTTAATGTCCTCGCAGGAAAATCAGATATAATAATCCCTAGATATAATACCTGGCCTATAAAAAGCAGGAAAATTTTGATTAAAGTGCCAGCAAATGATACATGCTAAATAAATAGCTATTGTTTTAGCTTTTTACCATTTCCAATGTTATTAATATTATTATAACAGTGGTTTACCCCAAGTGGAAACATTGACATATCTTCTCTGACTTCTGTCAAGATATCTAACTTCAGTGGTTAAAGAGGCCTTATACGGACATAAACCTTATGAAGCCATATATCAAATTTTTCCCTGTTATCAATTTCATTCATTAAATAAATTTAGTTCTATATAAGATTCATTCATTAATTTAAGGAATAATTATTACGTGCCTACAATGTATAAGGTGTTATGTTAGCCACTGGAGACAAGAGTTGCAAATAAGACATCATAGTCTTCATGGAGTTCAGAAGCGAGCAGAAGGGTTAACAGGAGAGGGTGAGTGTTCTAGCCAGCGTGAGCTGCACAGAAGAAGGCCTGTGTGCTTGACGGAGTCTCTTCTGCTAATGCCCATGGTCCCACAGCTAGCACAAGAGGCACAGCTGCAGTCTGAGCTACCAAATAAGTTGATAATGGCAAAAGTGCTGAGCCGCCTTTGAAATCCAAGAAATGTGAAACGGGATCCTTGTTGATACTAGTGATTCTAATGCTGGCTTTATTTTTATATGGCAGTGGACATTTATGGTGATATAATAACAGGTAGAATCAAGACTGTCCAGTTATCGAAAAAACTCAATTAGGAAAGCCATGCTATACATTCCTCAGGCTTATTAAAATTCTCTGGCTCCCACACTCAAACAGGATATATACTGGCCTGAGGACCAAAAGAGTATCACAAAATTCATGGTCTTTGCTTCTTCTTCTTCTATCTCATGAACCCCAGATGATTTTCATGAAGTTAATTCTGCATCAATCCCTTGTCACATCTTAGAGGTAGAGGAACATTGATACTGTGTAAGACAGCTCAAGAATTTGGACTTTAAGCACAAATGCAAAAATAAATGTTCACCTTCAAATTCTCTGACCTACTCTGAGAAAGTGGAAGGTGCACAGTACATTTGAAAAGAAAGAAGCCAGTAGGGATGGCAAAAAAAAAAAAAAAAAAGAACACGGAGGGGAAAGTAGCAGGAGGTAGAAGAGATGAGACAGACAGGGGTCAGATTGTGTGAGACACACAGGCTGTGTGAAGAAAAACTGGGTCCTACAAACAACAAGGGAAAATGTACTACATCTTTTTGAACAGTTCAGAAAAGCAAATGCATCCAAAGAGTAAAAGAAATCTCAGTATGACAAACATTCTGCTGGGAAAAAAAACACCTCGATATGGTAATGTGATTGCTATGACTTCTCTTTGATCAGTAACTGAAGAAGACATGAGGAGAACATTGGATTCCTATGTATATGGCATTCACACAGGGAGCTGGAGCTTCACTGGGTCTCACGTGACCCATTTGGAGTAGTCCTGGAAAGATCATGTGGCTTTGCTCCCTGCCAACAGGAAGTGAAACAAGGAGTCAGGACAGACCTAAGAGATGGCTTTAATAGTGTCACAGAAAAATGTATGTGTCTGTGTATGAACATGTACCTATATGCACACATACATGTCTGTTTATACACACATATATGTATGCACACATATATGTATGTATTTTTTAACACTGAGGGGGTCAATAGAAGGGCTCTTAGTGACTGACTGGCTGCTGAAAAGAAATTTTAATGGAAAAAGAAAGGCGTTCACTCAACAAAAACTTATCGTGTGACTTCTATTTTCCAGGCACCATTTTAAATAATAAAGGATACAACAGGAAATCAGACACAAAATTCCCACCCTTATAGAGGGTAGAGGGAGGCAGATAATAAACCTATAATCAAGTAGATATATAGGGTGTCAGATGCGATAAGCATCATGGAGAAAAATCTAGTAGGGAAGAGAGAGGCAGAGTGCTGCAGCATTTGAACAGGAGCCTGAAGGAAGGAGGGAGCTCACTGTGTAGACACCTGGGGAAGAGCCTCTAAACAGGATTAGGGAGGGCAGGGTCCCAAAGCAGAAGTACACTGGCAAAGGGCACAAGGAGGTCAGAAAGGAGCAGACACCTAGCTTATCCTCAATAAGGAGTTTTATTAAATTGTTTGCTATATGGTGGGCAATGTATACTCTCTGCTTCCTCATACAACCCTTCAGTAAAATCCTAAATTGCGGAGTCTTGTTTTATTGTTGGTCCTCAGCTATACAGGCCATTCAAGGAAGGCCCAAAGCACCCAGATTAAAGTAAAATACAATTAAAGGAAGACTTATATTGGAGGACAGGTTGTACTTGAAAATACTTCCCAGTTTTAAGAGCAGAAATTCTACTCAGGGGAGCTAACCGATGAACCACACAGAGACCTCTACTGACCCTGGGAGAATTCTCGATAACAGTTATTATATTTACGTGGACTTTCAACAGAATATCACACTGGGAGTTGCATTCTTGGTGTGTTTATATGTTGTGGATACTTGCAGGGTGCATGTATTCCCACAGACTTGCTTTGAGAGAACCCCCGCCCTGAGTCTCAGCCTGTCATTTAGGTGGGGATGAACCTCGTCTCGTCCCCAGATTCAGGGACAAGCCCGGAGTGACTCACAGCAGTTATTCAGCTATTCAGTGTTGCTGGTCACAGAGTGCAGGGGCGGCAGGACCTAAGCCAGCCCAGCTGCGGGTGTATTCATTTGTTAGGCTGCCATAACAAAGTACCACAGACTGGGTGGCTTAAACAACAAAAATTCATTTTCTCGCAGTTCTGGAGGCTAAAGTCCTAGATCAAGGTGCTGGCAGGGTTGGGGTTTCTTTGAGCCCTCTCTCCTTGCCTGTTGGCGACCGGCTCCTCTGTATCGTCACGTGCTCTTCCCTCCGTGCGGTTCTGTGTCTTACAATCCTCTTCTTAAAAGAACACCAACCATATTGGATTAGGGACCTCTCTAATGACTTCATTTTAACTTAATTACCTTTTGAGGACCCTGTCTCCAAATGCAGTCACATTCTGAGGTACTGGGAGATGGGACTTCGACAAGAATTTGGGGGGAACACAACTCAGCTCAAAACACTGGGACAAATACTCATTTCCCTGGGGAACCGTCCTAAGATGCATCCCCCCTCCTAGAAAATGGGGTGTGAGGATGTGGTCCTCAAACTAAGCAGCAATTCTGTGATCCCGAGGGACTGTGGAAGATCTTTTGTGAAAACTTTTGAGCTGCTATATCAAACTTCACCTGCTGAGACAAACAGAGCTTTTCAGTTACTAAAACCAATAAATTCCTTTTGTACTTACACCCATTTTGGTCAAGTTTTCTATTACTTGCAATTAAATTATTCCTTACAGATAAAGCCTAGAGTGAGTTCACTGATTAAAACGAATTAATAGCCGGCTAGGATTACACCTGTAATCCTAGCACTCTGGGAAGTGTGGGCAGGAAGATTGCTTGAGCCCAGGAGTTCAAGACCAGCCTGAGCAAGAATGAGACCCCGTCTCCACTAAAAATAGAAAAAAATCAGCCGGGCGTGGCGGCACATACCTGTAGTCCCAACTACTCGGGAGGCTGAGGCAGGAGGATTGCCCAAGCCCAGGAGTTTGAGGTCACTGTGAGGTAGGCTGACGCCACGGCACTCTAGCTCGAGCGACAGAGCAAGACTCTGTCTCAAAACAAACAAACAAACAAACAAACTACAAATTAATACATGGTATTAATTTGGGATTAATACATGGTATTAATCATGGTAATATATGGGATTGATTTATATTCAGAGTTTGAATGGCATTTTTCCCTGCACCACCAACTGAGTCCTCTCTCCCCTGAAATCTCAAAAAAGTCAAGATCCCCAGATAGCAATAGGACAGAGAGATAAAATATAAATGTAGCACATATGGAAGTGCATTTTTTATTTTTCTAAAGAAAGCACAAAAATAGTAATCTAGACTAGGGATTAAGCAAGCAGTAATGAACAAGAATTTATAAAGTCCACTCATCACTTACAGTGATAATTTTTAATTTATGTTTCAATGTTTGGATTCTGCCATCACTTGGTATTTGTCTCCTTTGAAATAAAACCAAGCACCTCCTCTGCTTTGCACACAATTTTCATGCCCCATAAACCGGATCTCTGGAGAGAGAGAGATGCATATCAGAAGCTCAGGTCCATGGTGACTATATACAACTATATACAACTGATCTTTTCAGCAAAACCAACAGAATTAGGAAGGAAGAACTATTCATCTTTTATGACACAGGCCAACCCCAGAGATTCATGTCGTGGTATTTAAGTAATCATTATTCCAGATTCTACTTCTGTTTCATTTTCTTCCCAGCTTTCTGTGCCAAATGTTTAAGTCACCAAGAAAACTCAAAAGAACAAGATTTTCTGAATGATTCCCAAAGTTTCTTCCTCTTTGAAAAGCATCAGGAAAATTATTTTTCTTACAAAATAGTAAAGCATTCTTTTCTTGATTCCTTATGCCAAAAAGACAATACCAAGGAAGTTTCATCAACAATTACTATGCTGCCAAAACCGCACAGTTATACGGTCAAAGTTCAGAGCTACTACATCACGTCCTCACACATTTTCTATTTACCTGCTTAAAACACGAGGGAAATGTTTCATGGGAGAAACTTACACAGACGTGTTTTTGGAATTGCTGCTGGTTAACATCACATTGTCAACATATGAGAACTTAAACATCAGAAACTTCCATCAAACTTGTCAAACGTGGACAACTTCAGAGGGCAAGGGACTTCTAAGGAAGACACAACTCACACAGCGCAGGGAAAACCAAGCATCTCAGCCGCCTGTCTTGGAAGGTACCTGGACTTACTCTTGGGTCTTACACTGCAGAGGAGTGAGTGGCAATAAAGCAAAGTTTTCTCGTTTTCAGTGGTAAAGAATAAAATTGCCTCCTCCCCGGGCACTCGGACATTTTATTTATTCCTTTCTTGTCCTAATAAGCCTCTGTCTCTTCTTTCACCTTGGGTCAGGAAACTGTGTGCCAGCCCTTGCCTAGTTCCTCTTTTTAGCTTCAGTCAATGCCGTTCAGATTGTCTCATCTCTGTCTTAGTCTCGTCCAAAGTGTCTTTCAAGAAGAAATGGTACACTAACTCCAATACTCTAACACAGCGGGTTTCGAGTATTTCTAAGCAAGCAATACAACAGAAGGGGGACATGCGTATTTCCTCTGCAGTGTCAATACAGGCCTCAGCCAGTCATCATTCTCCAGGAAGAAACAGCCAGTTGTAGAGCAAAATTACACACTACATCTGCTCTCACTACAATTGAATCACACTCTGCAGTCTCAGACCTGCCTAGCCGTCTACCACAGACTCAGAATAACACTTGGGCCTCCTTGCCGTTCTCTGTGCATTGAAATGTCTCTTGCTAAGCCAACTGTGGAAGAAATTTCTCTAAAAGTTAATTCGTGAGCAAAACGACTTATAAATGCATCTTAACTTTTAAGAGTAATATCTTTTAATGCTTTCAAGTAGACTAAAAGCCCCCACTTACCAAGGATATTTTACATGTTGAAAATATTGTCTATGGTTATGTTAGTGAGGATCTTTAAATAAATAAGGTTAAAGAAGTAAGACATTACAAGAGAAAAATATGCATATCATGGCCTCTCTATTGACGATGCAGCTTGCCACGGGTTTTGGGTTTTGTTTTTCTTTTTGTCTTTTTTAACTAGAGAGACGGATATTGTTCAATACAAATATAACGCAAGCCACGTACATCACTTAAAAATTTTAAAGGTCATACTTTTAAAGTACAAAGAAATGAATAAAATTAATTTGAATAATATGTTATATATAATATGTTTACTCCATGCGTATTGTATATATTACATCAAAAAATTACATTGTATATAAGATATTATATTCTAACCAAAATATTCCGTTTCAACATATAATCAATATAAAAAGCAGTAATTATATATTTTACGTTCTTTTCCCATACTAAGTCATTGAATCGGGGCTATGTCCTATGCTTGCAGCACATCTCAATTTGGAATAGTTCATAGCAGGTGCTCAGTAGCCACATATGTCTAGTGCCTGCTACGTTAGACAATGCTGGCATAGAAATATGTTTTGTGTACTCTCTGGTTATCATTTATGTAAACCTTGGACCTAGATATGCCTGTAAGGAAAAGCACTTCTTTTGAGAGATAGAGTGTGCTATTTTTTTTTTTTTTACTCTTAATAGATTGCAACTGACCATTCTGAATAATCAAGCTTATAAGCCCATACATTTTTTGTTAAAAAAAAAACTGCATTAAATTTGTTGGACATTGGCTCCCCAGATATCAGCGACACAACCTGCTGAGATACTAACGCTGAGTTTATTGCTCCCACAGCAATGAAGCATACCACCTGCCCTTTGGTAGTAGCCCTTGGAGAGGGAAGGCAAAGTCGGAACTTACTGAGAATTGGCGGTGTTGCAAGGTGGTTCTTCCAACACGGGAACTTGATTGGGATTGGGTAAGGATCATGGTACAGCAGTCTAGGATTGGTGGAACAGAAGTGAGGCAAAGGAGTCAAAGAATCTGGGGGGAAAACTCTCGTTGATGCTTTCTATTGAAGGGTTGATGCGTATTTCAGGAAGTTCTGGTAATGAAGAATCAAATTATTTGTCTGGGCAAGACTCTCTTAGAATAGTAAAGTGATGCTAATAAAGATAAGGAACACTAAATGTAGTCATGTTGATGCGGACAGTAAGCTGTAGGAGAAGTGGGTCAGTAGTTATGATTCTCTCAGAGAGAGAGAGAGAGAGAGTATGTGTGTGTGTGTGTGTGTGTGTGTGTGTGTGTGTGTGTGTGTGTGAACTGCAATATCGATGTCCAGCAGAGAGGAAATCCCTTCTTTTTCACACATCTGACAAGTTTGGGAAATATTTATAGAAATAACCATTACCTTTGCATGGCCACTTCCACATAACCAAATATAGAGAATCAAATAATAATAGGATAAATTCGTAAAGTTGGCAAAATGTTTAAAAAATGTCAAGAAATCTACCTTTGAACCCAAATGATCCAGGTCAAATGCCCACATGCTTGAAGTTGTCTTTATTTACCATACACCGAATATTCAGTGATCACCTACTATGTATGTCCTAATTAAGCCATGTGCTGTATGAATGATACATCAGTGAATAAAACACAAAAAGCACCTGCCCTTAGGAGTCTTACATTCTAGTCAGGTGAGTTTAAAAAGGAAGCAATATAATAAGAAATCAGCATAGGTGTGCTACAGAAGAAACAAGAAGGCACTGTAGTATGGGGTGAGGAACTGCTAAAGACGTAATATTGACTCACTGTTTCATAAAGAAGAAGGAGAGGAAGACAGCACAAGAATTGTGAGTACTACAAGTACCTGTCACAGAGTGTCCCTAGCTCAGAAAAGCCAGGTGCAAATGTCCTAAGGCAGGAAAGAATTCAGTATGTCCCGGAAACAGAAAGAAGGCCACTGTGACTAAAGTTGGATAAGCGATGACAGGATTGGTGCAAAGTGAACCTGAAGAAGTTTTGGTAGGAGTCAGATAGTATCAAGCCTTGTAAGCAAGGTCAGCTCCATCACAGAGGGTTCTGTGCTCAAAAAGGCTTTGTATTTGCCTTAATTTCTGTGGTTGCTGACCTGGAATTTTTAATAACTTTTGAACAAAGGACTCCTTATTTTCATTTTGCACCAAACCCTTCAAATTATGTAACTGATCCTACTGGTAAACCATAGTAAGGATTTCAATTCACACATTGTATGAGGTTGGGTTTTTGCTTTGCTTTTGTTTTTCCCTTCTCACATTCAAGAAATCCGGAAGTAATCAGGCCAGGGCTGGTGTGTTTTCTATGGTATCAGAGCCCCCAATTCCTTCTCTCTTGTTCTGCTATAGAGAGTTTTCAGTCCCAAGAGTATCCTGGAGTACAAAATGACTGCTAGAGCTCCAGCCATTACAGTCTCTTTCCAGTCATGATCAAGAAGACTGCCTGAGTTACCATACCATTTCCACCTACATCCCATTGACCAGAGGTAGATTCCACCTACATGCCATTGGCCAAATGTAAGCAAGATCAGCTCCATCACGCAGGGTTCTGTTCTCAAAAGGGCCTGGCACTTACTTTAATTTCTGTGGTTGCAAAGTATAAGTTATGCCCTGTACCACGAAGTATGATTTTGAAATAATATGTAGTCATACCTAGCTGCAGGCCAGGCTGGGAAATAAAGTCATTATTCCAGGAAGCCATGTGCTCAGCTAAAAACTGAGATTTATTTTTCCATATGAAAAGGAGAAACAGATATGAGGGACTACTACCAGCCCTGCTATACACTATTACTTTTTCCTTTGGCCGGAAATAATTGTTCATTTATACGTTCATTCATTCAACATCAATTCTCCCATTATTAAGGACCTATTTCATGCCAGTCTGTATACCACGGATTGAGGGGAAGAAGACAATTAAGAATTAGACCTTCGAGAATAATGGGGGGCAGGGAGGGAAGAAAGACACTGAGAATTACAGTACAATGTCACAAGTACTGGGGCAGCCTGTGCAAACAGAAAAGGGCCTTAGTAACTAACTGGAATTGCTGATAAAGCTACACAGAGGAGGTGAGATGACACCTAAGTTTGGTTTTATAAGGATGGAGTAGCAGCCAAAGAAGGGAAATGTATTTCCAAGTTATGCCCAGTATCATGAAGTATGATTTTGAAATAATACGTAGGATTTCTGCAGCTCTGTTATAGTTATTAGTCTGATGTAATAAATAAAACATGGCCCAGCTGATTCTTCGGTTAAACCATTTAATGTCAGTATGGGTCCCCCTCACAGTTATTTTGGCTACAGCCAGCAGAGCTGTTGGTAAAGAGATGCTGAAATGAATGGGTTGGCTGTGTTGCAGCTCACGTCACCAACAGATACAGCTCAGAGGCAGAGAAATATGCCAGCTGACAGCAGAATCGGGCACCGCCTTTATGGACCACCCTCTAGTCCCACACCCATTCAAATGACAAATCTTCTTTGTCCCATCCGTTGTAGTTTGTCAAAACTATATATATAAACAAACAAATGCCAAATCCTCCATCTGCTCTTAACCTCCCTCCTGGGCCAGTCATACTGTATCGGAGACCCTACGAGTCAGCAGCTTCCCCAGTCGCCCTGGGATCACAGGGGCATGTCTTGCTCTGTGACACCCCCATCCAACTTCGGGAAATGATTCCCATATTTAGTAATGCCTTGCTCACCTTTTCCAAGCAAAGTTAAAAAAAAAATAGAGTGAGATCTTTGGGAACAATGTTAAGCTTTGAAGGACAAACAAAAAGATTCCTCAATTTGAAAAATAAAGATATATTCAGATTTTTCAGACTTTTAAGATTCGACCCTCTGAAGCCACAGCTATATCCCCACTACGGGGATGGCTGTCACTGTCATAATGGTGACCCTCCTGTGCAGCTATTTTCTTCTGAAACAAAAAAAGCTCCGTGATAAATCACATCTGCAAGATGTGTTTCATATGTCAAGCACACATTGCTTCTAAATCAAATGCTGATACATGACTTATTCCGTCAAAAGTAAGCAGAATGCTATAATTTATAATCATCTTGAAGCACACTGCAGAGAAAATGAAAGCAGACCATTAAATTTTAATGCCTATTCAGCTCTCTGAAAAAGAGTATTTCTGGCCACGTTTGAAGCAGGGTAGTGTTTCTCACACCATTGTGCATGCCCCCCCAAAAACAGTTTGTGTTTGCCAACATTTGTGGAAACTAATTGAAAAAATGATTTAGCTGTCAGACGTGGCCATTAGTCAGGAAGTTCTCAGGAGCACAGAGGTGCCTGCAGCAGCCCCCGTCCTGTCCCACGTCCCAGCCCCCCTAAGCTTATTTTAACAATTGTCTGTCGTTGTTCCAGCCAGCTCCCCGCAGCCTACGAGCAAATATTCACTGGGGTGTCATCGCCGCTTAGACTCTCGTCCTGCACACTTATTCGTCTGTGTTAGGCGAACAGCAGCATCAGCTCAAATTAAGCTGGCTTGAAAACAGCCACTGTTAATAATTTCTGAGGTGATTCAACTTAGCTTTGGCTAACAGGTGAAGATGTTTCATAACGGAGGCAATTACAGCTCTGAGAGCGCTTTCCCGCTGCCTGTGTAATCAGAGGAATGGAACACCGGCTCTCGCGTGCGTGGGGAAGGGCCAGCGCAGCCACCACCGGCCGCATTCGTTATCTGCTAGACTGAACAAGCTGCCTGCCGGGGACAGATGCTTAGCACAGTGATTAGAATATAAAGCGATTGCAAAGGCTGAGGGGATTGGAGTCAGTCTCCTTTATCTCAACTTACTACAGGCTTTTCTGGTCAGATAACGAGTCTTCCAAACAGTTCTTTGTAGATGAGAAATCATATGTATATCAATGCCTGAAGACTCATGCATATTCATTAATCTGCACCCTGTGTGAATTTTCCATTTAGATGGGGAACTGTTAAAAAAAAAAAGGGAAGAGGGTCTTCAATTCTATGCAAGTTTAGTCCATTTTATGACCAAATTTTTATGACAAGTAATATAAAGAGGCAGTAAGTGTTAAGCCTGTACAATAAAAATGCTTGCCAAATTTCCTTTATTATTTTCTGAGATTGAAAAGTACAATGGCTTCACTGATTTCCAAACAGCCTTCATATTTAAGTTTTTTAAAAAAAGAAGATAGGTAAAAACTTTAAAATAAATAACCCTAGGTTTTCACTTACCTTATAAGGAAAGAAGATTGAAATTATGTGTAGGTTTTGTTACTTTTTAAATTATAGAGATAGCATATTTCCATGTAGAGGGAAATATATTATTCTAGCACAAGAGTGATTTTTCATATCAACTGTGCTTAACTTCAAATTATAGCAAAAACATAGCTGTATACTTCCTAATTGTGAGGATTTTCAAATAGTTCATTTCCAGCCAAACATTTTTCCTCTTCTGCTAAAAGAAAATCAAGCAGTCTAAATTGAATTTTTATACATTACAATTTCCTAAAATGTAGTTCTTAATGGTTTCTGATGTGCCTACAGGCATGAATCTTAAGCTACCTTTTCCCTCCCAACCAAAGAACTAGGGAAATGAAAAAGACCCTTTTTGTTACTGGTATTAAATTTCCACTGTATACATTAATCTGCTTTCAGAGTATTTTCCTTCAGTACATTTTCCATAGAGGACCTATAATACCGTCCTTGGTAGGTTACGTTTAAAGAGGAATTGATTGCAGAGCTGTGTATCCCCAAGCTGAGCGGGTTTTCTACAAACAATAAAAAAGCAAGGAGGGGTAGCAGGGGTGGAGTGGGGAGGGAGGAGAGGATGGCAGGAGGGATTGGCCACAAGCTTACTTCCATCTAACAAGCTTTTAAGAGCTTGGGGATAGTTCTCATTTTATAATGCCAAGGTTATACTAAGCAATCTATTTCCAACTAGGTTTTTTAGTGGAGACTGTAGATTTCGTCAATTTTTTACTAGGGTTTGAGGCTCTGTGTGTGTGTGTGTAAATGTGTATGTTTAAATTTTGGAAACACAAGAGTAAACAGGAAAGAAAAAGAATGATAGCGCTTATAGTTGCTAAATATATAACCCAAAGCTGGGTTTGAAATACCTGCTTAACAAGATAGCAAATGACTTGTCTTTTTTAAAAGGCTATTTCTTTCTTTCCTCATTCTTTAGAACGATCTGTCTAGCCTATCTTGGAATATTCTCAGCAAGAATCCACTGCCTCCTGTATCTTCCCCTGACAATTACTGTTGCTCCTTACCCTCAAAGCCTTGAAAGCCCGGGTAACATTAGCCTATCCAGCCCAGTGAAAATGTCTTTACAGATTAGTGTAATGTTAATGCTGCTGGCTCCCCGCTTTTGACCTGAAGTGGAATATATCGCACGGCTGGAGCAGATGGAGTCAGGGTTTCACTGGGCTGCAGAGACTGGCTGGCTGCCTGCCAAAAGTTCGGTGCTAGTGGCAGGGAAGCTCTGGCATGGAAAAGCAGGCTCGAATCTATTCTCTGCTCTTGGAGAGAGAAAACAAAAGTGTCACATAAGTTTGTGTAGAACTAAAATACGTTTGTTAAGATCGTTCATCTGCAGATGTTTACCCAGCATTTGAAAAGTAATTGAATCTTTAGGTGTAAAAGGGAGACATCTTTATTCAGTTTTGCTGAAAGACATGAGACAAAAGCCAGAGCAAAGAATAAAAAAAGAAATTATCTGAACTCCATTTAACCTTCCAGTTGAATGCCGATCTCACCAGAAGAATACAAATGTGTACATGTGGAGTGTTTAAAGCCTGTCTCCTATTTTATGAATGCAAATAGATCTTAGTCTGAAATAATAAACCAAATTCAAAAATAAAAAGCTAAGGAAATAAAAAGCTAAGCTTATATAGCCAAAATGAAACAATTATTTAGATAATTCCAAACCACGGTCTAAAACTGAGGAGGGGGGATATCTATTTCCTGAATTATCCACCCCAGCTCTACTAGTGATTGCATCATTCAGATAGTGTTTAAAATCCTTGCTGGCTTTGTGTGCACAGGAAGAGCCTTGGAATCATATTCTTCCCAAATACATTTGCCTGTTGACAGCTTTCCTTTCACCTGGAACACTGAGAGCATTGGTTAAAAACTTTAATAATAGCGGCGGAAAACTATGATCGCCAAATATAGCAAGACAAATAAATTTTGTGTGTGTGTGTGTAGGTGGGACTCCAATTTGAATTTGAATTTTAGATAAATAACTCATGATATTTTAATATAAGAATATCCCAAGTATTTCATGGGACATGGGATGTGAAAAATTTGGGACATACAATGACACTAAAAATTTATTCATTGCTTATCCGAAAGTCGATTTAACTGGGAATCCTGTGTTTTATCTTGCAGCCCGGAAAGATGAACTCTACATTGTCTCACTTTCTTAATGTACTGAGTCCCCCCTCCCTTCTCTCTCTCTCTCTCTCACACGCACACACACACACACACACACACACATGCATACACACACACACGCATACACACACACATGCATACACACACATGCATACACACACGCATACACACACATGCATACACACACACATGCATACACACACACATGCATACACACACGCATACACACACATGCATACACACACACATGCATACACACACACGCATACGCACACACAACTACTTTTAATTAACACAGTTTTTTTGTATTTATTCATCAGGTTACCTCTACATTTATTTTAATCATATTTTCCTCTCAAGTACTGCCTTTCCACAGCAGTAAAACATATGCTGTTTGCTGCCTAAGTAGATGGGTAATGTAAGCTGTGATGTGGAGAGAATTCTTCTCTTATCCGTTCTCTCTGAGGATGTAGTTACAGAAACATATATATGTGCTTTTATCTGTGATAAGAGCTACCATCTGCTAGCTGCAATGTGCACAGCTTACCGTCTGAAGTGCTTATACATATTATGAAAACACACAGCTTTTGTGTATGTCGAGAATACATATAGACAGTGTTCTAATAAACCAGGATATTAGCTATTTGAATATGTCACCTAGATGCAAAATACAATCGTAATTATGGACAAGAGCAATTAGAGCTGGCACGTTGCCATGTGTGCATTTATGCAGTAGCATTTTTGTGATCTTTTAATATTGCATTATTTGCAACCTCTTCCCACGAGATGATTATTTTAGATAAATGGAACCTTTTCAATGAGGAAAGGCTTTTTCATTCAAAGAGCACAAGCTTCATGCCAGGGATACCAAATCCCTGGGATACGTGGTGCATATATGTGAGCAACGGGAGAGACTGAGACAGAGCGACAGAACATATAAATTTGAGTTACTTTGACCTTTAATCCAGGAGAGCACGAAGAGAAATGCACTAGGAAGCTTGGTTTGTAGCTGTCTGGAGACTGATAAGCTGTAATAAAGGTGCACTCAGTTGCAATTCATCTAAAGCTTCCATTGCTATCATCCTCCTTTTTCGATTTTTGTTACCTCGAGTACTTATCTAAATCCCTTTCAATGCCAGCTTGAATGCACTTTGTGTTCTCTCCAACTGTGACTAGGCTGTCTGTGTGCCTCAGCGTGCTGCAGCACACTCTCTTTCCCCTTGTTTGACAAGAACCAATGCCAACACCTAATTAAGGATAAGCCACAGAGCTCTCGGCTTTATCTTTGTCAACTGCTCCATTCCTAGCTTTCTGCCTAGTTGAGTTTTTAATGACATGAGCAACAGTTCGGTTCAGCATTCCTCAGGCCCGCCCGTTCCAGATCTCAGTAACTAAATATGGCAAGTAACAACAGCAGGAAGATGGTGGCCCTTTGTGCCCCATCCTCTGTGAACACCATGGGAAAACGTGGCCACAGGGGCATCTATGATTACCCACCCACTCCATGCATGCAGTGGGGATGCGCCCAAGTGTTGGAGGTAAAATTCAGAGGGTGTCTGTCCCAAAAGTTTTCAAAATTTTCCAGGTACTTAATTTATGAAGAAAATTCTCATCTGTTTGAACCTCATATTACATCATATTAAACATTCTAACTTAATTTTGCAAATGTAAGAGTTAATTATTTCCTAAAACTGGCAAAATCACATTAAGATGCTTGATATTTTCTAACAGCCAATTCTCTGCGTATTTAAAAAATAAAGTATGGCATCTTTGTATATGGGGGGGCTCTTGCTGTGTTTTCCTTTCTATACTTTCATATTGTACTAGTAGAAGTTCTATCGTTTTCCTAGAAGGTGGTTTTCATTGTTAGTTTTAAATCTCTGCATTTGCATTTCTCTTTGTTCTCTATCTCCTGATTGAAGCTTAATGTTTTTAATGATCAGGAAATGTCACAAGGCATGGAGCTATCCCAAGACATTATTCACTACAAGATCATTGAAACAAAAAAATACCCAAATTTTTTGACCCTGTCAAAGGCACCTAGATTTAGTGAGGAAGAAACAGATTTGTCTCATTTTCCATTGCTGCTTCATTTCAACTTTTTGTTTTCTTTAAAATTACTTTTTATCCTGATTTCAATATCGTCTCTTTTTTTTTAATTCACTTGGATGTTTTGGCTCCATTCATACTTTCATTTCGTTTTGTTTTCTTTTGTTTTGTTTTGTTAAACTTGTAATTCTGTATGACAGGGGAAAAAACCCAGCATTTTATCTACAGGCAAGGAGGGGGTGGAAATATTTTCCCAAAAGAAGATAACATTAGTAAATGTAACTCTTCAATAATTCTATTTCACAGACATTTCTGCATTGGTCCCCAATCTACTCCATAATATGCTGGGTGTAGAATAGATTTTAAAAAAAAATGATAATCCCTAAATGGTAGGAGTCTAGAATCTAGCTAAAAAGATAAGATATTCTATATCCAACATGTCTCTGTGACCCTTTGGAAATAGCAGTAAATCTCTGCAAATATTTTAGATCCTTAAATAGGATATACCTGTTCCCCTTCTTCCTGAGCTGATCCACTCAGCCCTATCTACAAAAGCAAAATAAGGAATTGAGTCTCTTATCCACTCTGTTTAACCCAAACATTTGCTTTTGCCCAAGTTTTCTGAATATTTTAGATAAAACTTTTGCTCACCCAAGTTATTCAGGTCTCACAGCTTTCTGCCTGCCAGTGGAGACAGCCTCCCTTTCGATTAGCACCCTAGCATGTCAAAGGCAGCCACACACAGGAGCAGGAGAGAGCTCCTGCTCTCTCTCCTTCAGAACACCAAGCTGATGTCTTCAATGTCTCTCCTGATTAGCATGGTTTTTCTGAGTGGTGGTGAGGGTTTGAACGCTGTACTCTGCTATAAAGCACCCTGGGAGATCAAGACACACTTAGTAAAATGATGATGGAGAGGTTTGTGTGCATCGTATGACCACAAAGCTGAGTATTTCTCTTCCCTGTGTTAATTGGACCACACCGAAATCATAGAAATCAGCTTTACCTCTAATTGGTCCAGGTCCTCAAAGTTCGTATTCTAAAATGCCATATTGTCAGAAGGTGACAAATGCAGATTTCTCAACAGTCCGGTTCACCTGAGAGTTAGAGGGATTGGAGGCAGTCAGGCTACTTCTATAATAGGCCTATTCCTAAACTAGTGCTTTTGTGGCTGGATAGATCACGTCAGAAATGTCATGTGATCGAGATCCCCTAATTCTAGGAGGAATTTCTCAGTTGTTGGATGGATCTCCCATTATAGAAATATCCTATCTAAGCTCTACAACAATAACAGTTTTGTTCAGAAAGATATGAATACAACCCCTTTAAGGGTATTATATTGATCCTGGAATTATTATACTTCATAAGACAATGAAAAAGCAGCAGTCTTTCATAGTATAAATTGAATCTTTATTGAAATAAACCATCTTCTGATACAAATACAGTGAGTCTAAATATGTTAACCAAGAATGACCAGAACAAAAAAAATCTGGATTTTGTAAATTATATGATATATTTTTTCCATAGACAAAAGTAGCTGATGATGCTTTCCTGTTGAACTTTCAAATTATAATCATAATAATTTGCTTTTCAAACAAATAAAACCTGAGAGCCTATTGCATCAATGGTTAATAGAGAATTGACCTCATTCTAAACATGAAGAGTCCCATTTAAAATATTCTTATAGTTATAAGAATTTCTAGCTATATTAATTTTAATTAGGAAATTAAGTATATTATGAAAAATGTAAAAGCAAATATGCATATTTGGGAGTCACTTTGAACAAATTACCTGTAGATTTTTGTTAATCATATACCAGGTGTGAATAATATGTTTTTCATTTCCTAATTTTTGTGTGCGTACATTGCAGTCTATAGTTAAACCAAGTTTCTCTGCAGGTGACCCAATGTGTTGTTATACCAGCATGCTTTTTCTATATATTCATGCTTGGTATTAAGTAAAAGAGAGTGCTTGCTGTACATAACCTTTACTTACATACATGGTCCATTAAATTTACCCAAAACTACCAAATACCTGAGTTTAATGTGCATACAAGTTCTATTTTCTAAGGATAATCATACTGTTATTGCTATGAGACTATACATTATAATTATTTCATATAATCTAAGAAATTCAAATTCATGTTAAAAGTAGATTCACTATTTAATAGGCCATATTTGATCTGATTAAATACATGCAAGAGTAATCCATCTACTTATAAGAACTGTCCAGAAACCATTGTTTTAATACAAAAGATGACCTATTTGTTTTGTTAGACAAAAGTATACGTGGCATGGGTCGATAATTAATTTCCTCAATGTATACCTTATTTCCTAAGTCAGTACCTTAAGCTGCTTTTACTCAAAAGTAAATGAACTTCATAGTGACATAAATTGCTGTGACTAAAACGTAATATCATATGCTATTCATCCCTAGATTGGAAGGATCAGTGCACGTCTTTTATAACAGGAACACCAACATGGAGATGTAGGTTGGTTTCACCTCCAGCTGAATCTGATGTCAGTGTGGTAATTACCAGGCCCAGTCAATAATACCTCTCCTCAGCATAATTGCAAATCCAGTACAACCATGACCAGAACTAAATTGCTTCAGAACAATCAATAGGAATCTTCTGATTGTGTTCCCAGGTGTATGCATCAAATATAAAGAGGAAAACTGTCCATTCAAGCAAAAGGTCAATTTTATAAATAAAAATACTGTATAAAAGTCATGTTATGTTTTATGTTCTTTCCAGGCAGAAGAGACTAAATATATTGGTTAGTTGTCCATGGAAAGAAAGTGTGTAGCAAGAAATTCATCAGCAGACGAATAACGATGTAAGAAAAGCAAGAATATTTTTGAGTGAGAGATTTGTCCATGACAGGGAATAAGCTAGCCAATTCAGCAAACACCATGCTGCTGTTTTGAAACACAACTTTGAACTTAAAACTGAAATCCCTGTACTCTTTGGTAATAAGCTTCAGTCATTAAAGGGGCCAGTTAGCTAACGAGTCCCATAAGCTGTCAGTTTCATTAGAAAATAAGATTAGAGCTATTAATTTCCTGTTGGAGCCATGTAACAATACAGGTTACTTGAAGGGGTCAGTGTCCCATCTGTTCAGATCAGTGCTCCTTAAATGGGGAGTCAGAATTCCCAGGGACGATGAGAAGATGAGAACCACAGAAGTACAGAGCTAAGCAAAAACCAAAAATAGTTGTTTGGTGACAATGAACTTGGGCTAAGTTATGTTGTCTCACTTCCAGCCAAATAAAAGTATCTTCAGATCTAAGAACATTGGAACTGTGTTCCAAACAAGTTGGTTATGCTAAAGCCACCATGATGCTAAGTAGAGAAGAGAAGGGAATGGCCAGTGGAAAAAGGAAGAGACAGAAAAGGACATGGAGGTACTCCTGTTATGGCATAAAAAAGAAATTTAAAACCAAAAGTTTATAGCTTATAATAACCATCATAAGACACTCCGCTTCCCTTTTGTTTCGGTATGCTCTGGTCTTAACAAAGGAATGGAGGAATAGTTGCTAAATCACATTGGCCCAACTCTTTTAATCTCTTTTTCCACTTTTAATATTTTTCTGGTGGGAGATTTGAGTTGGTTAAAACAACGTGCCATGGTACACTCTGTTTCAATGCCCTAATAACTTCTCGTTAGCTGGGGAAACGTTTCAAACTTCTCATCATCTCATTCTAGCACACTACTCCGTCTGCCACGTGTCTTAGGCTCCCAAGAACTCCCAACAACTCCTTACAATATCCTAGACAAGCACGACGTTTTTCACCTTTGCCGTGATTAGAATATTCTCCCTTGGTCCCTACTCACTAATTCCTACTGTCTCCTCCTACTGGCTTCTCCAGGCCCAGAGCAATACCAGAAACTTTCCCTGATCCTCCTGTTGCAAACAGCGTCTCTCCTTCCTCAAAGCTCTCCCTTCACTCAGGCTCTATTTACCACATTCTTTTAATATTTTAGTCATTTGTTTTCTTTTCTTTTACACTTCCTATAGAGTGTGCTTCTTAAAGCAAAAGCTGTGCCTAATCCATTTGTGTTCTACAGTGTGAAGTGCAGTGTCATTAACATATAGACTCTCAGTAAAATTCGGATGAACGAAGAGATAGGTGAATATTTCACATATTTAGACATTATGTCTAATGTCTCCTCAAGGCTGAGACTCTGTCTCCTTCATCCACTAACTGTAATATCTAGCACACTGCCTTCTACATCATAGTAATTTTTAACCCTATATTGAATTAAGAATTATAATGGGGCTCAGTGCAAAAGCTCATGCCTATAATCCTAGCACTTTGGGAGGCTGAGGCAGGAGGCTTGCTTGAGCCCAGGAATACGAGGTTGTAGTGAGCTATGATGACGCCACTACACCCTAGCCAGGGCAACAGAGTGAGACCCTGTCTCAAAAAAAAAAAAAGGAAAGTTATAATGGAATGACAGTGTTATCAACAGAGTTATTCATCACCAAGAGTAGTATCAGTAATAATATACTACTACTAAAAAATTTAATATAAAAGTTACCTAAAACCTTGGCTATATAAACAAATCTAATCATATGCAATTTAGAATTAGCCACACCGAGAGCAGGTCTACCTTCTAATGGGCCCTGAGAGAACACTGTGACTCTTAGTTTCAAAAGTTCTAAAAACGGAGAAAACTATTTTTGATATATTAAATAAAAACACTATTTTATGTCACTTTTTGAAATGCTGCTGATATACATATGGTAATATGTAATAAAGGGAATAAACCAAAAGTGTATAAAAATGTTTATTAGCCTGCACCAAGAACGGTTTCTTTTGATATAAAATATATTGGATTCGAGGTCTTTCCGAGTGACCCAGTATTTTCAGCAGATGTGAAAGAAAGAGAGAAAGTGAGGGAGGAAGAGAAGAAGAGAAGAAATTAATTTAAATGCTGTAGTAATTTCTAAAGAATCAGAAGGAGCAGGACTTGTGCAAATCGTGCTGTCTCAGCTCCCTGTACCCACTCCACCCCCGCCAGCAAACAGGGATTCTACTGTTGGCATTTTCACATGAAGGTATAAATGAAAATGCTGCAGTCAAAACAACCCAAAAGGCTGTTAAATAGCTGATAATTTCATCAAGTCAAAAATGAATGTAGCTGCATTAGAAGCATAACGCTATAAACATTTTCAATTACCTCCCTTAACCCTTCTAAATAGCGAACTCAAGAACGTTCCCGGGGAGGCCGTGCAGGAAGGAAGGGCACAGCAGCCCTCAGCCCCTCACCACTCTGCCTGGAGTCCGCTGGAAGGGGACTGTGTGGACTGTGGCCCACATCAGTTTTAAATTGCTCGAGCAATTGTTTCCTGTAGATTAATTTGTAATTCTAAATTTCCAGGCGAATGCAATGTGAGCCTGTCCCTCCCTCGGGCCATTTGCAGAGCTCTAGTTTTCCTGTAATCCGAGGCAAGGCAGAGCGCTCACATGTGAAGTGGAAAGGTGGGGAGAGGAGGGGAATAGAGAGGGAGAGACAGAGGACACAGGGCCAGAGAGGGAGAACCAGAGCGTGAGAGGGAGTGGCTGGGACAGGGAGGACACGGTGAGGAAGGCGGAAACCAACAAAGCCAGCTTTGTACCCAGCCTCCTCAGAAGTGTGTATTGCGTCCTTTCACTATTGGCAGTTTGACACAACGGTGTCATCCTGGCATGATAAGCCTCATCTCATAAGAGATAAGTAAACAGACACACAAATATTTGCGAAGCAAGATGAAATACTGGGAGACACGTGTCTACCATATTCACAGATGGAGTGAGTTTTATTTACTGGTTTTGTAATAAACTAGTTAGTCCTCTCCCCTCACTCTAGCTTTCATACAGGTCTGCCACTTTGCTCTGAGGCCAAATTACCTGTCACGTTATAGAACAGTTTGGGTCCTGGAAGGAAATGCATTCTCTCAGTGCAAAGCCTTAGGTAATTACTCCAAGGCAGTGGTTTCACTCAGTCAGCCAATATTTGTTGAACAGCCAGTTCTCGTAGAAAACTATATGAGACCGCTTGTTTCTTTAAACAAAATACTCCTCAAAAGTCCATAATTTAATGTAGTGGTGCTTAACCTTTCTTTGGGACATGGATCCCTTTGGGAATCTGATTTTTTAAAAAATACGTATCCTCTTCCAAGAAAAATGTGCATAAGCCTAACTCCCAAATTGTGCATTAGTGCTGACTTTCCTTTACCATGTCAAAATAGAAAAACAATATTGCCAAAAATTGTGTGTTGTTCAACTTTCATTTTACATGTAAATATTTATGGCAACTTCTTAAATTTAATTTAAATCAATCCAAAATGTGCAAAGTCATATCAACTTAAATTTTGTTCAAAAGTAAATTTCAATAAGAAGTCAGCCAAAGTTTGTCTTTGAGCAGACACTGAAAATGTGAAATGGTCTTTGATGTGGTGATGTGCATGCCATTTTTGAGCCATCGACTTCAGCACTTTGTTTTGAAGGCAGCAGGTCTTTAAAACTCTGACTCACAATGATATGTAGATGCCAAGAAACAGAAGCAGAATTTCCACAGTTCCTTTTGCCAAACAAAGGGAGACATATCAAAGAATCCTATGCTCCATGTTGCATTATTTTCCTCATCGGCTCAGTCAATAAGGCCAGTTTTTGGCAAGCTCTGACTCACCAATATTGTCAACGTTACAACATCATATTGTTATAGGGAAAACAGAATAAAGGATCGATGAGGTCAGAGTTTGTGTCTGAGTCATTTTCCACTGGACCTTCTACCATGCTGATATGGAAAGTAATGTGTCACGGAGACTTGGGGAGATTCTTTCTTCATCAAAGGATTACCAACCAATATACAAACAAATAATGAGTTGCTGTTTCTATGCACAGGTCCCTGGATTTTCTTCTAGTTGAAGTTTTGCTTGACAAGGTATCAAGCATAGTACCTGGTACATAGCGGGCATACTTTTTAAACAATTATTTAAAAGCAGGACTGGAGTCCAGTTTTCAGACCATGTTTACATATTGTTTTAGTTTCTAATTTTAAGTAATTTTGTGGGCATTAAGCTACCAGTGAGGTGAAAACGAATGCCACACTTTGGGAGAGAAATTATTAAAAATTTGGATCCTATGAACTCAATTGTAGTTGACTGAGTAGTTGAAATATGTAAAAGCTCACAGAACATGAGCAGCTATTAAAAATATCTTCACAGTTTTCAAAGGTCACTGGCTCTGCAAAATTTCTATTTGGCTGGGAAAATGTGACTTGACCCCCTACACACACATGTTTACCAGGTCTCTTCCTGTCTGCTCCTACTCCCCCACACATATGTCTTTTCGGTTGGCCTCTTTGGATCATAAATCATTTAGAGCTTTCTCAACTCAGAGCACTGCTTTCATTTCTTTTTGGAATACAGAGAAACTAGTGAGAATGGAGGTTACATTTTCCCGCAAACAAATGAACCATGTTTCCTCAAAGACATAGGTGGTACCTGAATGTGACTGGCACAGCAAGACCCTATAATGACAACCTCGAATGGACCATTTGCACTTGCGTGTGTCAGACTGAAGGGGTGATGGCTCTAGCTAGCATCTAGGAATGCTTTCAGGAGTATTTCAATTATCGAAAGATACATCTAGAAACATGTAAATATGATCACGAATTCCAAACAGGAACTGGAAGTCATAGGAAACATAGGTCCTATTGTAACCATTTAAATGGCTGTAGCTTTGTGCCCGATCTTCAGTCCCAGACATAGAAACCAACCATTGGTTAGGCGGTCGTCTTGCTTCTATGATTACACGAAATGATCTAAAAAATAATTGCTAGTTACAGTAGGGCTAAGATTCAATTTAGTAGTTTGAAAGACCTAGGTCTGTGTTCATTGGGCACTCTTGAATTACTAGGATTAGAGACGTACCCAGGCACCAGAGTTCATGGGGGTCTAAGTACATGAATACTAAGAGAAGTGAAGGAACAGGACAAAGCATCTTAGGAAGAAGCCTCATGAAATAGTTAGAAACTAAAAGTCAAAATACTAAAATCCTAAGCAAAGTACGTGGACAGTGATCAGATCTCTTGGTAACCTCTCAGTGCAATCAGTTCACAACTCACTAGTCTAGAGCTCCACTATGATGGGAAGACAGCCGGTCTACAATGAGGCACTCACTGCCCCTAATATCATCAGTCATTTCTCCCCTCCTCTCTTGCACATGGCTTTATTCATTTGTTTTTTCAGTTAAAACTTTTGCTGCTTCATATTCTTCTTGTGTGCCTCTCATCTTCTGGGTTACTCTGCTATCTGTTGATTCTTTCAAAATGTATCATATTCAAAAGCCCAAAGAGAACATGTGCCTGATTTGGCCAGTCATTTTTCACCAGAAGTATTCCTCTTGAGCAGTGTCTTTGTGCCATGCCAAAGCACATATGGCACGTACCTTTAGGAGAGGTGCCAATCTCTTGTCCAATATACTGAGGCCAAGCAGTACAAAGCAAACCACACTATGTGTATGGAATCACCTGCTGCCTAGTTAAGGAAGGGTTATCATTTTGAGGCTTCTCAAAATGGCAGCTTGCATAAATTCCCCAGTACATTAAATATTATGACCTTAATTTCATCTAAAATATCAAAAATGTTTCCTTTTATTTGTGAGAGAGCTTGACAGCTAATTTTTAACATGTCTCCAAAAATTAATAGGGGGAAACGACATCATTGATAAACTTCTAGTAGAATATGAAGACAGTTCCCCATTCTGTCCTGATATTTCTTTTGTAACCAACTCTGTACCATGTTAGTGATTTGCATATAACAGCCTCCTGCCACAAATTAAATGGAACAAGGTCCCATTGCAGCAAATAAACTCACTGTAACAAGTCCCTCAACTTTGCCTGCTCGCAGCAGGATTGCCATATGTGGAACTAGATGCAAGATAAAAATAACATTATTTTGTGCTTTCAAACCCATACAACTCTATATTATCTCTTTGGAAATAAATTTTGTTTAATGGCCAGTGATTATCTCCTATCTGCCTCACTATAATACCAGTTTTGTTGTTGTTGTTGTTTTTTAATCACTAGTGTTATCTGTGCTTTGGAAGAAGAGCTACAATTAAACATATTTTGAACAGAAGAGAAAAAGGCAGCAGGGCTCTTTTGGCATCAGTTCGTACAGCCTATCATTCCAAAACATTTCTGGTTTTACACTGGTCTCATCAACCAATGTCAGCACAGCTGAGGTGGCTGTGCTAATTAACTGTCCTGCCGAACCAGCTGAGAAAGCGTGTAGAAACTCCATGGGAATATGAGCTGTTAAAAACAAATTCTATCCAGTGGAGCTAGGGAGCAAACCCAAATATAGAATCAAAACACGGAACAGTTGCCTTTAACCGCCAGGTGATAAGATCATCCGTTACAAGATGTTAGAGAGTTAGCAGAGTTGCATACAAGGCTGATATGACAGAAGAAAAATTAATCACATGTAAAGAGTTCAAGGCCTCCCCCTTCTCCTGTTTACAACAAAGCATTAGGGAATAGCCAATTTAGCATCTCAGAAGAGAGAAAGTAATCGCAATCCAAAGGCCCATTCTCAAGAGAAAAAACAGTCCAACATAAGAATAGATATAATCTCCAAGGAGCTGCTTGAGGTGTGTATGGGATGGGGCAAGAGTGGGGACAGTTGTCCCGGGAATGTGATGAAATGGTAGATGTCATGCAGAATACACAATGAGGGTCAAAGTTCTGAAAGGGCGTGTGTAACATGCACCTTAATAAAAAAGATTTTGTTTTGGTCCAGGAGGATGAGAGGCTACGAGGAACTTCAAGGTGCTATTAAGAAGTAGGAGAGTTTTTCTAAAAAGTTGCTGTGGGCCACGTACCCCTTACAGTCATCAGTTAAAAAAAAAGTTGAATTAAATATATAATAAAGAATAAGACTCTTATTTGAGCTGTGTGTATCTAAACACAACACAAAGATGATCTTGGACTCTATGCACTTGTAAATTGGTAGGCTTTTGTCAAGAATTGGGAAGGACCTGAGATTTTACCTGCTCGAAAACTAACAAGTTAACCCAGCAGAAGACATGAGACTACTGGGACAGAAACGAAGGACTTTATTGCTCACAGCACAGCAAACAGCATGAACTTCATGTTCACATCCACTCCCTTTGCCTCCCAAGGCCCAAGGGGTGATGCAAAGTGTCTCAGGTGGATGCTAAGTACACAGTTGGTTTGATGACAGCTAAGGAGCCTTAAGTATAAAGCACTCACATCTTTTATTAATATAATGGGCTGCAAGCAAACCTGCCTGAGCCTTGTCCCCAAGCAACGCATTATCTTTATTATACCAGACAATAAGCAAACCAGTCCTCTGCTCACTATCTCACATCTAAAGGGTATTTACTATACACGTATCCTTGGAAAGATCGTCAGTGCCTCTGCTCAAAAGATGTGCAGAAGCATGGGAGACCAACAGAGAATTGTCTCCTGAAAGCCTTGTACTAACAGAGGCTGCTGAGAATGTAAGCCATGCTGTCTTCCCCCTCCTGGGGTGACTCCAGCGTGGCAGCCAGTCGGCATGATGTGTCCATGTAAGTTCCACTGTGCTCTTGAGGCATAGAGACCTGGGCATCTGTCAGCATCCTCTTGGCTCTTCTAGAGCTGTGTGAGGATGTTAGGGAGACCATTCATTTGGCCTCAAGTCACCTAAAGGCAGAACCGTTCAGCCCCTCAATTGAGTCACTATGTAAATTGCCTTCATATTGAGGAAAATGAATATAAACCTCACCAGGCCTTCTTTTTTCTGCTTTTTTCTCTATTTGTTCCCTTTCCTGGAATTTCTCAATAAGGCAGTCATCTCCCACATCCTCAGGCTTTTGAGGAGAAAAGGGTTATGTACTCATGAAAAGTTCAGAATGTCCACTAGCTATACTAATCAAATGCTTTGGGATATAGGGCTGAAGAATAACAACTTGGAACCTCTGGTTCCATTCTCAAATGATGATTTATGAGGTGAAACTGCATCTAGATTGTCTTAAGAAAACAGAAAGTCGTAAGTGACTTTTCTGTTTGAATTCCCATGTCATGGCTGCTTCAGTGAAACACAACATGGGCCTGGAGTCAGAGAGCCTCAAATACAGCTCTATTTCTATTGGCATGACCAGAAGCACATTAATGGACCTAACCGAGGTCTCTATTTACTCATCTGTAAAATGGGGATAAAAATACCTACATCCTAGTATTGTGATGGGGATTAAATGAGAAAATATTTATAATGCATTTTTCACAGTACCTGGTTCTATGAATACTAGTTGTTTATTATTGGCTTATCCTGTTGCGCTCAGGAAGCCATAAAATACAATGTAGTGAGTGCAGGATCGTCCTCAGTTTATTGTTCGTCCTGAGATCCATGCTTATAGTTGCCAGTAAATCAAGACTCAACTACTCCTTTGTACTCTTACCAAGATGGAAATGTGTGGTGCTGTGTGGTACTCAATTTGACTTCACTTCTGTGGTGGTGGACATCACCTTTGTTCACTTGAATAATGGAGTTCGAAGAAGGAAGCCAACAGGTATTGATGATCTGCCAGGAAACCAGGTCTCTACAGAGCTTAATCACCTACGAATATTTTATGTAGATCCCAGTGCAAGAGTCTTTTTTAAAAATCTAAAAAAATCATTGTCCTTTTTCTATTCCATATGACATATTATGATTGTGTTTTAAAATAAGGCTCTCTCCTAAGCATCTGAGTTCTGAAAAACTGCAGCTTATGGAGACTGGAACTTGAGTTATTAGTGCTCAAGTCTGTAATATCACCATGTCCTTTACCTCTAATCTTTTACATCCACAAAGCAGTTAAAACAACAGACTCCTAGAAGATGAAGAAACTGGGCTCAGGAAAGGTATTAAGTTGTCCAGCTCCTTTTTCATCCAGTAAATGATCTCACCTCTATAGCTGAGTCATTAACTCACTGGGCAGATATTTACTGAGATTCCACCATGAGCAAATTACTATACTGGCCCCTGGTGATACCAAAGTGATTAAGGCCTGATGACCACGGTCAGGAAACTTAGCTCTTAAAAGAAGAGACAAGCCAGCTTTTCCATTGCACCTGCCAGGATCAGTACACAATGCTAGGTGATCCTGAATATCATGTAAGGCAGGATTCCTTTGCTTTCATGTAAAAAAAAAAGCCAACTCACCTTGTTTAAAATTTAGAGTACCATAGTAAAACAAACCATAATCCATGCTTTGGTCATGGCATCGAGAAACGAGATTCCTTAGGTTGTTAATGCAGATAAAGTGCTTTTAAAAGTACCTGACATCTAGGACTCACTCATTGAACTTCATCTGTTATTATTGCCTAGCACACTCCCCGACCCCCGCCGCCAAGCCCCTTAAAGGGCTATAGCGGAGTTACATATAAAGTAAACGAGAGCATAGTAAATTTTGCCCAGGGAGTGAAGGACAAATTTTACAGAGAAAGTTACATTTTGCCCGGTTCTTGAGCTTAAGAAGATTAACAAGTAGGCAATAGTCTTTTAAGGCAGAGAAAGCGGTATGTACAAGGTAAAGAAGCTTGAAGGGCAGAGTTCAAACTCTGGTTCATCTGCAATGAGTTAATAAGCAGTCCTTTAAAAGAATGAGATACAATGTATTAAATGATATACTTATGAATGGAAAATTCGGGTTATGCAATAGTATGCATAGTAGGCTCTCATTCAATTTTAAGTACTTCTTCATTATTTAATTTGTAATGAGCACATTATCAATTTTCAAAAGATAGATAAGGAAATATATTATGGAATCAGGAAATATCAAGCTGTATATTTTTATAACAGGGACAGAGGATCATTAGAAGGAATTACAATTTTATACTATACAGTAATGAAAAGTTTAGACTTTATGCCCTAGACTACCAGATCAGGAGTTGGCTAACCACAGCCCATTGGTTGATCTTGGTCCACAACTTTTTTTTGTAAATAACATTTTATTAGAACACAGCCACCCACATTCATTTACATATTGCTTTGGCTGCTTTTGCACTACAATGGCAGAGTTGAACAGTTGTGACAGAGACCGTACGGCCCAAGAAGCCTGACATATTTACTACCTAAACCTTTACCGAAAAAGTTTGTGGACTCCTGCTCCAGACCATAAAAAGGCTTCAAAGAAGGAAGTGGCATCATCAAATCTGTTTATTAGCAAGATAACCCCTAAAGAGCCTGGGAAATAAAAAAAATGTTAATTATGGTAATTCAGACAGACTTTGTGCTATGCTGTATAGAAATTTCTCAGTAATTCTCACACCTTCCTATAAGTAAATATAAGGATGATTATATCCTTATTATAAAAGAGAAACATGAAGAAAGGGCCACATAGCTATTAAGTGGCGTTTCCTCTAAGAGACTATAAGCTCCAGGAGGGAAGGGACTCTGTCGCGTCTAGTGTGCCCTCTCCAGCACCAACGACAGTGTCTGACACACGATAAGGCTCTTAGCTAAACGGTCATTTAAGAAACAAATGCAAAAGGGAATCAGTGAATAAACATATGAGTGGGAAAGCCATGTAAGCACGGAGACAGCCTCTCAAAACCATACTGCAGAATCAGCCACCCCAACTCTATCACCCTGCCGGGGCTGCAGGCAGCGACTTAAGATCCCCCATGTCATCTTGGGAGCTAGAAACCAGAAAAACCAAACCAAAATCTTCAGATTCTCTCATAGCCCAAGGCTATCTCACTATACTCTACCTGAAGAGAGTTATCACTTCACTTGTCTGCCAATTTGTTTCTGCTGTACAGCATGCCATATTTTCTTTCAATTCCTCACATCCGGTTCATTTCTGCTCTTTAACTCCAAGAGTTCTGGGGGAGCTTCCCACTGCTAAAGGGATTCCACTCCCCTCGGCAGGTTGCCTCTCCGTCATCCTTCCGATAGACAGGTTTCATTGTTGTCAAACATTGCTGTCGTACAGTTTCTATCTAGTTCTTGGGCTGATCTTTCAGCTGCACCAGCCTTGAAAGCTGACAGGATAAATTTCTTGCTTTCCAGGCCTTAATGTTTATCTCCCTTTAGATCTCACCATCTGCTGTGATTTGGCAGCTCAGGTAAATGCATTTTCTACCTCTTCAGTTGCTCAGCCTCCTGCAGGTTTTGCCAGGTCTCTGTCCTCCCTCTCTTCAGACATCAGCCCCTTGCAAGGGATGGGGTTTCTATTGAAATTGATGAGTGTGCCCGGTGCTTTTTCCCTTCCACACTGTCTGTCGTTCTTTACGTTGCGCGGTTTCAATCTATCCACTGAGGCCTGCGTATAAAGAAGAAAATACCATCTATAAAATCAGAATCAGCTGTGTCATTTATCCATTCCACTTATTATCTGTTGTTTCACAATAGGTATTTTTCTTAGTTTCTAAGCCAAAGGTGGCAAAATGGTGGCCAGACTTCTTTGGTTTATTCTGAAAATGACTCTGAACCTGAAAATTTCATTAAAGAAATGTAAGCCTGGCTTCCTTTCTAAATCTGAAAGAAACAGTATGCTAGGGCTTGTGTTTCTCTTTGGCAAAAATGAGCAAGAGTGGATTCTGTTATTGCCTTTAAATGCTGTTCACACTCTCCAGTTTTCCCAGTCTCACTGCTCCACCCAGCCTCCTCTCCATCTAATCTGCATAAAGCATTTATAGCTGGTCCTCATGCTTGACCTTTATAGTATTTGGGCTTTTTTGAACTCCGATGCAGCCATGTTTCCAAAATCCTTTTAGAAGGGGATCAGTAAACTTTTTCTATAAAGGCTTTGTTACCAGGAAGGTCTCCCGTCTCAACTACTCAACTCTGCTACTGTAGAGCAAAGGCAGCCATAGACAAGACTACACAAATGAGTGGGGCAATGTTTCAGTAAAACTTTATTTACAAAAACAGGCAGCAAAACAGATTTGGCCTGCAGCCTGTAGTTCTCTGACCCCTGTTTTAGCCCTGTTTTAGAGTATCACCTCTGATTTTGAAACATGGTCCATTCACATAAGGAATAGTCAAACTATACTAAATTATTACATCAACTGGTAAAGATCTACTTCCTTATTGATTCAGTTAGTTTGTATTTATGAATGTGCGTATGAATATGTAATTTTAGTAGCTATGGGTAAGTAATTTCAAAGGGGCTTGAATTTGTTTTCTAAATTTTAAACTTATTTATGACCTTCATGAACTTTAATAAAATATTATGTATGCACTACTAGGTCCTTTAGATGTTATTTACACATGTGAATAATAGACCCTAATGAGACTAGTGCCTGAGTTATTCTCTCGGTCTAACGCAGTCCCTTGGGAGCTATATTATCTGCTTCAAGCCACTGTGGAGCCATGTAGCATATTATAACAGGAGACAGAGTCACTTAGTACCTCCCCCTCGCAACCATGTCCCCCGAGACTGTCATGGCACTGACGAAAAGTCTGTCTCATATTTGTTGAGCATTCTATCTTCGTTACAACAATAGATACAGTAAAAACACAGCCAAGCATCCTGGAGATATTTTCCAATGAACTTCTATGTGCCAGGCACTATATATATGTAAAAATTATATTCTCTGATTCTCAGAAAAACTAATTTTAGAGATAAACTTGGACAAGTGAAGCAGTTGGTCCAAGTTATAAAACTTCAGTGTCTGTGCCTCGAAAGCACAGCTTGACCACTGTGGAATGGTTCATCTCCATATGCTATTTTCTACATACTTATTCCCTCTCACACACCAAAAAGAGAAAATATTTAGTTTATTACTTGGTGCAAGGTAGATGATCAGTAAGTGTTTCTTGAATGATAAAAAATCTTCTCTAGTCAAATTTTGGCCTTCTTCCCAGGAATCCTATCTTAGTTAAAAGCATCACCATTCACTCAATTATCTAAGATGAAAACGGCAGAATCATGCATCCTTTATTTTCTTCATCCTTTAGCTCTCCATCTCCCATTGGTCACTGTGATGTTAATTTTGTGTGTCAACTTGGATGGGCCACAATGCCTAGATAGTTGGTCAAACATTATTCTAGATGCTTCTATGAGGGTGTTTTCGGTGAGGGTGTTTAAATGAGATTGATATATAAATTGGTAGATTTGAGTAAAGCAAATTGCCCTCCAGAACATGGGTGGGCCTCATCTGACCAGGTAAAGGCCTTCACAGAACGACAGACTAACCTCTCCAGGGGCAAGGAGAAATTCCATCAGCAGACAGCCTTCAGACCTGAGCTGCAACATCAACTCTTCCCTGGGTCTCCAGCCTGCTGGAATAACCCTGAAGATTTTGAATTTGCCAGCCTGTATACTTGAGTGAGGCAATTCCTGAAAATGAATGCATACAAACACACACAGAGACATACACACACACACACACACACACATACACACACACACCCTATTGGTTCTGTTTCTCTGGAGAACCCTGACAAACACAGTCATTAAGTTCTATACATTCTTTCTCTGAAGTATTCTTCACCATCCTCAATGCCTTGCATTGGCTCAGGTCCCAATCTTTTGCAATGGTCTTATTATTAGTCTCTCTGCTTCTCCTTTCTCTAATTCTCAATCTGGAATTAGGTCAGTGGCTCCACTGCCTGCAGAATCAAATCCAGACTCCTTCAGACATCAAAGCCTTTGAAATTTGAAGCCAGCTTTCCTGCCCAGTCCCCTTTGCCACCCCCCACCCTCCCCAGCTTCACACCAGTCAGCATTCCGTGAATGTGTCCCACTCTTTCACACCTCTGGGGCTCGCTTCATGTGTTGAGAGTCTGAGCAAGAGTTCCAGTTACTAGGTATACAGTCAAATAGAAGTAGAAGATTTGGGCTCCAGCTCCTTAGTTGACACGTAGTTGGCCTAATCTGTGATTTTGGATCATGAGTTAAAAGTAATAAAAGGGTTCAGCCTTCCCTAAGAATCCTTTCCTTATCTCCACGATCATATAAATCCATATGTTCCCTGTAGACTGTGTTGACACAGAAAAATCAACTGGTGAAACAATAAATCAGCTACAGTCAACACATTGCCAAGCCACTGTTATGATTGCTTTTTCAATCACCTGATGCTTTTCACTTAACTGACACAATATCCCGGTCATGTTTTCGTCGAGTAGCCACACCTTTAGCAAAGAAATGATGTTAGACAGGGGCCTATAAAACTTCCACCATAATTTTAAAGTCTTTTGTTTCATGTTGTGTTGAATTTCATCAGGCTGATTTCTGACTACCTGTCATGTATGTTTCTTTTGTTCATTAGAATGTAAGATTAGAGCTGCTTTAAAATTCCCTTTGGTGAATTGTTAAGAGATGTGAAATGTTATCAAAAGGTCACTGAAATGCTTGTACCAGTAGCTTTCAAAGTTAACAGACGATATGGCCATTTCTACATCTGGAAAATGGCCCAGTCAAGAATGCAGATACAAGCCGGGTGCGATGGCTCACGCCTGTAATCCTAGCACTCTGGGAGGCCGAGGCGGGAGGATTGTTTGAGCTCAGGAGTTTGAAACCAGCCTGAGCAAGAGCGAGACCCCGTCTCTACTAAAAATAGAAAGAAATTAATTGGACAACTAAAAATATATAAAAAAAAAATTAGCCAGGCATGGTGGCGCATGCCTGTAGTCCCTGCTACTTGGGAGGCTGAGGCAAAAGGATCGCTTAAGCCCAGGAGTTTGAGGTTGCTGTGAGCTAGGATGCCATGGCACTCTAGCCTGGGCAACACAGTGAGACTCTGTCTCAAAAAAAAAAAGAGAAATAAAGAATGCAGATACAACATTGCCAATATGCATTAATTCAGCAAAGGAAATTGACCTCCTTTCCACTGTGCTAAATTTGGGAATATAAAAGCGAATATAATATACTCTTTACCCTTAAGGAGCTCAAAGGAAGAAGACAGCCATATTAACAAACCACAATTTTACGTATTGTAAATAATGCTTGCCTATCTAGAAGAAGGTACACGCATGCTTAAGAAGTGGTCAAGAGAGGCTGCACCAAAAAAGAAAACAAAAGTGATTTTTGAGCTGAATCAAATGATTTCACCTTGTAGAAAATCTGGCTGGCTTTAAAGAAGAGCTTCTCAAAGTGTGGTCTCCAGACCACGAAGTGTTGGTCTCTCAAAGTGTTGGTCTGAGACCAAAATCATCAGCATCGCATGGGAACTTGTTAGAAATGCAGACTTGGGGCCTAGTTCAGATCTCTTGAATCAGATATTCTGGGGCTGGGGCCCAGCAGTCCGTGTTTTAGTCTGCCCTCTCGGTAATTCTGATGCACTGTTAACTCTGAATCACCTATTTTAAAAAAGGATGCACTATGTATTATCAAAAGAGTGGGCTTGGGGGCAGGGATCTGAGGAGAACCACAGAAAACAAGTACTGTAGACCGAGGAGAGATTGTAAAGAAGCCTAAATACCTTGCTTAAGAGTTAAGACTTTATCCTCTAGGTCATGGGGATACACTAAAGTGTTCTAACTAGGAAACTGTGATGATTAGATATGTGATTTTGAAAAAAAAAATAACTGTGGCAGCAGTTAAGTGCTTAATATCCATTGAAAGTACATATATTGAGCATTTACTAGTGCTTGGCATTAATTTTTTTATAATATTTGTATAGGGTTTTCAGTGTTTTCTCATCAAATACATCATTTGACTCTCATAACACCCTGATAGAAAAAAACTTACTCTAGAATCTTCTTTTCCTTTTATTACAGATTTTAAAATCCTGTATTTATTATTCTTAGATTTCAATCAATTAGGTTCTACTATGACTTCAATGGTCTCAATTATTTATAGTTTTAATCCACATTACAAAGAGTTGTCCAAATCATTATTAGCAATGAATGTGTCAATCTAATAGTCTTTCAGAATACAAATATCTGAAGAATGCCTGTGTCTCATATTTGAATATGAAGCTTTTATTAATTATTGTTCTCTCACTGTGTCTAAAACGTACCTCCTCCCTAACATTACCTGGAAGATAATTATAAAGTTTCCTTGAGCTGGACTTACTGAACATTTGTTCAGAATTTCTATGGGGTCAGAGTGTAGGAATCTGTATTTTGAAACATCTTCTCAAATTATGCTGCTATAGAGATGATTGCATTGACCCAGAACATAACCAGCAGTTCTCTCCATTCTGCTTCAAGTTAAAGTCAGTTCCTTGGTCTGCAGCTGTGGAAGACCTATTTTTGGCTCTTCCTTCTTGAAATTAGCCTCTTTCTCCTTAAGGAGAAACCCTTTCAACATGGCTGTTAGAAAAGAACCCTCAAGCATATAACTTACAGAATAGGAAGCTCTAAATTGCCATTTTTCCATTTCTTAAATATGAATTTCATTAAATCAAAGCTTTTAAACTATATATTAAACCATCTCCCTCTAGCACATGTAGTAACTATTCTCTTCTCTTGTCTTATTTTTTCTCTTGAATTTTAGACCTCAGATATTATTTTTATGGAAGAAATTCTTAAATGGAACTTTGTTACCACTTAAAGATAGATGTATTTTTCTGCTCTCGTATGATCCATTTAAACTCACCATCAAAGTGAACTATGGACTCATTTTGAGAAGAAAATATATCCCATAGACCATAATTCCCCAAGACCTTTATTTATTTGATTTCTGTTCCCTGGGATCATGGCCTCATGACATGAAATTTTCAGTTCTGTGAGCCTCCTAGGGAATAGCATTCATAAAAATCATTTCACAGCAGACTTCAATGCCAACCCAACAATAAAATATTCCAGCACATTCTCATACTGAAGGCAGCCATGGGCGGCCACTGCTCCATTCTTTTTACGTTGAAAAGACACCTTTTGCTAAAGACATCAAAGCTATCTGCAGAACCGACCACACAGCAACCTCTTTTTAATAGAGGTGTCCTTGGTTGTCAAACTCCAATATAAGCTAATTGGAACTTTAATAATCCTAGCTACTAGAGATTTAAGGATACTATCAACACACAAATCCCTGCAATTTCTTTTTTTTCAAATGAAGAGTAATTTTGAATATAAAACTGGAGGGAATTCACATCTATCAAATGAAAGTGGTGGATCTTCAAAGCACCTGGGTGCTTCACTCTTTCTCTGAAAGCCAACCATGAAATTATCCTCTCGTTGTCTCTAGAGGGGAGGAAAACTCCACTTCACATCTCTGCTGAGTCTCTTTGCACTGTGGATATTCTGTGCCTTACATCCCTCTAATTCCTCCCTTTCCCACGATCCCAGCTTGTATTTCCCTTCGCTTTGAATGTGGTTTATTTAATCATCCATCAGGTGCCATCACGTTCGCTTGCACGGGGACAGGAAGGAAAAGCTGTTCTGACTCAGGAAGGAGCCTCTACAAGATCATCAGATTTTTGTAAATAGATCTCTCTGGGCTCCGAATACTGCTGTGCTTTACAATGTAAATCACAAACAAATAAACAAACAAAACACCATGGTCACTTTCTCTGCCTTCACAATGCTGAGTGCCCTCTGAGTTTGACTTGTTTTGTTCTATTTATGCTAGAGGAAAGGGCTGGGTATTTAAGAATAACTTCACCAAAATGTTTGCACACTAGCCTGAATTTACTGGGTAACTTCCAGCAAATTACTCAACTTCTTATTTATTCTGTTTTTATCTGTCACTAGTCACAAGTAGGAAAAAAAGAACTATTGAACATTTTGCTGTGTTTGAAGGGATTGGTAGGAAAGCTAATCTTATAAATTAAGGTAAATGAGGGCTTCATCAAATGTATAAACTTTGAACTATACTAAGCAGCCATAGTACAGTGGAAAGATAAATATACTGTTCTTACACTAACTATTTGATAAATTTGGACCAGAATAAAGCCTGTCTAGGTGGTGGTTTCCTTATCTGCAAAATGAGCAGGTTTGAGTAATACTCTCCATGGTCCTTAAAGATCCAGTATTCTGATTTGAAACTCAAAAACTAATTTGTCATTATGATTTTTTTCAATACCTGCCTTTTACTCTAAAGCTAATCAATTTTTTCCTTCCTCTTTGACCATTCAAGTATGATCCAAATCTTCACATACCAATAAATCAAATCTAGACTCAATTCTAGAGGTTTGATTTCATCCATTCCTGCATAGAATCTGGCCATTGATTTTTGTGATCTTTCAGCTCTCCAGGTACATTTGCAAAAGAATGGGTAAATTGGATGAATATTCATTCAATCATGTAAGAACACTTATTGGTTCCTAGTATCTTTTATTTCTATTTCCTTCCTTGAAACATTTGAAAGTATGTTATGGTCATCATGACACTTCACCTCAGAATATTTCAGCAGACATTGCCTAAGAAGGACATCTTCCAGTATAACTGTAATATTATGATCACACCTTAAAAAAGCAGCAATGATTCAAAAGTATATTCTAATACACAGACCACATTTAAATTTCCCCTGTTATTCCCAAAATGACTTTTATAGATGCTTTGTTTTTCAATCTAGGCTCCAATTAAGTTTCACAAATTGCATTTGGTTGTTATGACTCTTCATTTTCTTTTAATCTAGAACAGCAGTTATCAAACTATGACCCATGAACCAATTCTGCATGGTTTGTTCTTGTATCTCAAGCCAAGAAGAAATTTTAAAGTTTTAAAGAGTTGTAAAACCAAACTACAAGAACAAAAGAAAGAAAGAAGAATATGCAACAGAGACCTTATATAAATCACAAGCATGAGACATTTGCTATCTGCCCTTTATAGAAAAATTTTGCTGACTCCTAAACTATAACATTGCCCTCATCTTCTCTGATTTTAGAATAGTTTTTGAAGATTCCAGGTCAGTTATCTCAAAAAATATATCACACCTTTTGGATTAGTTTCATATATTCTTCATAATTAGACTCAGGTTAAAGATTTTAGTCTGGAACGTTATGGAAATGGGTCGTATGCTTTTTATTACATCATATCAAAAGGTACACATGTCAGGCTGTCCCACTATGGGTAGTACAAAGTTTGGCCATTTTTTTCAGCTGGTGACTGCCAGATGTCTCTATAACAGAGTACAATTTTCTTTTTGCAATTAATTGGTAATCTGAGGAATGATAGTTAGAGATTACATGACTATCTTATTCCCCAATAAAGATTCATCCAGTAGTATTACTGTCCATTGATAATCCTTGCCTAAATCACATATTACATTGGGGAGATGCAAAATGGTGATTTTCTAATTCTATCATTCATTCTAGATTTATTATCTGGCATTCATCTGTACAGAAAAATCTTTCCCCATCTCTCTCTCTCTCTTTCTCTCTCTCATCTCTTTCTTTTTTTTCTCTCTCTCGTTTCTTGGGTTTCTTTTAAATCTATGTGTTTTAATCCATTGCTGTTAATATTATTGCTATTATTGAGATGCCAAATTGTATATAACTTGTCTGGTGGAAGCTTTCGAGCTAGCCTTTTTATTTTTTTGACATACCCACTTGGATTTGAGCACTTCCTTGATTTCTGGTGCATGGTGTCTAAGTCTTACCATGTGTGTTCTCTGCCCCTGGAAGAATCAGCCTTTTTCCAAAAACCCTGGTTCCCTTTAGCAGAGAATGCTGTTTAGAGACAAGATCTGGGTTCTAGGTGTGCTCATTTTTCCTTGAATGTAACTGATTCCAGGCATTTTAGTAGACAGAATTGAGGCAGGGTGGGAGGTTAGGGAAAGGGGGGATATATTCCTACATTTCAAAACAAACAACCAAAGAAGCAAATGGTCTTAAGCTTTAAAATCACTATAAAATTTTTAAATCATGAGTTTACATGTATTCATATGGATACCTCTAATTCAAATCCACCACCACAGTCTCCTCTTCACCTTCTCCATCTCATATTTGTTTCTCTCTGCTTCCACACTAGGAGCTCTCGTTTCTAACAACATTAATATATTTACACATTGCACCAATGCAACAAAATACCATTTATAATAGCAAAACAACTAAGTAAGGTGCCAGATTTGACTACATTGTTCTTGTAGACTGTATCTCACTAAGGATTTACAGAGTATTGTTAGCAAAAGTTACCTAAATATATTATTTTCCCTAAGTGGTTATAGAATAACTTGATATATAATTAGGTCCATTTTTTACTACTTGTAATCAATTAAAGAGTTTGGGGTTTTTTTCGCCCTTTTCCATTAAACTTAATTTTTTTTTTTTTTTTTTTTAGACAGAGTCTTTATTTTGTTGCCCGGGCTAGAGTGAGTGCCATGGCGTCAGCCTAGCTCACAGCAACCTCAGACTACTGGGCTCAAGCAATCCTACTGCCTCAGCCTCCCGAGTAGCTGGGACTACAGGCATGTGCCACCATGCCTGGCTAATTTTTTTCTATATATTTTTAGCTGTCCAATTAATTTCTTTCTATTTTTGGTACAGATGGGGTCTCACTCTTGCTCAGGCAGGTCTCGAACTCCTGAGCTCAAACAATCCACCCACCTCGGCCTCCCAGAGTGCCAGGATTACAGGCGTGAGCCACCGCACCTGGCCTAAATTTAATTTTTGAATATTTAAAATTTTTATATGCTTTAAAATTCAGAACCATATAAAAATGTATTTTCAAAATATTTTCCATTGGTATAATTTCCCCAATGCACCCTAGATAAACATTTTCATTAGTTTCTGGTTTATTCTTTGTGTGGATTTTTTACAAAAAAAAATAAGTAGTCACATGGTATACTCTTTTGTATCTTGATTTTTTCACATAACAGCATCTTATAAATCAGTTAGTGTCATAAGGATCTTTCTTGGTTTTGTTTGTTTGTTTAATGACTGCATAGGGTTATGTTGTGTGGCTATACCATGCGTTACTCACCAATTTCCTATGGATGTGCATGTTGTTATCACAAACAATGTCACGTTGAATAATATTTTGCATATGTTGTTTCATATTCCTATAGATGTGTCATCAAACTCATAGTGAAGATTTCCTAGGGTCAAAGGTTAAATATTTATGTCATCATATTGCCTTATGCCAGACTTCCATTCATAGGTATTGCACCATTTTGCATCCCATAGTGAAATGTCTGAGGAGTCCCACAGCCTCACTGAGTGTGTCGTCTAGATTTTTAATTGGGGCAACTTGAGAGATAAGAAATGGTATTTTGGTGTAGTTTTAATTTGTATTTCTCTTATTATGATTGAAATTCTTTAAAAGACATATGCATATACTTTTATACTTAGTTTTGACTTTCTTAATAAACTTTCTTTTTTAAAGGAGTTTTAGGTTCACAGAAAAACTGAGATATATAGGGAGTTACCATATATCCCCATCCCCACTTATATACAACCTGTCCCACTATTAATATCACAAACCAAAGTAATACATTTGTTACAATCGATAAACATTATTATTACCCAAGTCCATAGTTTACATGTCTTCACTCTTGGTGTTGTACATTCCATGGGTTTTGACAACTGTATAATGACATGTATCCACCATTATAGTATCACGCAGAATAGCTTTTACTGCCCTAAATATTCTCTGTGCTCTGCCTGTTCATCTTTCCCTTCCTCCAACCCCTAACAATCACTAATCATTTTACTGTGTCTATAGTTTTACACTTCCCAGAATGTTGTATAGTTAGAATCATAAGTATGTAGCTTTTTCAGATTGGTTTCTTTCACTTAGTAATATCCATTCAAGTTTCCTCCATATATTTTCATGATTTGGCAGCTCATTGCTGTTGAGTGCTGAGTAATATTCCATTGTCTACATGTACTATAGTTTATCCACTCACCTACTGAAGGACATCTTAGTTGCTTACAACTTTTGGCAATTATGAATCCTGATCTACACACATCCTTGTGCAGGTATCTGTGTGAATATAGATTTTCCATTCATTTGGGTACTTATCAAGAAATGCAATTGCTGATCACATAATAAGAGTATATTTAGTTTTGTAAGAAATCTTCAATCTGTCTTCCAAAGTAGATATACCATTTTACATTCTCATCAGCAATGAATGAGAGTTCCTGTTGCTCCGTAGCCTCACCAGCTTTTGGTGTTACCAGTGTTCTGGATTTTGGCCACTCTAATAGATATGAAGAGATATCTCATCGATATTTTAATTTGCAATTCTCTAATGACATATGATGTTGAACATATATTCATATGCTTACTTGTCCTCTGTGTGTTTTCTCTGGTAAAGTGTCTATTCAGGTCTTTTGCCCCATTTTTTAATTGAGTTCATTTTCTTATTGCTGAGTTCTAAGAGTTCTTTGTTATATTTTGAGTAATAGTCCTTTATTTGATATGTCTTTTGCAAATATTTTCTATTTTAGTCTGTGGCTTGTCTTCTCATTCTCTTGACATTGTCTTTCACAGAGCAGAAGTTTTTAATTTTAATGAAGCCCAACTTATCAATTATTTTTTTCATGGGTTGAGTCTTTTTTATTGTATCTAAAAAGTCATTACCATACCCAAAGTCATCTAGGTTTCTCCTATGTTATCTTTTACAAGTTTTATAGTTTTTTATGTTATTTTTAGGTACATAATCCATTTTGAGTTAATTTTTGTAAATGGTATAAGGTCTATTAACTAGATTTATTAACTAAATTTTTTGCATGTGGACATTCTGTTGTTCCAGCACTATTTGTTGAACAAATATCTTTGCTCCATCGTATTTTGCCTTTGATCCTTTGTCAAAGATAAGTTCACTATATTTACATGACTTTATTTCTGGGATTTCTACTCTGTTGCATCAACTTGTGTATTCTTTTGCCAATACAACATTGTCTTGATTCCTGTTGCTTTATAGTAAGACTTTAAGTTAGTGTTAGTTCTCTGACTTTGTTCTTCCCCTTCAATATTGAGTTGATATTTTGGGTCTTTCGCCTCTCCATATAAACTTTAGAATTAGTTTGCTGATAGCCACAAAAAAAAAAAGCTTGCTGGGATTTTGATTGTGATTGTTTTGAATCTATAGATCAAGTTGGGAAGAACTTGCATTTTTACAATATTGAGTCTTTCTCTCCATGAACATAGACTATCTCTCCGTGTATTTAGTTCTTGTTTGATATCTTTCATCAGAGTTTTGTTGTTTACCTCAAATAGATCCTGTACATATTTTGTCAGATTTATACCTAAGTATTTTATTGGGGGGTGCTAATATAAATGGTAATATATTTTTAATTTCAAATTCCATTTGTTTATTGCTTGTATATAGGAAAACAATTGTCTTTTGTATATTAACATTATATCCTATAAACTTGTTATAATGGCTTATTAGTTCTAAGAGTGTTTTTTGTTTTGCTTTGTTTTGTTTTTTGGGTTTGTTATTGTTGATTCTTTTGAATTTTCTACATCGACAAAACATGACATCTGTGAACAAAGAGAGTTCTATGTCTTTTTTTTATGGTCTAATCTAAGATATGGAATTTACTTATTATTTGTTTATTTATTTAATTTCAGAATATTACAGGGACACAAATGTTCTGATTACAAAAATTGCTTTTGTACCATTTGATTCAAAATAGTAAGTGTGCCCTTCCACCGGATAGTGTGCATTATATCCATTAGGTTGAATTTACCCATCCCCTCCTCCTCCCATCTGCTTGATTTCCAATGAATGTTATTTCCATATGTGCACAAAAGTGTCAATTGCTTAGTTACAATTTAATGGTGAGTGCATGTGGTGTTTGTTTTTCCATTCTTATAATACTTCACTTAGAAGAATGGTCTCAAGTTCCATCCAGGTTAATACAAAAGGTATTAGTTCCCCAACATTTTTTGTGGCTGAGTAGTACCCCATGGTATACATATACCACATTTTATTAATCCATTCATGTATTAATAAGCACTTGGGTTGTTTCCACATGTGTGCAATTGTGAATTGTGCTGCTATAAACATTTGAGTGCAGGTGTCTTTTTTGTAGAATGTCTTTTTTTCCTTTGGGTAAATACCCAGTAGTGGGATTGCTGGATCAAATGGTAGTTCTACTTTTAGTTCTTTGAGGTATCTCCACACTATTTTCCATAAAGGTGCACTAGTTTGTAGTCCCACCAGCAGTGTATGAGTGTTCCTTTCTCTGTGCATCCATACCAGCATTTGCTGTTTGGGGACTTTTTATAAAAGCCATTCTCACTGTAGTTAAGGGATATCTCATTGTAGTTTTAATTTGCATTTCCCTGATGATTAGTGCTGTTGAGCATTTTTTCATATGTTTGTTGGCCATTAGTCTATCTTCTTTTGAAAAGTTTCTGTATATGTCTTTTCACCACTTTTTAATGGGATTTGATTTTTTTTGTTGCTGATTTGCTTGAGTTCTTTATAGATTCTAGTTATGAGCCATTTATTATATATATAGCATGCAAATATTTTCTCCCATTCTGGAGGTTGTTTATTCACTCTAGAGATAGTTTCTTTGGCTATGTAGAAGCTTTTTAATTTGATCAAATCCCATTTATTTATTTTTGTTGTTGCTGTGATTGCTTTTGGGATCTTTTTCATAAATTCTTTGCCTAGGCTGATTCCTATAAGAGTTTTTACAACATTTTCTTCTAGAATTCTTATAGTTTCATGCCTTAGGTTTAACTGTGTTATCCACCATGAGTTGATTTTTGTGAGTGGGGACAGGCGTGGATCCTATTTCAGTCTTCTACATGTGGCTATCCAATTTTGCCAGCACCATTTATTGAATAGGGATTCTTTTCCCTAGTGTAAATTTTTGTCTGCTTTGTCAACAATCAGATGGTGATATGATGATGGTTTTATTAATATATCTGGGTTCTCTGTGCTGATCCATTGATCTACGTTTCTGTTCTTGTGTCAGTACCATTCTGTTTTGGTGACTATAGCCTTGTAGTATAGCTTGAAGTCAGGTAAATTGATGCCTCCCAATTTGTTCTTTTTGCTTAAGGTTGCTTTTGTTCATGGTTTCCCAGTTCCCTGAGATAATTCATTAGATTGTTGTTTTGTGATCTTTCTGTCTTTTGGATGTTGGCATTTGTGGCTATGAATTTTCCTCTCAGGAGTACTTAGCTGTATCCCACAGATTTTGATAACTTGTGTCCCTTTATCATTTAGTTCAAAGAATCTTTTAATTTCCATCTTAATTTCCTCCTTGACCTGACTACCATTCAGCAGTAGATGGTTTAGTTTCCCTACTTTGTGTAGAGGTGAGTGTTTCTGTTGGCATTGATTTCTAATTCTATTCCATTGTTGTTCAGAAGATATATGGTATAATTTCTATTTTTTTAAACTTGTTGAAACATGTTTTGTGGCCTAGGATGTGATCAATCTTAGAAAATGTTTCATGAGCTGATGAGAAGAATGTATATTCAGTGGTTTTGGGATAGAGTGTTCTGTAAATAACCTTTAGGCCCATTTGTTCTAGAGTTTTGTTTCAGTCCATTGTTTCTATGTTTATTTTCTGTTTGGAAGATCTGTCCCATTCTGTCAGAGGGGTGTGAAAGTCCCCAGCTATTATGGTGCTGCCATTTATCATTTAGTTTAGATCAAGTAGGATTTGCTTTATGAATCTGGGTGTGTCTGTGTTAAGTATGTAAATATTCAGAATTGTTATGTCTTCTTATTGAATTATTCCTTTTACCATTATATAATCACCATCATAGTCTTTCATTACTTTTGTTGATTTGAAGTCTATGTTATCTGATATGAAAACTGCTATATCAGCTTTCTTTTGGTTTTCATTTGCATGGAATATTGTTTTCCAGCCCTTCACCTTGAGTCTGAATGAGTCCTTGTAGGTTAGATATGTTTCCTGGAGACAGCAGATACTTGGCTTGTATTTTTTTTATCCATTCAGTCAGCCTATGTCTCTTCAGTGGGGAGTTCAAGATATTCACATTTATTGAGAAAATTTATAAGTGGGGTGGATTTCTGTTCATCTTGCTGAGTTGAATTTAGTTGCTTTGAGCCACTTGAGCCACTGCAGTATTTGGTCTTTAAACTTCAGCTTTTTGGTGATTTTACACTGGTGGGTGTCTACTGTGCTGATCCATGTATAATGCAGTTCTGAGTACTTCCTGTAGGGCAGGTTTTGTCTTGAAAAATTCCCTCAGTGTCTGCTTGTCTGAGAAAGTCTTTATTTCCCCCTCATATGTGAAACTTAGCTTGGCAGGATACAAAATTCTAGGCTGGCCATTATTCTGTTTGAGAAGACTGAGAATGGGGCCCTAGTCCCTTCTGGCTTGTAAGGTCTCAGTTGAGAAGTCTGCAGTTAGTCTGATGGGTTTTCCTTTGTAAGTTGCCTGCTGCTTCTGCCTTAAGGCTTGTAGGAGTGCCCCTTTTGTGTTTATTTTAGCCAGTTTGGTGACTGGGTGTCATGGTGATTACCTCTTTGAAATGAATCTCCCAGGAGTCTTTTGAGCTTCTTGGACCTGGATGTCTAGATTTCTAGCAAGGCCAAGGAAATTTTCCTCAATTATTCCCTCAAATAAATTATCTAACCCATGTATATTTTCTTCTTCATCCCTAGGATGGCTATGATTCCTATTTTAGGCCTCTTTACATAACCCCGTGTTTCTTGTAAGCTTTGCTCTTTCATCTTATTTCTCTGCTCTATCTCTGTGACTGACTTTTTTAATTGAAAGGTATTGTCTTCAAGCTCTGATATTCTTTCTTCTGCCTGATCTAATCTGTTCTTAAGGCTTTCCACTATGTTTTGTAATTCCTTGAATGAATTTTTCATTTCCAGCAGTTCTATTCAATTTTTCTTTAATATTTCAATTTCCTTAGTGAATTTTTAATTCATTTCCTGCATTGGTTTTGTGGTTTCTTTGTGTTGAGTTTCTATTTTATCCTATATTTCATTGAGCTTCCTTACAATCCATGTTCAAAATTTTTCTTCTGTCATTGCAATATTCTGATTTTGGTTGGTATTCATTGCCAGAGAGCTGATGTTCCCTTTGGGGGGTGTCCTTTCACTCTAATTCTTCATACTTTTGGAGTTCTTTCTCTGATTCCTTCTCATCTGGAGCAGCTGTTTCTTCTTACCTTTGGATTTTTAGTTTAGATAATGAAACACCCAGTCTAATCTCTGAGCCTGCAGGTAGTGCTTGTGAGAGAGAATCAAACACACCCTGTATGATTGAGTCTATAAATGCTGTAAAGGGCATGCAAATTGGCCTCCCTGTCAGTAGGCAGCACTTGCCAGAAGGAACAAGCTGCAATTTTTTTCTTTTTTTTTTTGTATCCTTTGACCAGCTCTAGCTCCTCAGGAGAAGCACTCTAATGCCCCAGGTGGTAGCCACGGCCCTGGAACTTCTAGGTGTGTCATTATCCACTGCATATGGAGGAGTGAGGCTGGGTGAGGCTGGGCTGATTGAGCCTGTCTTCAAGCTCCACAAATGCTGGCCAGGAATCTGCTTCAGCAGGGGTCAAAGATCCATTCCCCACCTCTTGTAAAAATTGCCAGGGAGGGGCTGAAGTGGCCCCTCTCAACCAGAAAGTCTTTGTGTGGAGGCAAGGCTATCTGAGACTCACAATCTGGCAGTCTGGAGCAGGCCTTGCTCTTTTCCACCCTGTCCTATTTTGTGGTTTATCCAAGGCCTCTGCCAGCAGACAGGGCCTCAAGCCAGTCAAGTTCCTTTCAACATGATGTAGGCCTGAAGGTCCACTGCCCAGGACCCTGGCCTGAGCTGAGAGCATGGCCCTCCCATGGGAGGAAAGGTGCCCTGCAAGCACACCACAGCTAGGACCCACACTGCACTCTTCCCCCTGATATTCACCCGTGGACATCCCCACCTCCTAAGACTAATTCACAAATATCCCCTTTGTGCTCCTGGGATTGAGACCTGTGGGTACAGGATTTGGCCTGTGGGCCTATCCCTTGGACCCCAGAGATCAATCCCAGACCATGCCAGGGAGAAGTGCACTGGTACCAAGTCATCCACAAAGTGCCCAAGCTGGTTTTGTGTCCCTCCACCTTGGGCATGCCCCACTCTGATGGGGCTGCCAGGCAAGCAGCACCAGGGAGGGCTGGCAGGCAGGGAGTTCACAGTCTGAGCACCCCTCAGTCTGCTGCAGGACCCCAAAAGGAAAGGTACGAGCACTGCTCCCTGTGGAAACTTCCATGTGGTGGCTCAATTGTCTCTGTCAGCAGCCTTGGGTGAGGAAGGGGTGGGGAGAAAAAGAGTCTTGGTAGAGGAAACCCAGCACTCTAGGTGTCCCCAGCCCTCTCTCCGGGAGGCAGTCCACCCAGAATGATCAGGCTCTAGAGTCACACAAATTACCTAGGACCTACTGGACCCCATGGCTCCTGCAGTCTGGGCCAGAATTAGGAAATGTCTGTGTGGGGACAAGCAAAATGAAGCCTGAGGAGTTAAAGCCCCCTGGGGAGGGCAATGGCATCTGGTGGCTAGAGAAGCAATATAGCCCCCACCATCCGGGCTCAGGTCTGTGGGGCCAGAGGTGCCCCTGGAGGGATGGGAGGCTGGTGCCCTATCCACAAGAATCTCCCAGTGAGTGGTGCCCTGTCCATAAGTATCTCCCAGATTACTGGCAGCAATCTGTGGGCCCATGTAGGCAGAAGTTCTCTCTAGCAGCTCAGGAGCCTACTACTGTCCGAGATGTGAGGGAGGGAGAAACTAACCACTCTCGCTGGTCTACCCTTCTCACTGGTCTCCAAACCTCTTTGGGGTTAATCTCCATGGATACCGTTCTCCTTGCAGTTTTGCTCTGCAACCTCTTCCTATGGAGTCTCCTGAAGGCTCTGGCACCCTTCCTTCAGACCCTCATCTGATCTATGTTTGTCGATCTATTTGTTTTTTTCTCTTTCATCTAAAACAACTTCTTCTTATTGAGATGCTCCAGCTGATGGTGTCTCTGGTCTGCCATCTTGGAGTTGGCTTGGATAGTTTTATTTCTTCCTTCTGTATATTTTCTTTTCTTTTCTTGTCTTATTGCATTAACTAAAATTTTTTTACTACAGTGTTGAAAGGCAGTGGTGAAAGGAAACATTCTTGACTTGTTCCTAATAGTAGTAGAAAAGCATCAGGTTTCTCAACATTAAGTATAATGTTAGCTATAGCTTTTTTTATAGAAGTTTTTATCAAGTTAAGGAAGTTCCCTCTATTCCTAGTTCGCTGAGAGTTTTTATCATGTATGGTTATTGAATTTTGTCAAATACTTTTTCTGCATCTATTGATATGTTCATGTGATTTTTCTTCCTTAGCCTCTTGATGTGATGGACTACATTAATTGATTTTCAAATGTTGAAACAGTCTTGCATACTTGTAATAAATCCCAGTTAATTATAGGATATGATTCTTTTTATAACTTACTGTGTTTGATTTCATAATGTTTTGTTGAGGATTTCTTAAGAGATATTGGTCTGTAGTTTCTTTTTCTTACAATATCTTTGTCTTGTTTGGGTATCAGAGTAATTTTGGCTTTATAGAATGAGTTAGGAAATATTCCTTCTACTTTCATGGCTTTTTTTGGGGGGGGGGCTTGTCCTTCAGTTACATATGAACAATTCTTATTTTCAACATTGGATTACTAAATCCTTGAAAGTGTTCATGGCATTTAGCTCTAAAAGCTCCTGATAATAAATTAGTATTATATATAAATCCTAAATATCGAAAATATACGTATGCACATAAACATTATCTACTTTCCAGTCATTTCCATAAGTTCATCAACAATTCTTAAGAATGTTTATACTTAAAAATTCTAGAATATAAATACAAAATGCAAATAAAATACCCAAGAGGAGGGAAAAGGATGAATGCATAGTGCTGTGTGTATTGTTTGAAAAATAAAACAGTAAAATATATGTTTAACTAGAAAGCAATATATGAAATAATCAACTTTGCCATATACTTTTATTTTGCAATATCAAACTCATTCACTACTTTTTATATCAAATATCTGTCAGAACCCCTATGGACACTTTAATGAACATGCAAAAGAAATAATAAAGTCTGCTATGGGAGTTGAGGCAATGTTAACACAGACTTTTATGTGTTTAAACTGCCAAAGGAAATTCCATATAAGAAGTGTTCAAAGAATCTGAGATCAAAATAATCCCAAGTTCATTGGAAGTTTTGAAACCTATGCTGTGTTATACATATTTAGATGAAATCTCTCTTTTTGTCTAAAACTTATAAAAGGTGAAATGGTGTCCTAGAGAAATGAAGGAGCCACAAAAAGCAAATTATTGATTCTTGTTTCATAAAAATGATGTGAACACCTACTGTCTGCCCTTTGTGGTAAAAAGGATTAAAGATAAAAATATAATAAATCATATCCATAGTCCTAAAGAGTTCAAATGGGGTAGGGTGTAAAAACATGCTCTCTCTAAATGATGACATGGTGCCCTAAATCTGTAAAGGAGATCTGATCAAGGTGCTTGGAGAACTCAGTGGAAAAAGAGCTTAGTTCTAAAAAAAGAAAGAATGGGCTGTTGTCAGAGACGAGGTGACTTTTGAGTATAAGAAGAAGGTATTTGCTCCTGAGAGAATGGGGGAAGGAGAATTCAAGGCAAAGGTTGCAGCATGGGCAAAAGCAAGAAGGTATTTGAATGCCTGGCACATTCTATAAACTGCTAAAAGTTCAGTGTAGTAAGGACCCAAGCTTCCCAGAGAGAAAAAACAAGGATCAGAAGAAAGTGTTTGGTCTGACTGTGAGGTTGACTTTACTTATCTACTTACCAGGAGAAGAAAATTAGAGTGAAGAGACGGAAGCTCAAAAATCTGTTAAAATCCCCCCTGAGTTAACAGAGAGCTTCTATAATTCAGAGTGGTTTGCAGTTCATCAACTATTATTTATCACCTTGAGAAAGCAAGAAATATGTTGAGTGTGTGTTTTTGGAAACTCCACTATCTGTATCCAATCTGATTTTCCAAATGGGAAGATGTGATATTTTTCACAAAGAACAGATTTCGAGGACAAAATTTTTTTAGCAAAGAAAATTTTTCTAAAGCTACTGTGTCTCCAAACTCCCTAGGCAAATGAATGTACATACCCACCTCTTAGTTTCCCTAGAGATGTCCAGCTGAAAGGATTAATGAACTGTTGTGGGGGTGAGTGGTTGACACCACTGGTTCTGACCAGGCTAGGAAACTGATCAGGCTCTTAGGAGTTCAAGTGATATAAAGGCTGCTCTTAAAGTGGCTGCTAGAAAAGCAGAACTCCTTCCGTGAATCTCGTTAGGACTCTGTGGGCCAGTAGAGAGAGCCCCCTTTCTGGTTCCCAGACCGTCTTACTCTACTCCTTCCTTCAATCCTCCACTCTTAGTTTCTCCAGAATATATCTCCCTTAATGAACCTGATCCAACTGGATATCCCTCAATTATCGATCTGGAGCCACTTACTGACACTGTTTACTTCATTTTTGTTCCTTTGTCATTTTCATGCTCTTTCTCCCAACTGGACCGTAGTTATTTCTGCATCATACCTTGGTCATTCCTGTTCATACAGTGAACATTCAATAAATACTCTCCATTATCTGTTTGATGAGCTCACTATCTTATAAGATGGACCTAAGAAATAGAAGAGTCTAGGGATTTCAGAAAAGTGTATCATAATAAAGAAAGCTCCAATAGCTGTTAGAAAAATTGAACCTGCTAGCAAAAAAATAAATAAAAATAAAAAAATATTGTGGCAACAGAAGGAAGACTAGAAAAGAAAACAAAGTATTATTAGAGAGTAGCCTGAGTAAGAAAGGGAAGAAAAGGATTAATAAAGGCCCACTCTCTAAGAGACTGATCACACTGTGGCTATAAGGCTAGGAATCTAATTATTTGTTTTTGGGAATGTTGGACCACAAGTTTCAAAACAATTTCCTTGGAAGATATGTTTTATTGCCAAGTAATTTTCCTTGGTTTTTAAAATATTGTAAAAGTGATTAATGTGCCTTATAAACATTACCAGAATATTTTAAATAAAATGTCATTTTGCCAAGCCACAAATTCCTTTCAGCCCCATAACTTACATCAGCACAGACTGGATTCTGGGAAGCCCCACCAAGATTTTGGTGACAGATTTCCATCACTACAAAACAGTGGGCCAGCTTGGAAATGAGGCAAATACCAATTCATCCCAAGAGAAAACATGACAGCTGAGACATGACAAGCTTGGCCCTCATCCTGGACTTTGGTTGCCTGTTGAGTGTACACAGCCTGGCGTTCATCCGCGTGGAAGACTAAGGAAGGTTACAGAAAGTGTATCAACAATGTCCAATGACGGGAGAAAATTGCCTCAAATCCAAGCATCACTGAGATTTCTTTAGCACCATTACTTACCTGTTGTTATATATTGAAGAAATAGGATGACTATATTTATTTATAAGCATATCAGTATGTCTAGAACCAAGAATAAGTGATACAAATGGAAAATGTATACAAACAGAAAAATAAGGACCGTCTTACCCTGATATGTTGCATGTGTACTCAGAGAAGTTGGACTAAGTTGTTGCTTTGGCAATCATTCTGAAAAGTATGGGGAAGACTTCTCCCAAAATTATCTTCCTTCTTCCCAACCAGTTGTCTTCCAACAAGGATCTCTGCTTTCTTGTAGGCATTTTTTATAACAATACATTATAATAAAAGTTATGTGAATGTGGTCTCTCAAAATATCTTATGTACTGTACTCACTCTTCATTTTTTTTTTTTTTTTTTTTTGAGACAGAGTCTCACTGTGTTGCCTGGGCTAGAGTGCCGTGGCATCATCCTAGCTCACAGCAATCTCAAATTCCTGGGCTCAAGCGATCCTCCTGCCTCAGCCTCCCGAGTAGCTGGGACTACAGGCATGCGCCACCATGTCTATATATTTTTAGTTGTCCAATTAATTTCTTTCTAATTTTAGTAGAGACGGGGTCTCGCTCTTGCTCAGGCTGGTTTTGAACTCCTGAGCTCGAACAATCCGCCCGCCTCGGCCTCCCAGGGTGCTAGGATTACAGGCGTGAGCCACCGTGCCCGGCCTTCTTTTTTTTATTTCAGAATATTATGGGGGTGCAAACGCTTTGGTTACATATATTGCCTTTGCACCTCCCAAGTCAGAGCTACAATTTTGCCCAACCCCTTCTTTTAGGCATCTTTGTTGGGGGAGGAAGTTTGAAGAAGATCAATATTTTAATTTCCAAACATAGCAAAAGAAATAATAGAAAGCCGAAGACAAATGAGGAAAGGCCCCTCTGAGGAAGGAAGAAAGGATGAGAGAATTAAAGTTGCTCACTCAGTTACTTGCTCTCAGGGTGTGCCTATGCCACAAAAGGAGGGAGAAGAAAGCAAATCCACCATTCGGTGGATCGAAGAGCTTGAGGCAGACCAGGAGCTGGGCGCCAAAGCCTTCGATGCAGAGAGGCTTGTTTTTGTTTTTCTTTTCCTTAAGGAGAATTATGGACAAATAATTCCTATTTAGGTAGATCTTTCATAAACCCTTCTTCTCTTTCGCAGTATCCTGTTTGCTTCCTTCCTAGTACTTGTCATAAGTGGTAATTAAATTGTTCAGTCTCTGGTTTACTTCATTTCCTGTCTCTTTCATGAAAGTCTCACTGAGAAGAGGGACCTTGTCTTTAGCGCAATCCCTGAGATTCACCAAATAATATTATTGAATGATTGAATAAATGCATATCAAAGTGCTGCACCAAGTTTGGTAAGAACGAGCTGGGGAAGTGTGGCTATAGCGGGGCGGTGATATTTAGGAGGACCTAAGAACTTCCAGAAGAGCAGTTTCAGCCTAGTTGTGGAGGGCCCAAGATGGCAAGAATTCTTAAACTGGCTCTCAAAGTAGGCCTTGGATCATGCACAACACGGAATCTTTTTTTCTCGATGTGCTGAGCCCACACAAGCTCGTCACAAAACTCCTGGGGGCATTGGTCACTGTATCACAGCCGTGCCCACATTACCACATCAGGAACTCTTAGAGGGGGGCCTGTGTTACAGCTAATATTTACCGCTGAGAACAACTCCCTTTGTTCTGGAAATATTTCTTCAAAGCCATGGTTCTAGCAGGGGCTGGAGGGAGGGTGTGTGTGTCATCCTAGTACTCCTGACCGCGGGAGCGGAACATCACCCGAGATGGACAAATCCTGGGACATCTCACTCTACCCCCTTGTCACGCCTCCACGCCCCCACCCGTGGGTGATCGTGGCTGCTCCACACATGCTCACACAACCCAAACCAGAAAAATCAGAGTCCTTTCTCAGGATGTTTCAAACTTTTCCTGAAGAAAAAGAGTGCTTTCCTCTCCGATCACCTTGCTGTAAGGCTGTGATGCAGACGAGAACACTGAGCTAAGGAAACGAAGCAGAAACAGGAGGAGGTTCGCCAGGGCGCTCGGGGGCTCTGGCTCAGGTCACCACTGCCCCTCTCAAGTCTTGGCGACTGAGTTCTCCCCTGGAGTCTCTGCTACTCCAATATTCCTCCCCAAAATCTCGTGTTTTGCTTAATTTAGTTTGAAATGAATTTCTGTCTCACATTTACCCTGATACAGGCGAATCCTAATATAGGTGATTGTACTTCCTTTAAATTTCAAAGTAAAACTAGAACATTTCTTGAATAATTATTTTCCCCAGTCTTGAATCAGTAGCTAAGTGTTAATTGTCAACTCAGAGGCTGTCCTAAGAATAAAAATGTTACTACCCTCCATTAGCTTTAGAAAAACCTTACTTTTGTTCTAACTCAGAACAGAGAACCAAACTCCCTCAAAGGATAAGAGGCCTGAGAAGATTAATGGCTAAAGATACCAGCTTTCCACAATTCTGTATTTATTCATTTAGATAACTGGCTAGATTCTGCAGCAGAATTATACTCTACTGACTGTAACCCTTCACCCGCTGAGCTCCAGAGTTTTGTTCTGAGGAAATAATTCAGCATTGGTAGGTCAAAACACAAAGCACTGCATTTGTTATACAAGAAAAGAGATTTTGCAAGAGAAACACAGTACAATTTAGTCTTTGTCCTTTTCCTTCCCTCTTTTTAATTTTTCTTCCCACTTTGAGGCTTTTGCTGTTTTCCCTTCTGTGTGTGTAGAGTAATATATTTTGTAGTATCCATTGTACTCAGGAAGAAAATATTATAATAAAATGTGCTATTTTAAGATACAAGGAATAATGCATAAACATAGAACATTTGAGAACACTGTAGCTGACTTCATAGGTTTAAATACAACAGTGGCTACCTCTGTAGTCATGACTTAAGCCTTGAATAGTTACTAAGTGTGGCAAACAGCTGTCCCTTTCTCTACACTTCTCACACTCCATCCAGCCTAATTATTCCCTGCTAACAAAACTCTTTGTTTAAGCAGTAGAATGTGAGGGCCAGGAAAATTATGCTTAGTGTAAGCCAGTTATGACAAGTTCTTGCCTTTTTGCTAATAATTGGTCTAAGGGTGACCCCGTGGGCCAAATTCTAGCCTAGATAATTCGGCTGAGGCCCTCCAAGAAGGATTTCCCTGAAAAAAAAGGTGTGAGTCATGCAAGGGAGAGAGTCTCTTTGCTTCTATCCCCTCCCTTCCTACTTAGACACTGCAGAGTGAGGGAAAGGTGTCTGGAGGTGTGGCTGTAAGGGAGCTAACATAGACTGCCCACGGATGGATGAGCAAAAGGACAGAAGGAGCCTGGAGCTGCCAGAATAAAGCAACTGTCTTTATGGTCAATACCACTGTTAATGCAGTTATTAGTTATTTGCAGCTGATTGTGTCTAAGCTGATACATTATGAAACAGAACCGAAGGCTCACTTACATACAACAGTTTTCACTATGATATCAAGGGAATGAGTAACAACTGATAAATATTTTGAACATGTATAAGTTTTTTTGTTCTTTTCAGTAGAGTACCATAAATTCTTTGTAGATAAAGTCTGGTGTAAGTCAAAACTATATAACCATAGAAAAAGAAAACTTGTACATAGAACAAAGTAGGAATTTAATTTTACATATGCTAAAGTACGCTTGGTCTGGTTTTACTTTATGCATTATTTCTCTCATGTACAACTTTAGCATTTACAGATATGATTAAAAACAGATTAACTGAACAGAATGTGTAATGGTCCTCAGCTGAGTATCAGAAAATTAAAACAGATTTGAAAACTCTTCTGCAACACTCAGGATTTAAATACATTGAATATGTCAGCAATTTTGTACTCTCACAGCAAGACATAAAAGAAGCAAAGATAAAGGGATGCGCAAAATAGGAAAGTCTTTGGGGATATTAAAGCAATTAAGAGCAATATGGAAGTAATCAAAACTTGGTCGACAGACCAAATAAGACCTTACGAAATAAAAATATGGGCCAACATTTGCAAAATGTTGCATGCCTTCAGATTACATATGTCTACAAAAGAAATCAAGGGTTAGATTCAATGTGTGGATATGAAACATTAGCAATGGATGAGATGCAAAAGGATTTCCAAGGCTCGAGGATAGGCAAGCATGCTAAAGTTTGTATCTTTACGTAGCCACTAGCCAAGTTTTAAGGGTCAAAGCAGTGTTTTTCAATCATTTCATCACGAGAGACAGAATAATGTACGAGTAGAAAATATGCAAAAGTCAAACAAACAGAGAGCTTGGGTTGTTTATTGTGAGCAGTTCTGTTTCAAATCAGTTTGAGATATTCGGGAAGTAGGGCTTATGTTTTTATTTTATCAAATTGTTTTTTTCCTGAGATGATAAATGTTAAAAGGTATATGTAATAAACACACCCAATGTCCTAGCATGAAGCATACAGAACTGCCTGAATGTGGGCACCGACCGTTGATTAATAAAACCAAGACGCTCACATCAGGGGATACTGTGCTTCTCTGGAGACTTCCCTGGGAGAGAAACAAGAGCCGCAGACAGAGATAAACACGGGGTTTAAACTATCAGTCAATGCAGATCTCATGAAGATGAGAATGCAGCCAACAGATGTGACCCAAACCGCAATAGACAGAGGGAAATCATAACGAGGCAGACAAAAGCTATGTCTCTGTCTGGATTATATGTGATGGGTTGGAAACTGACATATTACAATCCAGATTTCACTGCAGCAGCTGTCATCTTGCTGATCCACTCGTGTATTTTTCTCAGCTCATTCAGCCTCCTTTTGTGGTTCTTCAAATGTGGCAGTATCCTAAAAAGATTAATTTAATCATATCAAAGACATTTGAACTTTAAATAATAATGCCACAAAGGAGAGACAGAGCTGGTGCTTCTGTTGCTAATTTGTTTCGTTGCTTCTTACATTCACTGCTTTCCTACATCCAGGCAAACCTCCTGTGCTTGTATTACAGTTCTGATTGCTAAGGGACTGGCTAAATGTTTCTACTCCATCTCCCCCGCATGTCAAAATCCTATCTTTTCTCTTTGGCTGAAAACTTTGGGGCCAGATGCAGACTATGATTTTCAGCAAAGACAAGTTTCTGCTAGTTTATTCATAGAGGTGTTTCTTTACAATCCCCCTAACAATTATGAAAATCCCATTTGGAGTCTGGTAACTATGCCTGATGTTTTTACACAGCAAGTGCAGCCACTGGATGGAAGATATACTAATTAGCCACTTTTAGAATCTACCCATAACTTGGCAGACAAAACATCTGGACTTTTTAGGGCCATGTGAAAAAAATCACCTTTCCCACTAGTGTTCATAAATGGAAGAAAAAAGTCCCTGAGTGGGGCGATATTCCAAGTCCAAGGAATATTCCACAACCAGAGTGCTATCCCAGAAATAAGTTAGCAACAAAGGCCTTTTTGGCTCTAAAAGATTTCAAAACACACTGGACGTGAAATTGGAAAGCATCTAAGAGCTAACAGTCTTGCTGGGAAATAGGAGAGATGGAGATGGTAGCCTTTTTCCTTACTCTCCTGAGTCTGTGGATCGAGCAGACAAGAAAGCTGTGGTGTAATGAATAAAGAAGTTATCCAAGGAGCAATTGTCAGTGGAAATTCTTCTTGTCCGATCACCGCACAGTAACAAAAGGAAGGGTTAGGTGTGCGGCGAAAGGAACCCAGATTTAAGGGACTTCTTCTATCCCAGCCTTGATATTCAATAGCCACCATCGAGGACCAATAACTTGAGAGCTTCATCTCCAAAATGAGAGGTTGCGCTAAATGACCTTCACAATCCCATCTTCTGCCAAGCCTGCAGGTGCCCAATATGTATTTCTGAAAGTGAGATACTGAGAACAGAAAAGAACCACCTTTCCATAAGCTCTTTGGCTTCCGAACTTCTCTTTCCTACTTCTAAACCTTGAAAGCTTAGGATGCACATTTCAAGGGTGAGGAGTAGGAATATGAAGCTCTTCTGTTTGGGAAATCACTTGAACAAAGTGAACAGATGGGAAACAGGGATCTGTAAAGTACTATGAAGTACTAGAATTCACTGCGGATAAATTGCCTTTAGGAAAATGGAGACTTGCATTGTCATGTCTTGAGGGATCACTAATATTTTCTTCAGACAAATGAGTGTTGTCCTTTTCTAGTCCATATAACTCAAACTACAGGGAGTGAGCTGCGTGGTCTATAGTGTCCTGGACAAGGGACACGGGAGCGACCGTGCTCCTGGGCCAGACCAGGAAACTAGTTTCCAGAAAGGGTTGGAGGCAGTGCAGATTGGCACACTGAAAAATACCTAATATTTAGCAAACACATAGTTTTTACTATCTGTTAGTACTCACATATGTACTTGACATACATGACTCATTTAATCTTCTCCACAATCCTGTAAAGAAGGTGCCATTACTGTCATCTTACCCATGTGGATACTGCCCAAGGTCACACAGCTTGTAGTACTTACTGAATGTTGCGTAACAAATCCCCTAAAGTTTAGTAGCTTAAAACAATAATAATTCTTTATGTATTTCATGGTTCCTGTGAGTCAGGTAGCCATTCAAGAGCAGCTCGGCTGGGTGATTCTGAGTCAGGTCTCTCATAAAATGCCACCTGTCACCGAGAGCTTGACTGGGGCTGGAGGATCCCGGCTGGGGCGTTGGTGCCGGCGATAAAAGGGGCTCCCGTTCCTCCCCACGCTCCCTTTCCACGGGGCTGCTGCGGGCTCTTCTGTCACCCCGCTGGCTTTCCGGAAAGAAAATGATCGTGACATCTAGGCTCACATGTCGCACAGGTCTTGTCTGCCGTGCTCTACTGGTCCCACAAACCCTCCTTGGTCGCGGAGCAGACCACGCAGGGGTGAACGCCGGGCGGCGGGGTCGGCGGCGCCATCTACAGTTCAAACCGGGTGGGGCTCCCCACGGGGTCCGGCGCCGCCGCGTGGCTGGAGCGCTTGCCCTCTCACTGAGGACCGGGACACTGGGAGCCGCAAGGGAGACAACGCCAGGGACTTAAGTAACCCTGCATGAAGTTTGCATTTGCATTTTCCCCTCTCGGACTCTTCCAAGTGCTACTCAGTGTCCAGTTTTAGGTTTATTATTATAATTCCCCTTCATGAATCCACTTTTGTGGTGGCGACATCATCGTGCTGGGAGAACTTAGGCCTGGAGCTCTGGAGGCTGAGGAGCCCTGAGGCAGCAGGGATGCCGGGTGGAGCGCTCGGCAGGGCAGGCTGTGCCCCGGGAGGCGGGAGCCCAGGGAAGGCAGGGTGGGCCGGCTCCTCCCCCGCCCGCCCACGACACGCGGGAGCAAAAGGAGGAGAAGATAGGGCTTCCTTACAGTTGTATGAAGCAGGAGTCCCCAACCTATGGTGAGTTGTATAATTATTTCATGACATATTACAATGTAATAATAATAGAAATAAAGCGCACTATAAATGTAATGTGCTTGAATCATCCTGAAACCATCCCGCCCACCCCCTGGAAAAAATGTCTTCCGTGAAAACAGTCCCTGGTGCCAAAAAGGTTGGTGACTGCTGGTATAAGGAGTATTCTGCGGCAAACACTGCAAACTAGGAGAACTGGTAGTCAGCAATTGCTGTCTTCCAGGGCAAATGAGTAAGATTCTGGGCACAAAAAAATACTTCAAAGTTGAAGGTGAATATGCAAGAATGGTCTCCACAGAGGCAAAGCCAAAGAAAAAGTGGTGATTCTGATGAGCATCCTTGGATATTAACAAACAATTTATTTCAATATTAAGAAATTACCAAGTAAAGCTGAACATTAATCACATTACCATTGTCTTCTCGCAATTTGGATATAATCTTCTCCGGAATTTTATATAGAAGTCTGAGCAGGGTTTTCCCCCCAGTCAGATACTGGCAATCCCTGAATTAAAAACAATTCATAGAAGAAAAAATATAAATAGCTAATATACACATGAAAATTTGCTCAAACTCGCTAGCACGCAGAGAAAGTCAAATTAGAACGTAAGATATCATTTCTCACTTATCACATTGGCAAAGTTTTTAAATATTAATAATATATAGAGTTGGCAAAGATCTAGGTAATAAGGGCACTAATATGCTACTACGAGGCACGTAAATTAGTACAGCATTTAAGAGGGAAATTTGCTGGTATTTATCAAAATTCTGCTTTGAAGTGCTATTTTGGAGAAATACTTCCAATTGCAAGAAAGCACATTATCAAATAGCGTCTAATACCAAAAAAATTAGAAACCCAATTATTCATCTGTAAATGCATGGTTAAAAATAGGTTACATCCTTAGTATAGAATATTACCCAGCAGCTTAAAGGAGCATGGAAAATCTACATACAAAACATGAAAAGTTTTCCAGGCCATACTGTTACATGAAAAAAGCAAGTAGAGACAGTAAGTATAGTTTAATCCTATTTATACAAAAATAATTTAAAACTACATATTACATAGGTGTATATCTATAAGTAAATAAATCCATAGAAAAAGGTCCAGAAGGATGAATATCTTCATGTTCATATGTATATGGCGACCCTGATGAATGAGTGAGATTTGGTTGGGTGAGAGAGAGCATATAGAGGTAGAGAGAAGGCTATGAAAAGGAAAACTACAAATTTTTTTAATCAAGAACTTATTGATATATTACTTGTGCTAAAAAAATAATGTTTTCTATTCACTGAGGCATTCTAGATCGAGTACTTAGTGCACAAAATCATTTCATATAAACACACAATATCACCTGTGTTGCAACCACTTTCTCAGAAAATCAAGCCTTGTTTGCCTGAAACGCTAAGCAATAGTGGACCAGGTGTTTGGCAAAATAAGAAAAAATAAACCCATCTATCTCTGTTGTCCGTTTTTAGTTTTTAGCATGACCTTCTTACAGTTTCTGTCTTGGTATCCTTTTTACGAACATCGCCTCTTCCCAAACTCATGTAAAAGGTTTGAAACATAAACCATCAGTTCAACTGGAAAATTGGATATGAAAGGATGGCTTCATGAAAAGCCAATTTCCGCATCTGAGGCAAACTGACTTTTCCAAGTGAATATTGCAGATAAAAATAGATCAAAATTCATGGGTTTTTCCAGCATGAGAAATAGATATTACAGCACCCAAATCTCAATGGGTACTCTTATTTTCTCCCAGATTTGTCTATATAACTACAATATAAACTACCTCCTATCTATAAATACTACCAACACAGAAAACAAAGTTATTCAACAGTTTCACTATTCCTTACACCTGGTCCTTCGGAGTATGATGTTTACATCTGTTTTAAGCATTATACCTACTTCTAGTTATCAAAACCTCGGTCATGGCTGTCTTCCTCCCTAGCCAGCAGACAGCTTGAGGGTCAGAGTGTGTCTCCCTCTCCTTCGTATCCACCATGGCATAGTGTCTAGCTTGGTGATCAACCAATAGAAAGTTCTTAAAAATTATTGTTTATTGAATATTCAGTTGATTTTAAATGCTATGCTTTAAAACATTTGTAAAAGGAATTTTTATTCCTGAGGATTATTATAAGTTATGAAAGGAAATATGTAAAACAATAAGATATAATTTCCAGTGTGATCCTTTGGAACAGAATTAGAACTATGGAATCATCTGGGAATTGTAGTGGAAACATATGGGCACTGCAGCTCTTTAAGGCCAAAAACTTTATCTTCTTTATCTACATTTTCTCCACCCAACACAGTGCCATGCAACATAGTGGGTGCTCAGAGCTACTGTTAAGTAATAATTAAAGCAGGGAGCAGCCCTGGGTTTTGAAGGCAGAAAACCTTGTATTTGAATCCTGGCCTGATAAACTTTACCCATGTGACCTTAAATATTCTATTTCTTTAGATCCTCTTTTGTAAAATTGAAACTAAAAATTCCATAACCAGCAGTTTGCTATGAAAGTTAAGTAGGTCAAATGTACATGGCAGTGCCTGCTTCCTAAGAAGTAATATTTGCTTGCCTTTTCACTGCTATTAAGATAGAAGCCGAGTTTCACTTTACTGGCACTACAGAGAAAAAAAAGATGTTAAAATCAATGAGAGCATTTTCCTGAGCCAGTTTGAGCTTTGGTCACCATAAGCCTTTCTTTGTCATCTCAAATGATATTAATATGATGTGGATAAAATAAAAGTCACAAGTTTCTAAGTCCTTTCCGTCTTTTTCTCCCTACCTTTCCCCAGCCTTTTTCGCACCCCCACCACCTAAATAGAAGCTTCCTTTGTCCACTCAACCTCATCCTCCACCTTCCAAGAAAGAAGCTGAATCTCAAGTCTTAAAGCTTGGTGGTAGAGATAGGAGAGAAAGAAAGAACCAGAGAAGCAAAGAAGTGAATTTGCAAAAGAAAAAGTCAAGGTTAGCTCTTGGGAAAATAGAGAAACCAAAGAGTAGAGGGAAGAAAAGTAAGTCTTTTGAGGTCAATTTGGAAAAGAATGTTTAGTAGAGATTTGATGGAAAAGGTTAGCTAGAGAGGCTTCTGTGTGCCTAAGAAGTGTGAGAGATCAGGAATTAGCTGAAAGAAAAAGGAAAGAGATTTTTTAAGCTATTGCAATGAGTTATGAATTTGATATCTTTATGTTTTCCAACCAATTTAAGTAAAGATTGGAGGCATGTCTAGTCATTTTGAGATCCTGATCTATGCTTCTTTGTGCACAATACCTTGAAAAAATTGGGTCTCCAAGTGCCTCAGGCTTTTTTCAAATTATGTAAAGAATTCCTAAAAATTAGAATTGCCCTTAATACAGGAATCGATAAAAAAGACTGCAAATGTCATATGAAGTTACATGTAGTTTAGTTGTTGAAGAACTCACATAGCATTAAGTAGAGACCAAGAGAGACTAGGGCAAGCAGGTCCCATGTGGAGGGCAGAATTCAGTGTGACACTTGCCAAGAGGTCCTGACCTAAAGGGTCAGACCATGCATATGCATGTGCACAGGTCTAAAGTCACATGCTTACCTGTTGTAAGCAAGTAAAATACCTAAATTAGATCAAGCGAAAATGATCTTTATATCACTGTCAACCACTTGCTAAATGCAGGGTAGCCTCTTAATGTAAATTTTATTGCAATACAGCACATGTTCAGAAAAGTGCATGTTTTAGTTTCCTAGGGCTGCTGTAACAAATTACCACAAACTTGGTGACTTAGGACAACAGAAATGTATTCTCTCACAGTGCTGGAGGTCAAAAGCTCTAACTCAAAGAGTTGGGATGGCCGCGCTCCCTCAAGATGCTCCAGGACACAATCCACTGCACGCCTCTCTCTGGACTTCTGGCATCTCCAGGCGTTCTTTGGTTCACAGCCACATCACTCCAATCTCTGCCTCCATCTTCACGTTGCCTTCTCTGTGTATTTGGCTTGTGGCCCCAATACTCCACACAGCCTTCTGTCTGTGTGTCCCTCTCTTTGTGTCTCTTATAAGCACACTTATCATTGGATTTAGGGCCCAAACAATCCAGAACAATCTCCTCATTTCAAGATCTTAATATAAGTACACCTGCAAAGACCTGTTTTCCAAATCAAGTAATGTTCACAGATTCCAAGATATGACATGGACATATATTTATGGGGGCCAACACTCAGTGCACTACAGTGTACATATTGTAAGTATACAACGTAATGAATTTTTCTACAGATTTTACCGCCCCTAACTCAAAAAATTAGCAGCAGCCCAGAAACCCCTTCATACCTCTTACCATCACTACCACAACTCCCAGGATAACTGTTAGTTTTGCTAGTTTCAGATATTTATATCGATGAAGTCATTGTGAGACCACACTGTGAGATATTCATCATTGTGAGATTTGTACAGATGTAGATCATTCAATCTCATTGCTGTGTGATATAATAATACCACAATTCATTTGTGCATCTACTGTAAATGGTAGACATTTATATTCCTTCTAGTTGGGGGCTATTAAGAATAATGTTCTATAAATATTCTAGTACATGACTTTTGGTAAATGTATGCACATATTTCTGTTGCGTATACACTCAAGAGTAAAATTGCTGAGTTGTAGGTTATGTATACGTGTTGCTTTAGTAGACACTGCAAACCAATTTTTCAGAGTGGTTGCACTAGGGCAGCTTTTGAACTTAAACTTTCAGAGAGATTAACCAACCTCTACTGAAGTCCCCAAAAAAACCTCCTCTGAGGTTAAACTAATCACAGTGTTTTGATCAGTTTAACCCCAGAATTAATGAAGCTCACCTTTGTAGAAATGGTTTTATAAGTAAATTAATAGTCTATACAAGATTGTGGAGAAAACACTTCACCTACTGAAATAAATAAATGGAAATACTTGAACATCCTTTGTATTGGTATGCGGCCTGGGTAAGAGCACTGCCCCCTACATAGCCTGGCACCATTTACACAGTCCTCAAGACTCCAAGATCTGTACAAGTCCAATGAGCTCACGGTTTGTGGCAAATGCACAGCTCTGCTCTCCAGGCTGTTCATTCAGTAGATGGTTTTTCTCTACTTACTGAATCAAACTACAGAGGAAACACAGCTTCTTCCTTGGGTTCCAAAAGCAATCCACTCTCACCAGTCCTTTCATGAGTTTTAATCAGTGTTGCTGGAGGTTGGTGGGGCCACAGAAAGGAGAGCTTTGTGGAGAACACAGTTTTTCATTACCCCAGTTCTACCCCCTTCCTGATGGACCCCCTGGTCCAAACACTTACTCTATTTTGCAGAGCACTTCAATTCTACCAGCTTGTATCCATAGAATTGCATATCCAAACCTATCAAGGGATTCAGCAGAACAAGGTCATCTGTGTAACTGAATCCAGACTTCATAAGAGACAGGGTTATGAATACAGAAACTTGGAAAAAGGAAATGGCCACAAAGACTAGCAAATGCAACATGTATCAGTGCAATGTTCCTTGGTTCCTTGAAATCTTGTGGGGTGTGTGCATCTGCTAGTAACATTGGCTGTACTGGGTAAGGTCATAAGAGATTTGGGAACCCTTTGTAAATGGGGCGAGCATTATTTTTCGGAAGACTTTTATGCATCCTCTGCAATGAGTGCTTCCACTTAAGGGGATACTTACAAACATTGGGCCCATTCGACAGTGGCAAGGTCATATGAAAGCATCATCTCCTGTGGGAAAAAAGCAGAGTCAGTGCCCAGAAGTCCCTGAGCAGCATCTCTGGCCTTGGATGACCTTTCCTGTACTGTTTCTCCAGACTCAGGCTGCATTGTCCCACTCCCAGACACTTGAGCTCTAGGCGCTGGCCAAATGGAATTTCTCTGATACATGTCCTCTCATTTCTGGTGCGTTTGACAAACAATTTTTCCTGCCACGAATATTCTTTCTGCCTAACTCCTCTTCATTCTTTAGTGACTGTGTTTCAAAATCACGGCCTGTGGAAGTGTTTCCTGGCCTCCTGACTGGACTAGATGACCTGGCCACATTCACTCATCACTCCCTGTACTTCTGCCATCATAACTCTTGTCACACTTTTTTAATCCTTGGTTTTCCATTTTTCTCTTTTAAAAGACTACAAGGTCTTTAAGGAGAAGTTCTTTGTCCTTTTCTCAATGTCAGATCAAAAGCATCTAGCCCAGCACCAGGCACTCTGTTGGCAGTCAGTAAATGTTTTTTGAATGAATGAAAGGACAATGTTTATGTGGGGTGAACTGTAATAGGAAAAAAAAAAGAAATGTCGGAAACAGTCTGTATATTTTTACAATAATCAAAGAAAAAAACAATAAAAGCCTGCGATAGATGAGGGCAGTGAGAAGAGGAAGCGAGCTGTGGCTGTGGCAGACACGACGGAGACAGAAATTACGGAGACTGACGAGAGAAAGAGAGAGCTCAAAAGTCAAGTTCATTATGCTGATATATTAAAAAAAGAAAATAAGCACACACACCCTCACTCACACACTCACAATTTCAAAAAAGAAAAGGAAAATCAGGTTGCTTGGTTTTTTTAAGTATGGCAAGATGAAATTCTAAAATAATTACCATGGTGTTTCTTTTAGGCACTTTTCTTCTTTTCTGGTTTCTTGTTTTTTGAACTCATAGCAGAGGCAGTGGCCTTGAATACAAAGATCAGTCTTATTAAGATTTTTTTTTCAAAACATACAGTTTTGCACATCAAGATTAGGTGCCTAAGAGACTCACAGCACAGAGTTCAGGCCATAAATGACTTGAAGGAATGCGAGATGACATACGGACAGTGTTCTAACCTGAAAGGACGCAAACATTCAGCCAGCTGTGTAGAGGAGACTCAGAGGGGCATGCCTAGGGATCAGAAGCGGGGGAGCTCAGAGCTCTGCTACTACCTGCCCAAAGTCGAGCCCCACGACAGAGGGTTTGATAAAGAACCCGAAGAGATTTGGGTGTGACCCAAACAGCCTGTGTCTTGCTTCTCGGGTGAAGCTTAAGATGGTGTTGACACTCACCCAGAAGTCTCCATTTCAGCATCATGCTGGCCTTGACAGAGTAGAAATGGTGGGAACCCTGTTAGGCATAGCTTGTAAATGCTCCAACAATAGAAAGACATGAGAGTAACAGAGCACATATCATATACAGATAGATACACAAACACAGAGTTAGAGATAGCGGTATCTGACATCCGAAAGGAAAAAATAGAAAGAGCCTACAACAGCCACTCACCCTGAATCGTTCACCCACCTAGTGGGCAGTGGAAGAGTGTCTAATCTTTTCTTCTGCCCCCAAGAAGGACAAGGAATTGGCTAAGCAGTTGGTGGACTTAGAGACCAGAAAAAGTTCAGAGTCAGGATGAGGACACAAAAGGAATTTCATGGTACAATGACTAAAGAAGAAGGGTAGCCATGAACAGATCAGCTGTGGACACAACAGGGATAGATGATCTAAGAGCAAAGGAATGTTCGCGTATCAGTGGAAACCATTGGGATTGGGCGCCAATGGTCCCAAGTCTCTTCCCCAGTGCAATATAACCATCCTGGAACTAAAGGGAAGGGAAGGAGAAGGCATCCATGAAAGTATCTTGGATTGATTAATATTTACCTAGAAGGAATTAACAAAAGTCAGAAAGTGGAATGCTTCACCTTAATTTATTTTTTGTTTTTTTGTTTTTTATTGTTTTGCCATTAGAAGGTATGGGGCCAAAAGCCAATTTCAGTGCAGCTACGGAGAAAATTTTTTATTACAGTTTTGCATGCCTAAGTCATACAAGGTATGAAATGTGTCCCTACCACAATAGCAATGCTTTGGTTGGACATAGGTGGAATTTGTGTCTACATCCCTGTGTGGCTACCCTCTTGTAGCTGCATAAACGTGAAGGATGTGCAAGTATGTATACTTTAAGAGAGAAAAAAAAATGGTGCTCTCATTTCTTATCATTTTAATGGATAATTTTTAATTTAAATAATCACACATGTCCATATTTATGTATTTAAATGTGCCATTTGAAAACCTTTAAAAAGTATATTTTTATTGCTCCCCATTAGCAATATTATGAGAAATCTGTTATTTCTTGCTACAGTATTAATAGCATCTAAAGAGCTGTAATTTTCAACTAACGTCACATATGTGTCATTGCATTATGTAGTTATTAGGTTACATATGTGTAATCCCGTTGTTTAATGTATAGAGCATCAATATGTTTCACATGGCACAGAATCAAATAGTCCCAACATTTAAAACTTGGAATGACTTTACAGATGATCCAGCTCAACAACATCATTATACAGATGAGGGAATTGAAGCCAAGAGAAGTTAAGTAATTTACTCGGTCACATTGTCCATGAATGCTGCAGCTAAAATGAGACCCCTGTAATAGCACTACTCTGATCATTTTAGTTAATTTCAAGGATAATATGCTTTATAAATTGATATATCGGTTAAGAACCTTCAGCAGCAAATAACTAAAAATACAAGTGGAAATGGTTAAATGATAAGGAAAACGTTATTATCTTGTACAACAGTAAGCATGAGGGATAGTAATTCCAGGGTTAGTTATCTCTAGGGTTCAATCACATAATCAAAGGACTGGACTTCTTTTCATCTTTCTATTCTCTAGGCTGACTCTTCTTATGGTCATGAGACAATGAGGCAGTACCAGGCAACCTACAGGCATCTCAAGATCCAGCAGAAAAAGAAGGTAGCTCTGTCTAAGTGTCACTTTATGTGAACAAAGGCCATTTCCCAGAAGTGCCTCCAGAAGACTGACAATTTCTCATTGACCAGAACTGCATCCTGTGCCCATGGAACAGGACCACCGTTAAGGGTCTTAGATTAATCTGGACATTACAGAGAAAGAAATGTCTCCAGCTTCCCCCAAAGCATGTGGCTACTCTTAGGAAGGTGGATACCTAGAGGAATTAAGAGTAAAAAAGTTAAAAAGGAAAGATGGAAAAATAACTGGAAGGCAACCAGTAGTGTCTGTTATAACTGGAGCATGTTCTTAAGTATAAATCAAAGTTAGTTCTAAATAGTATGGAGAAGAGAGAGAAATATTCTCATGATCAAATTGAAAATCTTTGATAAAGCAAAGAACTATTTTATGAAAGTGAAGAATTAGGCATGTGTTCTTAATGTAAACCCAGATCATCCAATGTAAGATTTACTTAAATAGCACAACTAAAGAGGCACAGTTTATTCAATTACTAACAATCCGGATCAAAATAACAAACTTTGGGATATTTTTCCTCTAAATCACCCTTTGGAAATTAGCAACCTTATGAAGTGGGAATTACTGTTATTATCTCTCCTTTACATATTAGGAAACTGAGGCTCAGGTGCACTGACATTTGTGACTCTGAAAGTATGGTTTCTCGATCAACAGCATTAGCACCACTTCGAAACTTATTAAAAATGCAAATTTGGGGCTCTGTCTCAGATCTACTTAATCTAAATCTTTGGGAATGGGGCCCAACAATCTGTGTTTTATTAAGTCTTCCAGGTGATTCTCATGCACTCAAAAGTTTGAGAACCACTGCTCTAGACAAATAGCAATTAGCTGTCTTATCTCCACAGCCTGTTCAGTTAACCAGTATGCTAAACTGCCTCCCAGTAAACATAGAATCACCTAAAAAAAACAAATTATGAGACAATATATTACACTTCTTTTCATCATAAAAAAGAAAAATATTGGATTGGGTAGAAAATCAGGCTAAGGTAGAGCAAAACATTACCATTTTCTGTAGGCATATTTCATTATTGATTCTATTTGTTGCCATTACAAACATGATCTATGTTAGTTACTTAAGAAGATGGTAAATTGTGGTAACCAATTTGGCCACCCTGTGATCTGGTCTCTCTGGCCTCACTTTGGGATACGGAATCGAGAGGTGTGAAGGGTGGAGTCCTTAAGCAAACTAGACCTTAGGTCTCAATTTATAAAAGAACTTCTTTTGATAATTTTATATTCAAATGATCAAATGCAGAATTAGATGAAAGCAATGTATCATGAGATGGCTGTGGGTTACTTGAATAGATATTTTTATAATGATTACAGGCACACAGAACACCACATTCTTGAAATTATATTGCCTTGTGTTACAAAGAGCTTATTCTTCCCATAATGGCATCTTGATAGAATGTGTGTGGGCTGAATAGCTCCCAGGGCATTAGCAAAGCAATGACATAAAATCATTGTTTTATTTTCTGTAGCTCTTCTGGATAGCTTGAGGGAAATTATGTGACTACTCTACAAATGATGGGTAACTGTGAATTCCTGGACAAATGAGTCAAGGGATTGCATGACATCATAAACTAAGAAAGGACAGAGTTTGGGTCCTATTTCATGCAATTGAGACCCTGCAGTCTATTGTCTTTATATTTTGCAGATGTCTCCTCTGTGAGCTATATAATTATTTTTACCAAAGTTGCATGTTTCTTACTTTCTTCTTTTTCATTCTTTCCATTTTCACACTAAAACTGTGAGAAGTAAACACTCTCTTTTTAATAGTTAATATTACATGGAAAAACACCAGATTGAGAGTTTAGATGTGTACACAAGCAAACCATTTAAAATTTTACTTCATTGCACATCATCTACTTATCTGAAAACCAAGCTAATGTCTCTTCAGGGTGGTTAGTGATAACCTGGGCTTGGTAGCTCCATATTCACTAAGAGACCCTGAGTAAACTGCATAACCTCTGTAAGCGTCACTTAACGCAGTAACCGCCTCATGGACAGTAACCAATGTGTATATTATTGTTGTTGGTATTTTCTCATCTCTCATTATCACGGTAAAGATAATTTGAAAAATATAGAAAAGGCATGCATTTTGAAAAATTTTGGATATTTTCTGAGAAGTTCTATAACTTTTATAAAATTCTCAGAACAGTCTTTGACTTTTAACAAAAATGTTAAGTATCAGAGCAAAAGTTGTATATTAATCACCACATCCTCAAGAGCCAGTATATAACTAATGTTAAATAAATGTCTTGAACAACTAAATTAGCTTATCTTAAATTAACTTGCTTTTGAGGAAATGTACTAGTATACTTCTTTTTTTATGTCTGTCTTAAATAAATATAGAATCACAGATTTTCTTTATAGTTGTAGATATAGATATATTTCTTCTTGCCAAATGTTTTCTAAGCAAGGTATGTTAATTGCTTTTTTAAACTGTAGCATTTTGCAACATTTTTCATTTTATGAAGCCCTGAAATGGAAAACAATGCCAAGATAACACTGAAATAAGCGCATTTTTCCCCAGCACACTGGCTGCCCTGGGATGTGCTTTCTGTGCCTAGACCGAGATGGCTAGTTGTTTAGAATTAGGGTGAGATTCCAGGTTCTACTTCCCAGCCCTGACTACATCTCCACCCAGGTTGGCAAACCCATCTCACCTATCATCTGAAAACGAACAAGGTGGGAGGGTTTGAGTATCTCCATGGCCACAACTGAAACACTGACCCCAAGAGTTTGTACTATTTCAATCACTCAAGAATTTTACATTTGTGCATTTAATGGCAGGACATTTGAAAAACAAAACCAGATTGTTTTCTTTTCTCAGGGTCACATGAAGGATATTATGAATAATTAACCATGATAACTGTGAGTTCTCAACAAATATGTGAAGGATTCATTTATGGCTGAAATGATTTTGTGAAGACAGTGTCATTACAGAACAGTGATGAACACTAATCACCTCTACTTAAAATAAAAAATGCCACAAACTTACCTGTGATATTTAAGCTAAGGTTCTTGGGAAATTTTTCCAGACATTCACTGAAATTCATCAGAATGAATTAAATAAATTCAACAAGACTGGTGTGATGGTTAATTTTATGTGTCAACTTGATTGGGCCACAGGTCACCCGGATATTTAAACATGATTTCTGAGTATGTCTGTGAAGGCGTTTCTGGAAGAGATTAGTATTTGATTCAGTGGACTGCATATAGCAGATTGCCCTCTCCAATGTGTGCAGGCATCGTACACTCCACTGAGGACCTGAATAAAACAAAAAGGCAGAGGAAGAGAGAATTTGCTCTGTCTGCCTCATGGTTTGAGCTGGACATCAGTCTTCTGTTCTCAAACTGGGACTTCCATCATCAGCCCTCCTGGTTGTCAGGCCTTTGGACTTGGACTAGAATTACATCGCCAGCTTTCCTGTGCCTCTGCCTTGCTGACAGCAGATTGTAAGGCTTTTCAGCCTCCATAATCACATAAGCCAATTCCTTATATTATGGGGTTTGTGTTATGTCTAATAGTTCTAATTTTAATTTTATAATTAACTAATATGTACTTCATATCTATTTTAATTAAAGACAATTTTGTGTTTTTCTTAATATAAAAAAGTATAAATTTATTGTATAAAAAGTTGCTTAAATTAATATAAAAAGGAAAAAGTAAAAACCCATAATCCCACTTTCCAGAGATGACTATTAACATGTTGCTTTTTTATTTACATTAATGCACATATATCTTTAATGTAAACAGAACTTTACCTAGATGCTGTTTTTAGAGGTATATATCTTTTTCACAAACTTTTTCTTGAAGTATTAATATACATACAAGAAGTGTCCAATTTGATGTAAATATCTCCATGTCGCTGGCACCCATTTCAAGAAATAGAACACTGCCAGTACCACGAAGCACCCGTGCCCACTTCCAATTCCTATCTTCCCCCAAGAATGTTCCCCAACCTAACCTACAATATCATGAAGTACTTCTGTGTGTTTCTGAATTTTTATAATTGGAATTATACAATATCTGTCTTCAGGTACCTAACGTTTTTTGTTCGATAGTTGTTTGTGAGATTGTCCGTATTTTTATGTAAGGTTGGAGTTGATTTATTTTGATTGCTATATAGGACTCCATTGTTGTTCCTATTGTTTTTAACTGAATGGTTTACCTAATTATAGTATTCCTACAGCAATAAATAGTCAACAAATATTTTTCAAGCACCTACTATATTCCTCATTCTGTACTAGATATTCATTTGAAACATCATCTTCAATATCTGTGATATTTGTTTGACTATATCAATGGACCATTTCCTTTGTTTTTAGTGATGCTTAATGGTGAAAATAAAAATGTTCTGGTTCCATGTTTAGAACTTTAGGAAGGAATTTGTGCTGATTGTGATTCCACAGAAATGATCTTACGGCTCTGTAAATTGAAAGCTTATAGCAAAGAAAATAATTCTTATCTACAGACATGCAAATCCTGTCCTGTAGATGAACAATTCACTTCCTCTCCACCCCAGAAAAGTTATACTTTCCATTTGCTCATACATTTCAAAATTCCTATCTATAAATGTGTTATGTTCTTAAGTTTCTCTCCTGAGCCAATTATAACATCTGTTTCAATTAATCCCTTACTGATTAATAAGTGGAATTAAATTTTTAACATGTTTATTTTTGTATCTGTATGACAATCATGATTTTATTTTTCCTGAACATTCTATTTTGATAGAATTTTACAACTTTCTTCAGTAACAGCCTAAGTGATGCTATGCAAATGTCCAGCATTTTTTCTTAATTCTAAAGATAAAGTAACTGCCTGAAGGTAGGGCACAGGGGATCTGTTTAATCTTGCTGGCTTAAATATTTTTTCTATTTCCTGGTCTATCATGGTTGGCTGAAATCAATTGGAATATCTTCCACCTATTACCTGCAGAATTCAAACAAATCCCACATTGGATTTTTCACTTCCGCCATTTCACACATTCCTTCTTATTTGATGCACATTCCACTTCACATCATAGGGTATCGATCACTCTCTGCGTCAGGAATTCAATCTTGGATTCTATTGGCAGGCCCCATTGCTACGAACGGGATTTCCTTGTTCTCCCTGGTTTACCCCTGTTGAAACTCATTCCAGTCACTGTAACTTAGCTTATGACTTTCTTCTCCTCACGTTTAATTCTTTCCTATATCTGCCCCAGCACAGAGCTTGGCCCACAGTAACCAGTTAACACTTTTTTAGGACTGGATGAATAAATGTTAATGTTGTGCTATAGTTTGAATGCGTGCCCTCCAAAATTCATGTTGAAACTTAAGCCCCATTGTAGTGGTAGTAAGAGGTAGGGCTTTTGGGAAAGAGATTGAGTCACGAGGGTTCCGTAAGGATTAGTGCCTTATAAAAGAGCGGGAGAAACTGGCTTGGGGCCTCTTTCACCCTTTCACCTTCCACCCTGTGAGGACACAGCATTTCTCCCCTATGGAAAATTCGGCAGCAAGGCACCATCTTGGAAGCAGAAACAAGGCCCTCGCTGGACACCAAAACTCTTAGCACCTTGATCTTGAACTCTCCCACCTTCAGAATCACGAGAAAATTAATTTCTATTGTTCATAAATTACTCAACCTAAGGTATTTTGTTATAGCAGCACCGGTGGACTAAGACACATTGCTACCCATTTGTTTTTCTGCAACATCAATTATTAGATATAGATGATCGTGTGATGATTTCAGAATATAGCAATTGAGTTCTTGGTAAATTTCTAAAATTTGTGAATTTTCAGTTAATGTGACAAGCACAAGTAAAAATAAGGGAAAGCCTAACCATATTCATTTTAATTCAATATTTAAAAGTTATGAAATATTTATATTCTGTAATTATTATAGTAATATGGACATAGGGTTATTTGTTTCTTCTCATAAATTTATTGGTTTAGAAGACAAGTCAAAATGAGATAAAAATCTTATCCTTCATTTTCCTGAAAGTTGAGTCTTCTAGACTTTAAGCTCCAAAGGACCATATCTGTCAGGATCTCTACTATAAATCGAGTGTCTAGCATCATGGCTGGCATGAAATGCATGAATGAACCTAAATGCTCCCATCGCAATTGTGTTTATATTTATAGAAAGTGTGTATGTGAGACAATACCAAGGGAGAAGTGCAACTGCAGGGTTTCTTCCTCTCTGAGGCTGAAGCAAAGAACAGAGGAACAATGTTACGAAGCCAGTCCTGCAGGGCCCATGCTCTGCCAGGTGTGATGCTTACCCTGACTCTCTCAGTGGTTGACGATTCAAGAATTAAGTTGACTTAATCAATACAAAGATCATATTCATCCTGGGTCCTTCTTTACTCCTCAGAGTCATATAGTAATTTAATATAAGGATTTCTTTTACAGCCACAGGACTTAATTGGAGAAAAGAAGTGAATGTGTGTGTATACCTCACTTGGTTGTTTAATTTAAATTACGAAGCTAAAGAGTTGTCAGATAAATTGTCACTCAGGTCAAAAAAGAAGTAAATCTGGGAGAATGCAACAGATATATTAAAAGTGTTCTTCAGCATGTCTGAGCAATTTTCAGGTGGCAGGATGATCTATATACCGCCAGTTCATAGGAAAGAGCTTTCCATAAGTATACTCTTTGAGCAACAATTGGTGGTCTCCTAAAGGGGATCAAAGAAACTCTGCCTTCAGTTTTCATTCCCAATTTCAAGAATATGGATAGTTTCTGTCCCCTCTTTATTACTGATGGGCAAAACTACCTTAACTCCTCCTGGCCCTTCACAAAGCAAGGCCCAAGAGTGGCTTTAGAGGCCTACCTTGAAAACTAAATCATGATAAAGTCAAAAGAATGAGGGAGACACGTGACAATTCTTAGTCCAGAAGGTGTCAGACCTATTTGCTTCATTCTGATATGTGTCTGTGTAAATATACATCTACTTTGATATCCCACCTCTGCCTTCCATCCATCAGGCAAAGCTGTAACACAGGATCATGCCTTCTCCCTTACTCACTTTCTATTGTGTTGAGAGATTTTGGTCTTTTAAGATATAATTAGCAAGAATTTTTTTAACCAGCATTTAAATATTCATCCAGAAGGGATAAAACTCTGATAGGCTACAACATGAGTCAACAGAATTTTTCTGTATAGGACCAGATAGTAACTGTATTTTCAGCTTTGCAGACCACATAGTTCCATCACAACTACTTGTAGCTAGTGACTACAGCACACGAAGGCAGCCACAGCCAGTATGTCAATAAACCCACATGGCTGTGTTCCAGTAAAACTTTATTTACAAAGATAGTCAGTGTGCCAGATTTTGCCTGTGGGCTATGGTTTGCCAACTCCTGGGCAAGAAGGCTTTGGAAACCAAAAACTTCACTTAACAGGTAGGTAGACATATAATTATGTAAATATATAAAACATATTCATTACACTCTGTAATGAACCGATCTTAGCTAATCCAGTGGGTATCAGCAGCTGTGTATAGTCACAGGTGGTGAGGCTTACCTCACTGCTCACAACCTCTCAATCAGACTACAATGAAAGCACGTCTCTGACCAAATTCTGTCACACTTAGATTTATTAGCAAGTGGGCACAAAAGAAGTCATGCAACCTTCACAAAATCCAATCTCTATGTTCTTTTTGACATTCAAAAAATGAAAACAAAAAAACTTTGTGAAAGCTTCACCTGAAGTAAATGTAATGATTTTATAGCTGCAGGATGCAAATGACCATCTACTGGAGTTAGGAGACCAAAAACCCTCCAATCAGTGGTGGGATGCGGGAGCATTTGAAAATCAAGCCTGGGTAACTGAGTTTATGCCTGAAGCAAGGGTAAGCAGCGTGGGGCTGGGTGTTTCTACATTATCTTGAATACCACTAAATTCACCAGTGAGAGCCTATTTCAAATATCTATTTTGCTAATTAACAATCCACTAATTTCATCATTGATAACCAATTTCTATCTTTCGTTATGCTAATTTACTGAGTCTCTGGCATAAATCAGTTCTGAAGAGAACAGAAGCACTTATAGCAGCTGCCTGTGTAAAGCGAGCCTGCGGATGACATGCCACTGACGCCCCTGTGCTGGGGACTCCTGACTGGAACATACGACTACCTTTCAGGTGCAGGTGGAAGTTAACACACACATTTATATCCCACTGTCTAGTCTAAAAAAAATTTAAGAACTTATAAACATCATAACTCCCAGTTTTTAAAAAACTGGCTTTTTCCATATCGGACACTAACTAGCTAGATGGGCTCTATCAGAGCTGACCCACGGGCAGGGGGTTAAAGGGCTCCACAGGGGGCAAGTGGGAGATGAAAAAGGACGAAACCCAGAGAGGAGGAGACAGTAACACAAGGGTGGCAAAACCTGCCTAGGACCAGGCTGGTTACAAAAGGTGTTTCCAAGCTAAAGGAGCAAAACCGGATCGTGGCTTCAGATACACACAGTGAAGTGGTGAGGTGCACGGTCATTTCAGGAAATCTATCCCAGTAGGAAAAGAACCTCCGTCCAGGGCAGGGTTTGGCAAGAATAAAGTGAGTCACTAGGCCCAGGAAATACGGGGCTATCCGAGAGATTCAGTGAGACAGAGCGTAGCGACTCCATGTGTGTAAGAAATAGAAACGAGAGAAGTCGGCACCCGGAAGGGACATGCACCCATCCTTGGTTACAGAGAGGCAGAAAAACAACAGAGGAAAAGTGCTCTCGGTATGTGGTCAGCTGCCTTCTCTCGTTGGTCTGGGAGAGGACCAAAGCAACTGCTAAGCCCTTAAATTTGACTTCTGTGAGCTGGACTTGGACCAGATATGTTGTGCCAAGTACAAAAAAAACTTAAGATGACTACAGACTTTGAAGATAATTTATTCTGAGTTAAGAAGATTAAAAACAGAGGTCAGGCCAGGTGGAACTGGGGGGTCAATAGCTTTTCCGGGTTTACAAAGACATCTCCAAATCTTCCTCTCTCCCAGCCTCCTTCAAATCTGTCTGTTAACTATTCTGCTCAGCTCACATCTGAGGCGACTCGATGTTTGCAGTGCTCTAGGATTGCTTTCAAAGTGTGTTGACAGCTTTGAGGGTTTTACCACTCTAAGAAAGGATTCAGTTGGTCATTTATGGATGGCAGTGCTACAAAGTAGTGTTCCTTGCATAGGCCATAATCAAAACTTGGCAAATCCCAGTGCTACACAAATATTGCAGTTGTAGAAAGAATCCGACAAGCACTTACTTCAAGCAATATGCAAGGCAATAAAACTCAAGTGCAATGAAAAATTTTGGACATTTTGTTGAAAGTATTTGTAGCTCTATTTGAACTGGGCATGATATACATATCCAAACACTTAGGAAGTGAAGAGATCATCAAACAATGCATTCTTGAGGTGATGACTTTTTAAAATAAATTTTTATCATTAAAAATTTCAAAAATACGCAAATAGAAATAATAGTACAACAAGCTCCCACAGTTCTAGCACCCAGATCCAATAATTATTCAAGATATCGTCACACTTACTTTGCCCATCCTCTTTTTGGTTTTTTGCTGAAGTTGGTGATAGGTTTTTGACACTAAAACTGGAGTCAATATTTGCCAATATTTAGAATTAGTTCTGTGTTTTCCGGAATGCTTCCTCTAAAAAAGCACTTCAATATTTTTGATTTGTTCACCTACTTTGAATGCCTGGCAACAAATGTTGAATGCCTACTTTGTGAAAGACTCAACATACTTAAAATTCTTCAATCTTCACCTCTTAAAAGTGTCAAAGCAGTTCTGGGAATGACAGACATCTTTCAAGATTTCTTTATATCCTTGTATACATGGATTTCCCATGGCAGGGATACAAAAAGTAATCTAGCCAAGCTGTGTAGATAATATGCCAGCATATTGGTACTTAATTTTTGTTTAAGAGTATTTGCCTTCTACCACTTTCTTCCAAAGCAATATTGTGTTGTTTTAATAATGTTAAATTAGAACAATAAAAGATATTGCTAATTATTTTTAATTTTGTTTGCATATAACTGTGCCTTGTGCCTATAGAAATGGAGCTAACAAATGGTTAGAAACCACAAATTTAACCACAGTTTGGAATAAGATAATCTCCAGCTCTTTCTAAATGCTTAGGACCCGGTCCAAGATCCACGTTGCTGTCTCCCATGGTTTGTTCCATTTTGAGAGTCCTGCCCGCTGGTACTGCTGGAGTTAAGGGTCTGTCAGCATCTCCAGTCTGACCTCTCTATTATTCATGGGTTTATAACTCAGCTCTTTAAATCTGCCCAGAGCCAGAACTTGACAGGAAGGTTTAACCCCGGGAACATAAGCATGACTTTGCATGTGTGTGAGCATCATGTATACTTTTTCCCTCTTTACAATAAGTTCATTGACAATACATATACACGACAACTTCATCATTACCCAGCTTTGTCAAAATATTGGAGAATTTGTTCCAAAGTTGATTTTTACCAGCATTAATAATAGAACGTAAGAATGCCTTTCCTTTAAAGAAGAAACTCTGTAACTCATAAGATCAGGAAATTGGAGACTTTAAAAAAATAAATTTAAAAAAACAGAAAATGAAGCACTGACTTCTGAGAACTTGAAAATGAGCTCTCATTCATCTGGTATTTCACTATGTCTGTTTATCATAGCAACACTTTGAAATTTGGTATAATGACATTAAATAACCACAATTGAGACAAACATTCTATAAGGAACTATTATGGGTTGCCTCTAATGTGGTAATAGATGTCATTTTAAAAATGCAACTGTACCGTCTAGATGAAAGACGGTGACTCCTAACACATTGGTTACAGACAATTGAATATTACAGCTGTCTTTCCTCCTGACTTGCTGCTATCATTTTATGAAATGCAACCAGTGTTGGATTGGCATGGAATTCTTGCAGGATCAAGGAAATCTACCATTCAGAAAACCCTCTGTTCACTATGAAACAGGTAATAAATCTACATGACTAAAGATGTACTTGCCTTCACTGTGAGAAATAACCCTCATAAACACATTTCTGCAACCTGGTGGGTCTGTCTCTGAGTTTAGGGCTGTACTCAACTTCTCTAAGCCACAATCTGCTTTTCTGTAAAATGGGGATTCCAATGCCTTCCAGGATTATTATTAAAGGTAAATGTGCAAGTGTGAAGAAGGAGCCTACCCGGTGCCTGGTACACAGAAAGTGCTCAATAAACATCAGTCCCTGAAGTTTTGAAGGGATGATACATTAACTTTAGGATTCTATTTCACGGTAATAATTTGTCTTCTATTGAGTGGCTTTACTCCTTCCTAGATTATCACCATTGGCCCCTGAATAAATGGAAGTTTTCTAATGTCTTCCATGTTGGAAGCTCATACCTTATAGTACCAAATAGATCAAGCTTGAGTGTTATATTGCCTACAGTTTTTTCATCTTGTGCAGCAAATGTAAAGAATCTTATTTTCCATGCATACTGTGAGAGAGAAATATAGATAGAAATAATAGTCTCCTATGGAAAATTATTTGACCCTTATGCTTGCTTCATCAAAGTCTGATTTTCCGCAAAATTTTTAATGGTGTTTTTTCCTTTGTTCTTTCAACATTAGCTGATATTTGAAAGGGATTAATCTGTTGGCTATGACTTCTTAACACGTATTTTATGCCAGGCTTTATTTTCAACAGAGTTTTTAGACTAGTTGACGATCAATTCTATGTTGTTCTTTGGTCCATTTGAAGAGAGTTTTTTATATTTAAAAGTAGTGATTGTCCAGCTACACATGATGATTCATAGCACTGGTCTTGCCAATGATAGTTTAAATAATCAACTCTGTATTTGATATTTACATTCGTCCATGTGCCCACATCCAGATTTACACTTCACAGTTACTTCAAATCTTTCTTCTTCCTCTCCATTCATAAGCACTGTCCTGAAGTTGGTCATATCATCATCACACATGCTTTACTGCTTCTTATATTTCACGCAATTCTTTTAAAAATACTGTGACAATAAGTAATACAAGACAAGGCATCCAGTTATGAGAAGCATCAAATGAATGGTACCCACAATAGCAATTAGTTCAGTATCATTTTACCAAGAAGCTCCAAAGTTCTGTAGGCTTAGCAGTTCAGGGAACATGTGCTGAGCTGGGCCTTTAGTGGAAAGTAACTATGAGGTAGCCAAGGAGCATAAGGGATGGTGTTCCAAATGGAGGAGCAATGGAGGCAGAGGCACAACTGTAGAAATGTATATAACATGCATTTGCTTCATTGTTTCATTGTTTTTTTCTGCCTCCTGCTTTATAGAAATATAATTCATTTGTACTGAATTAAACTCTCACATTGCATCCTGCACTGTTTTGGGTGCTATAGAAGTAACAAAAGGTTTATACTGCAATCCCCCAAGTGTAATTGCATTAAACCTACATATTAATGTAAGATAAATGAATATGTTTACATCATTTACCAACTCTACTTCCCCCAATCCTGCACTGTAGTTTGGCTCCCTGTCAATCTAGTTATTTTATATTTCCTAGAAAAGTTTTATCACTTTCTGTATAGAATTTCCACATATTTCTTAGAAAGGTGATTTCCCAGAAGATTTATGGTTTTATTTTATTATTAATGGAATGTCTTTTTTCTCCGATATTTTCTAACTGCATAATGTTTGTGTAATGGAATTCTCTAGATATTTACCTTGTATTCAGGCACTTATCTGAGTCTTACAAATTATGAAGTTCTTCCAGCTAATTATTTTGACATTTCCAGGTAATAATCCTCTTTTGTACTAGTTATACTTTTTATTTCTGTTTCGTGTCTTATTGTGTAAGTCAAAAGTTCCAGACAAATAACAAGGGATACTGATGAAAATAAACAGCCTTATTTCACTCCAGCTTAAAGAGATACCTTAAGTGTTTCATATTTAAGTATCATATTAGCTATTGGTTAGAAATAGATTATCATGTTAAAGAAAAACTCTACTATCCTATTATACCTAGATTTGTGCTCAGACATTACCGCTATATAAAACAAGGTATTCTCAACTCTCAGAACGCATGCCCCTAATATATGCTTCCCTGAAAGAAAAGTGGCCCTCCCCTATCCTAACCAAGGTGGGAAATTTTCGTCCTTTCAGAGGGAACACTAATCCCTACTTAGATCAAAAGGATGAGATAAGCCTCCATAGTCCTACATTCCTAAGCTCTGGGATCTGCTGTGCTGAACCACACCAGGGTCGGTGCCCTGTTCAGGCAGGACTCTACTAAGCCTCCTCATAGTCTTGCCTTTATGAGATGAGAAGCCACGCTTCCTGCTGGGGTGCTGGGCCTCACACATACCTCATACAGCCAAACAAGTTTAAGGGAGTCCAGTCTAAATACATATTTTTTAAATGGTCTGTAAATCAGAAGAAACATTCACTTTTCAATACTAAAAATAACATTTCAAGAAATTAATAACTATCTGTTTCAGGGTGATGATGAGTTCAAAGATTTCCTTCAAGAGCAGCGTGGCGATATACACTGTGCACTCTGTTCTGCAACGTCCCTACGGCCCCCTGTTCCCTGCCCCCCGCGCGCCCTGCTTCCCTGGGCGTGTATCGCTGCCCCATGTGCCACATAACTTTATCATGGTGGTGTCTCTCCTCCGTCTAAATGTGATCTCCACAAGGGCAGGGAGCCTGTCTGTCTTGTTCACTAATGGACCACAATGTTCGACGTAGAGAAGTTGCTCAATAAATATTTTTAAATCAATAAGTGAAAAAAAATCAGATCCTGATACTTTTGCCAAAAATAAAGATAATCTGTTATAAAAGGAAATTAATGTTTTCATCTTTAGAAGCAGAAAATTTAGTAGCAATTTTCAAATTATTTCTCTCCAACTTTAAAAGGTAAAATTTCATTTCTTCAGGCATCTGTTGTATTAATTTTTTTAATATTGTAGATCTGGACCAGAAATACACATGAGGAAAGTAATTTTCTTCTTAAAAAGTCTAGATAAAAAGACAGAGGTATCAAAACTAACCACTACATATGATGGTGAGATAGGGAGATCTGGAAGCAGAAACCATTCCTCATTTGCCCAGAATGATGCCAGAAGTGTAATGAATGCTTCATAAATATTTACTGAATAAATGAGTGAGCAAATGAATAAACAAATACACAAATGAATAGCTTTCTAATGATGTAAAAAAGTCATGTGTAAGAATGTTCATGGAACGCCTGAATAGCCAATGCCTTTCCCCAAAGAAATAAACTTTCAAAGGCTGTTTAGGATTCAAGGTCAAGAGAGGACGTTGGTTAACAAAATCATTGTTGGAAATTCAAATTACCCTGGAGATATACTAATCATACACTGAGCCTGCATCCCAATGACGAAAGAAGCAAAATCAAACCCAAAGTTTCACACCCATCAAACATCTGGGCCATTCCTACATGGCGAAATTTTCCTTCCCCGTTTTCCACCTCAGCAATCTCCAGTTTGAGTATGGGGTGTGTGAGAGTCAAGAAAAAGCAAATCTGCCACATTTTCCCGTTTACATTCAAGAGCCTCGACTCCTACAGGCAAAGACTCCCATCTCTTGCACAGTGACCGTCACTGCCCCCACACACTCCGTGCCAAATGAAAGCTACTTTGCAATTGTGATTCAGAATTCCTGGCATTTACTACCCAGCTAATTGTAGCTTCCGATTAGTCTCTCCCGATAAGGAGATGCAACCTTTCTCCACTGATGTGATCTCCCGCTATACACAAACTGGTGTTCGGAAACAGACTATAGCTTTGTGCCGCAGCAGCATTTTGTTAAACTGAATCTGGAATTCAGAAGGGAGTTTTCAGTCCATGTTTTTTCAGTATTGCCTCAACTTTAATTTTGCACCTTACCACAACTCAGTACTTGCGGGGAAGGAGTATGAATCTTTAGTGATGTGCCCTCTCTGGTTAGTTTTACTGGGACTACCCAGTAAATGGCTTTGATATTTCATGGGACTACACATTTCGTCAGATGGAGTCTTTGTGTCCTGCATACACATATATGGTTTCCACAGAAATTTTACAGCTCTTTCAAAAGCCAATTTCAAGAGCATTTAGGGAGGATCTTTGTTAAAGGGATATGAGTTTCACAAAAGGTTTCCTATAGCGATCTGACCCCAAAACTGTGGTTCTCAAAGCATGGTTCCCAGAAGAGCAGCACAAACATCGTCTAGGAACTCATTAAAAATGCAAATTCTCAGACCACAGACCTCCTGAATCAGAAATGGAGGGTGGACCCAACAATCAGTGCCTTAATAAGATCTCCAGGTGACTCTGATGGAAGCTCAAGTTTGAAAATAAATGAAAGTATCAAAGAGGTCATTGAGGGGATGTTGCCATAGACAAACAGCTCTCGAACTTCAATGCACTCGAATCACCTGGAAGATTTGTTAAGATGCCAACTGCTGGGCCTTAGCTCCACATTTCTGATTTGGTAGGTCTGGGGTGCTACCCACAAATTTGCATCTTTAAGTTCCTGAGTGATGCTGATGATCTGGGGACAATGCTTTGAGAAACATTGTAGAAAATGTCATCACGTACTTCCGTGCAATCTGTTGTAGCCCTACTCCAGTGTTGTACTTTGCATGTAAAATAAAACCTATCAGGATCTTGTAACTCAGAAGAGCTCCATGGTCTCAGAAATTTATAAATTACCAAACTACATGGAAAACACCAAGAGTTTTAAGGGGTCGGATGGAGTCTTGCTTCTGATGCTCTAAATTTGAAAGAGATCTGGGGCAAATGGTGTAATCTAGAAATGCACTGTAAGCTTGTATATGACAGAACATGGATGCCTACTTCAACTATTTTGTTGGGCAGTTCCTATTGGAGAAATTCACTTCTCCCCTAAGAACCAAGGCAGTATAGGATTACAGAGAATGAAATACCAGGCAGGCATTGACAAGATGACCCTCATTGCCATGCTATCATTAACTTGCCTGGTGAGCAAGTTTTTAACTTGCCCAGGAATCAATTTTTCCTTCTGTAAAATTCATTTAGCAAATATGTGTTGATTCGTCTGTGTGCAAAACACCAAACTTCATGTATTTAAAGAGACAAAAATGAATTAGACATTGTCCCTGAAGAAAGATATGTATGTAAAGAGCTACAGTATAGGGACACAGAATGTTGCTGAGAAAAGCCCTGTAAATACTATGAAATGATCACTTCTGTCACTACATTCTTTTTTAAAAATTTCAAAATATTATGGGAGTACAAATGGTTTTGGTTACATGGATTATTTTTGTTATGCTTGAGTCAGAGTTATAAATGTTCCCATCACCCAGACAGTGTTCACTGTGTCCTTTAGGTAGGTATTCACCCATCCCCACCTCCCCCTTGCTTGATTTCCACTGAGTTTTACTTCTCTCTGTGCACATGTGTGTTCATTGCTTAATTCCAGTTTAACAGTGAGTACATGTGGTATTTGTTTTTCCATTCTTTAGGTACTTCACTTAGGATAGTGGTCTCCAATTTCATCCAAATTGTTGCAAAATGCATTAATTCATCCTTTTTATGGCTGAGTAATATTCCATGGTACACATATACCACATTTTGTTAATCTACTTATGAATTGATGGGCACATGGGTTGATTCCACTTATTTGCAACTGTGAATTGTGCTGCAACAAACATTTGAGCACAGGTGTCTTTTTGATAAAATGACTTCTTTTCCTTTGGGTAAATACCCAGTAGTGGGATTTCTGGATTGAATGGTAAGTTTACTTTTAGTTCTTTGAGGAATCTCCATACTGTTTTCCATAGAGATTGTATTGATTTGCAGTCCCACCAACAGTGTATAAGCTTTTCTTTCTCTCTGCATCCATGCCAGCATCTACTGGTTTCAGATTTTTTAATAAAAGCCATTCTAGCTAGAACAAGACAAGGGTGCCATTGTCACCACTTCTATTCAACATAGTGCTGGAAGCCCTAGCCAGAGCAGTCAGGCAATAGAAAGAAATAAAAGGTATCCAAATTGGGAAAGAGGAGGCCAAACTATTGCCTTTTACTGGCAATATGATCTTATGTCTAGAAAACCCAAAAGACACCACCAAGAGACTCCTGGAATTGATAGATAAATTCAGCAAAGTCTCAGGTTACAAAATCAATGTACACAAATGAGTAGCATTTCTATACATCAATAACAGTCAAGCTGAGAGTCAAATCAAAGACTCAATAGCATTCACAATAGCTACGGAGAAAATAAAATACCTAGGAATATATTTAACCAAGGAGGTGAAAGACCTCTGCAAATAGAACTACGAAACACTGAGGAAAGAAATTACTGATGACACAAATGGAAAAACGTATCATGCTCATCGATCGGTAGAATCAACATTGTTAAAATGTCCACACTACCCAAAGTGATTTACAGATTCGATGCAATCCCCATCAAAATACCAATGTCATATTTCAGAGATCTAGAAAAAATAATTCTATGCTTTGTTTGGAACCAGAAAAGAGCCCAAATAGCCAAAGCAATCTTACACAAAAGGAACAAATCTAGAGGCATCACGTTACCAGACTTCAGACTGTCACTTCTAATGATTCCTCCGTTACCCGGCCCCCTGGTTTGATGATATAGAGTCACCTTCTCTTTCATGCTCCATTTGCACTACTTCTTCAAAGTCCTCCTGGTCCTCTCTTTGACATTTTTCTCAGCATCATTATTTCTCCTCCTTCTCGTGCCCATTTCAGTCTGTCACATTACTTCATAGTTCTGCAGTGGCCTCTACACCACTCTAGATACCTGCCATCTATCTTCTTTCTAAGACATCCTGCAGCCTGTTGCCAGATTCAGCTTCCTAAAATGTTTGAATCCTTCTGTTGCAACATTGCCTCTCCTTCTGAGTTCCCGCCTAAGCGGCTCCTTCTGGCATTCAGGCGCGTCATGAAGTGCTCCCCTCTCTCCTCCACTGCCAGCCTTTCCTCCCCAGCACAACTCAAGGGATACCAGACAGACTCTCTCCCCTGTCACCAACACAGTACCATGTGTCAAAGCTGTGGTCCTCTCCTCACACTCCACCAGCCTCTTGGAAGGTCCTGCCTCTCTACCCACCTGCATTTGGTCCATCAACCAAGACCCCGCTCCCAGGGCTTTCTCTCAGTTCTCCAATCACAGAGTTTTCTTCTGCTCTGAATTTCTACCACCTCTTTCAATATGTTCAACAGGTCTCTCCTTTGAGGGGAGAGATTGGGTCTTTTCCTTTTGAATGTCTCCCTTCCTGCTGCATCCATGCCCTCCCAGTCACACTCTTTCTCCTTCTCTTGCTCATACACAGTCAGCACAGGGAATGCAGCAGGAACAGGGAATGTTTGGAGGGTGCGTGAAGTGGGGCTGTGGACATCTGTTGTTTTCTTTTGCCAGGCTGGCATGGATTCACCCTTCTGATTCCCATGCTCTCTCTCCTTATGGTTCGGGTTCTGCTGAGAAACGTGGCCCGGGCCCGGCGCCCTGGAATTCTGGCTCCCCTGGCCAGCCATGATACTCGCCACTCATGGATGACTGTGTGGCACAAGCCAGGGCAACTAGTACCAATGAGACTCAATCTGAAGCTCTTGTCAGAACTATAGGAAAAAAGAAACTCTCCACATACTGTTCTTGAAGATCACTGGATGTTTACCTGGAAGCACTGGCAGACATCTCAGCAGAGGAAACCTGCCTCAGAACACGTCCCCCCAGAGGAAGGAAGCATGGAGAGATGGAAACAGACAGATTCCCAACATCATTGACCACCTGAATTCAGCTGTGCCTGAAGCCAGTGCTCTCAATTTGATAAGCCATTAAAAGCCTTGTTTTCTCTAAGCTAGTTTGATTTAGTTTCTATCATCTACTGTCAGTAGAGACCAACTAACTTAAATAAAAATAATAAAAACTGACACAAATCGAGAATTTACTACATACAAGAAGCTATCCTAAGTATTTATAGGAAAAATGCATTTAGTCTTTTGATGAAAGACCCTTTCTAAATAATTGTGGTAAATCAATAATAGTAGATGATTCTTTTTTCTGGTTGAAATAAGATATACTGATGGCAAACTTTCTATACCAGACAATATTACTGATCCCTCATGATAGATTGCCTAATCCTAAAATGTGGAAAAGCATTGGAGAAAATGTCATAAAATACCTCTGTAGCTATTGAATGATACAGGTATTGTAGCACTTGTACATATGGCACTTACTGAGCTGCACACATACTAGAGCTATATGGGTATCTGCCAATTACAACATCTTTACACCATTAATAAGACCATTTAATTCTGTAAAAGAGTTGTATGCAATGCTCTATGGAATACATGAATATCCCCATAGCTCAATTTTTCTGAATATGATTAATTCATCAAGCACATGAAGGTTAATATGTGTATTTTTTTATTTTTTAAATAGCACAGAAATGTTTTATAAAAAAATAAAATTATAAAAATTGATATATAATTATGTTTTTCAGAATATAATTGAAGTAAAATAAGGTTTGGGTGTGAATATGATTTGAAATCTTCTGATATAAAAGCTAGAGGCAAGAACTTTTACAAGAGATTGACAACAGGAACTGGTAAACACACACAGACACAAATTTGAGATTATAAGAGATGTTTGGTTTAACAAGGATACTTGAATTTCTGCTATGCTCCTTGCTGTAATTACTTTCAGACTTGAATTCTATTTGTAATCTTCTAAAATGTGATTACTTTACATATGTGGACATGGAGCATAAGTAGACATTCATACCAAAAAATGGAAGGGCTATGACTTGGATTTTAATTTCACAAAATAAGTATTTTTTTCCCAGGAGGGAAAAAAAGTTTTGGCAAAGCGTCTTCAATCTCATGCTCGGTGAACTACCAGAGTTTTGGTTTTTAGCTCTTTTTAACAAAAGGGACTGCTAGCTGAAAAAATCCCCCTTTGTCGTATTAAAACCATGTTGTTTGCCTACTAGAAGATGGTTGTCACATACCGCATAAACTTTTGAACTCGGGTCAGTTGGCTTGTTCGAATTCAAGGAAAGTTGTATCTCTTTTGCGAGGACACCATTTCTGATTCTTGAGAAGGTCTACACCTGGCTAACTGCAACTCAACACGGTGAGATGGGCCATCTTCTGTGAGAGGCAGGTGCTGTTCCCAGACATGTGAAAAGCAAATGGAAAGAAAAATTAAAATTTAAAGAAATGTGGAAAGAAAAAGAGGGAGAGGAAAGAGAGAGATAATGGACAAAGAGTATCTTGCCGTGAGAAGATAGGAAAAGAGCCCGTGCCTTGTGGACATCTTTTCATCGGGCTGATAATGCAGTTCTATGTCCTCACCCATCTGTAATTCTCCAGTTACTATTGGCCCAGGTAGAGGCAACCCTTTCATTTAGAACAATCACAGACCTCTGAAAGACCATGCTGTTATCTAGTTTAGGTTAACAAGCCTGAGGCCGGAATAAAATTAAATTCCTTCACCTTTAAAAGAGAAAAGGAACCCGATAATTATGGGAAATCTGCAGAACACTTGATTGCCAAATGCTTTCAAAGGGGCCAGATTTCTTCAATGTAGCCAAGCTGGGAAGAGACAATGGAAACTTTTCTGAATCATGATCATGCACTGGCTGTGAAATGTAATTTTAGAGCAAGCCACAAAGAAATAATTAGGGACCTGTTTACAGTAGAGATCAGTGACTCTGAAATTTCTCAAAGTCTCCAAATGCAAAATGACATTAGCCTCTGCATGCAGTTCCGGACATGGCATATCACTCAGCACTGTTGAAGCAGCAGAATTTGGACACGCTAGCTGAGCATGTGGAGGAATCCAAAAGGGTGGTTGTCATTTTGTCAGAGTCAAAAAAATAATGGCAAAAGAAAAGCCCAGCCACAAATCAGAGAGCAGCAGCTAAGGGAGACAGGCACATGGCAGCCAGAGTCTGCATCTGCCGTGAGGAAGGTTCACCTCTGGAACATGAATGCACAGAATCAAGCAAGTATTTGTGCCTCAAAAATGCACCATGATGTACATCGTGTTTACTGGTCCTTTAGCTGAAAAGTCAGGTACAAAACCTGGTCCTGATCCTAAGAATAGAAACAAAGTAGTTGAACTTGACTCAGGAGAAAAAAACTTCTTAATCTTGGAGCCCAGATAGAATGTACAGATATTTATTCATACTGAATCATCTCTTGAGTTGTCATTGTACTAGGATACAGTAAACAGGAGAGCACCGGGCATCGCTAGCCCACGAAATGTGCATGGAGTTTATATCAGCAGCAAACATGCAAAGCCTGGCTAAGGCAATGACTGAGATTTCCATATCTTTGTTTTTTAAGTGAAAAAAGGTCAGAATTAAAAATCTCAAGGGATATAATGGCAGTACTAGAACTTCCTAAATGGATTCATTTATATATTTTTAAACAGATTCATTTAAATTTTGCTGGGTGTGTTTGCATATGCCACAAACCATGAGGACTCCAAGGAAATAAAACAGCTTGATCTTTCTGGGGATACAACATACACGTAGAAAGTTAACAGTTACGCAGTCATTCAAATCACAGTTCAAGTGATGTCACAGAGCTGAAATTGTTCCCAAGTGGCAATAAGTCAGGTCAACCAGTGTCCTGAGTTTTACAAGAAAAGTATGATGTGTAGAATCTATAAAGTCTACCTATAGCTTTTTAACCTCAGAACCTCTATAATCTATTAAGTGGCTAATATTTGGACTGGAAGGTTGCATGAAGAAATACAACACCTGCTAAAATAAAACAGACAATATAGAAATGGTTTCAAATATAAAATGATATAATGGAAAAAAATTCAAAATTCCAGGGTTTAACACGTTCGCTACTTGCCCCTCAGATTTTAAACTGTATAACTGATGACCGTCAATGGCAACTTATGTATACCTCAAACGATACTCCAGAACAAAAACTAGAACACTGTTATTCAACAGTTGTAATTCTATTAGAAAAGTTTTGTGGCTTTTATTTCATTTATAGCATTTAAAATGTAGCCAATACCTTTAATTCATCATATTGACTCCACTAAAATAGTACCTTTCTTTCCTACACTGATCCTTTCCTCTTTCTCTTTCACTCTAATTAACTAATAGATTTGGTAAAGGTGGAGTGTGTGTTTTCTTTTTTTCTCATTCACACTTAAAATAATAGTAATCATATTGCATGTGTAATGCTATGTGAGGAGATACTCATTTTTTGTGTGTTACACTATTTTTGAGTTGTCATTGTGCTAGACTAGAGTAAATGGTAGAGTTTTGGGCATAACCAACCCATGAGATATGCACAGATAGCACATAAAAGAGCAAACTGAGGTACAGAAAATTAAGGGCACTTAACAAAGTGACTCAGTCAATCTTGTTTAGGAGCAAACCGACAATCTTGTTTAGGAACGTGCTAACTTTGGGCTGACATAGCCAACCACCAGAATCTAATATCATGCTTAACTTTCTAAACACTAAGTGTTTGGCAAATAATTTACAGAAGAGGCCCATGAATTTAAGATATAACTCTTTTTTTCACACCAATCATTCACTTTCCAGTGTAATTTGTCTTTTATTACAGAGCATTTTCAGCTACAGTACTTCCATTGTTCAGGATAATTGCTAAGTGTATTTGCTATCTCTGAAATACACACTGGCATTTTGATGTGATATTGAAGAATTAGAATGTGTACGTGGCTAATCTAATTGAGCACAGCTTTCACTCTAAAAGTTCACCACAAAAAATAAACAAATAAATGCATACATAAATAGTTCAGAGCCAGGTAAAAAGAACTATATCTTACTTTCTGAACTCTAACCATAACTAGCTTTTTTTAAGTCATTGGATTATGTTATCACATTTTACAAAGCCTGCCAAGTCTATCTACATATGCAGCTTTGAGGCTTTATATACCTCTAAGCATCTCTTGAGTAATTTTAAGTTGCACAATGTAAAGTATGTCATGGGGAATTTATGGGTGACACATATTGGAATCATTGAGTTGTCTCCATGAGCTTTCCAACAACTGTAACCTCACAAATGATCTACAAGATTTTCAGTAGACAAGAATCTCAGCTGCTAGAATCCTGAAAGATTGTTGAGGTCCAGTGAAAGTCAATATTCGGATTCAATAGGATTAGAAGCGTATTTGGCTATAGGGCGTATCATGGTTAATTTCATGTGTCACCTTGGCTGGGCCACAGGATGCCCAGAAACCTGGTTAAACATTATTTCTGGGTGTGTCTGTGAGGGTGTTTCTAGAAGAAATTATCGTTTAAATTGCTGAACTGAATAAACCAGAAAGGCCTTCCCAGTGTGTTCGGACATCATCCAATCTATGGAGGGACTGAATAGAACAAAAAGACAGAGGAAGGTTGAGTCCAGTCTCTGCCTGACTATTTGAACTGGGGCATCAATCTTCTCCTGCCCTCAACACTCCTGGTTCTTAGGCTTTCAAACTCAGCCGGAATCTACACCATTGACTCTTTGGCTCTTAGGCCTTCAAATCATACTACCAGCTTCCCTGGGTCTCCAGCTCGCAGATGGTATATCCTGGGACTTAGCCTCCATATCATGTGAACCAATTCCTTAGGATAGTTTATATCTATGTACATTATATATGCATACACATATGTACATATATACATATATATATGTAGTTTGTACACTCACTGTTGAAGATCTACCAGGAATCATGGTAGCCACTAAGGATAATAAGAAAAAAGACATAGTGGCTGCCCTCAATGAACCTACTGTCAGAGTTCTGAGATGACCCACACTCTGCCTTAATTGAAGGTGTAGAGAAGGTATTCATTCATCTTGTCATTCGATAAGGATTTATTAGGTACCTAATATAGTAAAGACACTCTGCTATGTGCTGCATATAAAGCAGTGAATAAGGCAGACATGGCCTTCGCTGTCATAGAGTTTACCTTAAGGGAAAATGTAGACAAGCAGGAATTTCATCTGCACTATTACATGTGTTAAAAGGGAAGAACAGGGTTATAAGGGAGGTTGTATAGAAAGATGGCACCTTGACTGAAGGCAGAGGAATGTAGAGCTATCTGAAGGAGAGGGGTTTGGGGGAGAGCATGCCAGCCAGACTGAAACACATTTGCAAAGGCCATGAAGCAAGATGCTCAAAAAATGGCTACCACTACTGGGTATTTAACCAAAGGAAAAGAAGTCATTTTATCAAAAAGACACCTGCACTCGAATGTTTATTGCAGCACAATTCACAATTGCAAAGATGTGGAATCAGCCCAAGTGCCCATCAATACATGAGTGAATTAATAAAATGTGGTATCTGTATACCATGGAATACTACTCAGCCATGAAGAAGGATGACTTAATGCCTTCTGCAACAATTTGGATGGAACTGGAGGCCATTATCCTAAGTGAAGTGTCTAAAGAATGGTACAACAAACACCACACGTATTCGCTATTAAATTGGAACTAACTGATCAGCACACATGTGCATAGAGGGAAGTAAGACTTAACAGAAATCAAGCAGGGGAGAGGGGGAAGGAGAGAATGGGTGATAACCTACTTAATGGGTACAATGAACACTATCTGGGTGACAGGCACACTTATAACCATGACTCAAGCATTATAAAAGTGATCCGTGTAACCAAAAATATTTGTACCCCCAAAATAGTTTGAAATAAAAAAAAAAAGAAAAAAATGGCTACTTCACTATAGTTTCAGTCTTCTTGCCACTATCCCAATACCCTCTCTTTCGGCAAACAAGCATGGTGAATATAACTCTCTTGTCCAACCTTTTGGGGCAAGTTAAAGAAGGGTCCTATTCTAATTTGAGCCTATTAAGCATGTCTCTTTTACAGGGTGGTCTCTCTACTGCTTGGCCTGTCCCCTCTACAGAGTTCATCTCACGATTGCGTGTGCACGCACGCACATACACACGCACAAACACACACACGCACGCACACCACACCAAGACAACTGCTAAAGCCAAGAATCTCATCCTTATATGTTTTTTATTTCCCCTTATTTTCCTTAGAAGCAAAAGCAGTACTTTTAGTACACATGGGGCATACCACAAACATGAGAGGCACATTAACGTTTTTCTCTGGCTCCATCTTCGTGGCATTGGAGGGTAAGGCCCAGACTGCAACACTTTCACTTTCGGAAGTGTGCAAACCCAGAAATAATGTCCTGGCCTTTAGTGTTCCAAATGCTTTTGACTGAAGCATTTGAGTAGTTGCTTATGTGAACATAGTGTCAGTATCAGCTGCCAATTTTAGAATTAAATGGCTTACATTACTACAAAATGTTAGCAGAACATGTTTTCCAAAATAAATGTCATTAAATCTACACTCCCACCAACTGATTAGAGACTTGAACTCAAAAAATATGGCAAAAACAGCAGAGCAGCGAAGTAAGAAAAACACATGCTCACTTCATATGGTAAAAACGGCTCTTCCCTTCCTCTGCTGACTGCACATGCACTCGGCAAATGAGCAAAGTGAATTCTGATAATATTTCCTGTGAACAGAGAGAGATCCTGAAAGGTGTCTGCTTAATTCCAGTTCAAGTTGAATTAGACGTTACTGAATTTACACTTTCATGATTTAAGTTTACATGTATACATTAACAGTGAGAATATCTTTGTTTTTTTGTTAATAATTGAAAAAATAAACCTGATCCAAAATACTAAACAAAACACCTTGGCAGGCAGGGCAGCAGTATGCCCAAAGAAAGTTGCACTTGGAAATAATTTAAGTATTGTCTTCTGGAGCTGAAGGTCCTACCCATCTTTACAGTTCCGAGAGTTAGTGAGCCGTGAAGTGATCATTTAAGGGCTGTGTCACAGCAGTGGCCATGTGAGTTTGTCACTGTGATGGCATTTCTTAGAAAATCATCTCAATTTGTACCTTGTACTTTTAGAAGAAGGAAAAAGCACTTTATACCTATTCCTACCCATTACTTCCATCTGGGATAGAAGCAGTGTCTGATTAAACACATGGCACATAAACAGTAATTTAATTAAATGTGAACAAAGCCTTTCCATGTACCATATTTAAATTTTGAAATGTAGCCCGGTTTTTCTTCTATTTAAAATACATGGAACAACATGCAAAAAGAGTCACATAGCTATGAGCAGATGTGACGCTGCCATGCAGAGTGCTCTTGCTGTGTGACGGGACCTGGCCGCATCAGCACAGGAAGGTTATTTTGAGTACACTCCGTCTTGGCACGCAATAGGCTTGAGCATTTTTGTCCTGACCAACCTATCATTTTAATAAAATTACAAGCATAGCTTTGTTATGATTTCATCCAATTCTAGTGACTGAAATGGTTTGATTTAAATCATTCTAGCGTTTTTAAAAGCCAAGCCACAAGCTAACCAGAGACAGTTTATTTAAACTTGTATGTTCTCTTAAAAGTTCCTGGGCAAACCAGGGAACAAAGACAAGCATGAAAAAGGATGAATTTGTAGAGGCTACCTGTAGAAAAGATTTGAGATTTATTGTGCTAATTACAAGTATTCCTGCAACAAAACAGGAGAATTTAACTAAGTACTCTATAACACAAACAGAATAATTGTCAAATGTCCCCTCATCAAGCTGGGCAAAAAGAACAAAAAATTTAAAAGGACTATGAGCATCTTGAAATATTTCTTTATTTTTCTTGATAGAAATAATGAAAATTCTACACAAAGTTCCTAGTTAAACTATACGAAGTAAAATGTCTGAGACAGATAAAATGCCATATATGAAAGACCATCTAGTAGATTTTTTTATTTTTTGGAAAGCCTTAAAATTTAAAGTAATTCACGATCTCTTTTATTCTAATTGCCCAATTACACATCTTAACTCAAGCATCACACTCCCTGTAATAAAACAGGTTCCTCACAGCCCTGTTCCTGAGTCCCACACAATAAATTCGGATAAATACCTGTTCGGGAATTTCTTTTAGTCAAGCAATTAGGTCAAACACTAAAAATATAACAAGGCTTTCAGAATGAAGCTCTCAGACTGGATGTCCTTTCTGCTCAGTCTAACAGAGTGTCATGTATTATACAAACATTTGAAACTCACAACTGCTTTTGATTCCATCGTCTCCATCATTCCTCAGCTTCCAGCTTCCAGAGATCACAAGAGAAAAAGACAAAATTCGAAACATGTTGTACTGAGAACTTTTTTCCATTAAATTTTAAACCCGTGCATACAGCAGGGGAAATAAAACCCATGTGTTTCTGACTCATTCACACTTAACTCACCAAAATGTTCTTTTTAAAAAGAGAACTGACATCCAAGTCTTCTGAGCCTTTTTCCTTTGACATATTGTCCCATCTTGTCGACTCACAACTCTCAAGTTTCAACTTTGGTGCACAGCTTTGAACTACTATGCTGAAGATGAGCTCGAACTTCACAAAACAAACATGCTTTGCTGTGACCTCCTCTGAAATCATTCTAGCTGAGCTTTGGGTGTGACATTTTGTCACTTCTACTTTGATCTTGAGTTACAGCGGGAGTGAGTGATGCATATGAAACCAAAAAAAAAAAACAAAAAGGAAAAAGAATGAAAGAAAAAACTAGGAGGAAGAAGAGCAGGTGGGGGAGGGGTCACCTGAGGGGAGGGGGAGGGGCAGACCAGAAGGAAAAGAGAGGAAATGCTTAATTAGCTCGGGATCTAGTGCACTAGAACGAATGCTGGGCTGCAAGGTCGGAGAGACCCTGTGGCTGGGCGTCCGAGCTCTGACACCAGCTAGGGTATGACCAGGTAAAAATGCCACCCCTCTAGTCTGGGCCACGAATTTCACATTTATCAAAATGAAAGGGTCAGAATTTACAAACTTGGCTGAGATGATTACTGTGTTTCCTTCTATCCTCTATCCCTGACACTTCTATTACTTTATGGATTTATGCCTGAATAATAAGTCAAACCACTCGAGCAGTTTGGTGATAGTGAAAATTGCCCCAAACCGGCCTGCCTTTGACTTCTAGCTCTGTCTCTGCCCTCTCCGCTCCCCACAGGACCCCAGAATATTCTCTTAACTTCTTGGCTGCTCCGATTCCTCCAGCTTCCTGTTCTTATTGATCCACTTCTATTTCATGTGCCTATTGATTCATTTCTGTTTCATGTTCCTATTGATCCATTTCTCTGATTCTTGAATCTTCGGCTTCATTCTTCAGTCCATTCCTGGACATGAATTGGTTCCTTTGGTCCTAGCATGGGATTTGGCCCCAGAACACCTTCTGTGGTTTACAGTTTCTGAACTCCTTCCTGTTTTCAGTCACGAAACACCTGGTTCCTGGATCAAAGAGCTCTAAAAGTCTGTGTGTATATGTCATGAGCATTGGTTCAGATTTAACCGAAGCTTTAAGCTTTAAACTAGGTGTAAAACTAGACAGTCATACATTAATTTGTGATAGATTTTGCCCAAGTATCATGGTCTAAAGACATATCCAATCGGGGGGTGGGCTGGTGTAATTACTTCCAGACTGCATATATAAACATGCAGGAACTTTTTAATACGTACATGTTTAATGCACTTCACTTAAAAGGAAAGAAGATCCTTGGATCACCAAAATTTCTGAAGAATGTCATTTGTCCTTTTTCATGAAAAAATTAGCCTGCTGGCTTCTGCACAGTGTTTGGTATAGATGAACCAATGTGGTCTGGGCTGTTTGTGCTGACCTTGGAGTTAATATGGTATATATTTTAAGTCCCTAACTAACGTCTTCACATTCTAGAAACTCCATTTATGCTGGTGGTGATTCGAATGTCTTTTGGTCATTTCTCATGTTTATTACTTTAAAGAGCTTGTAACCATGTGTGTGAAAAGTAGTTTTCCAAGTTTCAAACCCCTTGGAATTTCCTTCGTTTTTCATTTGGAATCAGACTTAAGCCCTTCCAGGTTCTGTTTACTGCTAGCTAATGATGACTTCCTTATCCAAAACGGGAAAGACTTTTGAACATACATTAAAATGTGTGCATGATTTCTGAGACATCAAATAGCTGGAATAACAAGTCAACGTTTTGATGAGTTAAGTGTAAATTAACTAAAAACATATGAACTGAATTCTCCTTGAAGCACAGATGGTTTGAGAAACCTAGAAGTGCCTGGAAAAAAGTATGGCTTTTATTATCACAAACCCCCAAAGTTTGGAAAAGTAGTTGAAGATTAATTTCCATCTCTTTCCAATTGTGGCTTTAGATTTTTAATATACTATATCCTTTTTTTGTTTAGTTTTTAATCAGAATCATCTAAGGAATAGAAGTCTTTTCTTCTTCCTTCTTTTCTTACTCAAGGATGAGTGGGCATAAAAGGCAAGAAACTCATCTTCTGAAAGGTGAGAGTGCTAATCTGATAAAGTAAATATCAAGACACTGTTCATTCATGTTTTCCAGCGGCTGAAACACTGGAAGTGTAAATGAACCTATATGGTGCTCCACTCCAGCCCTGTTTCCTTCGTTCTGGCAGAGACACCTGTATCAAATCACAGTTTAACATTTTATATCATCGTTGCCTGTGATATGTTCAATCATTGCCTTTCCAGTTTTTTGCCACACTGAAGAGTTTTACCAGCAAACCCTTGCACATATGCCCTTGCATTCTGGGGCCCTGATCTGTACAACACAGATGCTCAGAAATGGGACGGCTCAGCCCAATCATGTGGGTACCTTTATGTTATAAAAGGAGTAACTGCATTACTTTCCAAGAGGAAAGAAGAAATGTATGGAAATGCCTATTTCTCCATACTTATTTTTGCACATTTCATGAATGAAAATACTTATTAGTTTTTCAGAGTTATTTTCTATTCCATTAATCTCACTTTTGTTTTACCGAGTTTTTTTAATTTAAAATAATAATAATCCTGATAATAAATTGTATGAAAAGAAAAGTGTTAATGCAAAATTTAACACAAATGAAAATATGAATGAATTTAGTTACGTATTGACATGGGAAAAAACCCACCACAAACTAAATAACAACATCAAGATGCAAAACAAAATAAAAAATCTTTCACAGGTGAATTCTGAAACAGCGATCATCAAAATGTGCTCACAGTACTGCTTCTGGTACTCTCTTTGGAGGGGAGAGCTTCCACATTTTACTCTAAATGCACATTTTTACTGTGTAAATTTGTATGAGTGTGTATTATTTTTTACCTAAAAAAATTTATAAACATTCCAATTGATAAAAAAACAGTTCATCACAGTACGGCCTATAGCGGTAATATTGTTTTCTCCAAACAGTAAAATCTCCGTTTTCTTACCTTAGTAATGCTAATATCTTGTACCGAATTTGACCCTGTTTCCTAAAAACTATCATCAGGCTCAGGCTGGTATTCTCCAGCACGGATTATTGTCTGTGCTAAATTCTTCTGGCTACTTGGTCCCTGATTTTATCTAATTAAAAGCAACTAGCTTAAGTCACATTATTCAGGTAAGAAAATCAGCATCAGGAATGCACTTCCAAGTGGAAAGATTATGGCTGTTAAAATAGGATTTCAGTTGCCAAGTTGTTGTTCTCTTAAATGTCACTTTAGACACTGATATTTGTCAGACCTCTCTGACAACTTTTGACATGGGCCATGCTCAGTGTTTGACAATGACATACACGTATGAGACTAATTTCTAAGTTGGTTCTGTGGTATAATTTTATTCTTCAAGGATGTTGCTGTCATTTGTAACTTTTCTTTCTGGGTGAAGTATGACCTATTCTAGTTAAGTAAGTGTTTTAATCACTTAAATTCAAAATGCAATATCACAAATAAAAAATCAACTATATGGTTTCTTCAATAAATTACCGGAAGATTTAAAGTTACATCATAGTGGTAAATGAATATACAAATTGATCAATAAAATGACTAGAAACTTCAGAAATAAACACAATATAATATAATATAATGTAATGTAATAGGATATTTACTATATTATATCCTAATATGTATTATGTAATAAAATTTACATTTCAAATAAGTTAAATAGATTATGTAAAAAAAAAAAAAAAAGGGGAAAAAAAAAAAGAGGTAACCATCTAGAAAAAATTTAATCTCTATCTTTCACCTTATACCAATATAAATCCCAGGTGTATCAAATATTTAAACATAAAAAAATGATACCATAGAAGTACTAATAGCTTGGGAGAATTATTTTTATACTCTCAGAGTTGAATAGTCTATTCTAATATGCCACTAAACTAAGAAACAACAAAATAAAAACCTTATTAGACTACATAAGAATTTTCTGCATATCAAAATACACCATTAATAAGCTAAAAGACAAATGATAAACTAAGAAAAAAAAGTAAAATGGCATATCCCAAATTAAAAGCCCATATTCTTAATTCATAAAGACTTCCTAAAAATCACTAATGTTAGCAAAAGCTTGGTGGCTTTGACATGCCACCGGCCATGGGATACCTCCCAGCGTCTGTAGTGAGACTCCGAGACTCATTCCGTATTCTTCCCCATACAAGGGCTTTACCATCGACCTAGAGTCTGGGATCTAGACACCATTTCTAGGAAGCCCAGATAAGTAACCTGTTGTTTACAAATCTGTCTGATTGCAGGTTCCACAAGTTCCCGATAAACTTCTATCAAACGGGGCAGGAGAGCCCTTTTAAACCCATGAGGCCATACAGTCCCACAGGGCCACTCCAGTTCCAGGATCCTGCCATTCAAATGTAACTGAGGACTGTTCAGGTTCCTCAGCCACCCATGCCTGTGGCTGCCTCACTGCTGCCTGGCCCTTCCCCACCACTGCCTGCCTGGCTCACAGAGCACCAGGCATGGCTGGTGCCAGGATCGGGGCTGGGGCCTGGGGAAGGAGCCCCTCTGACTGCTTCTGTCCATGCAGGTTGGCACCAATTAAATCCCCACTGTCAGTTTTTCCCTTGAATCCTGTGGGGCTATTTGGAGGCAGGGGGCTCCAGGCCCTGTCTTTCAAGTCCTGAACTTGAAAAAAAAAGTTTGCCCTCCTGGGAGCTTCTAGCTACCTGGAGTCCTGGCAGTGTTCTGTCCAATGTCCTTTCTTGTTACAAAAAGCACACTAAGTGTACATAAAATAAATTGTCCTCCTCTGGCTATGGGTGTCCTCTGGCCAAACTGAGCTTCCTGCTAGGACAGACCATTCCGAAACCCAAATTACAATTTAGTGGGTGTGGTACTGAAGAGTTTGAGTCATAGCCTCCCCCACCCCTCTCAAGGCATGGGCAGCATGCAAATAAGTAAGAAGATGTCCTAACACATCTTAAGTATCCTGTTCCTGCTCTAGGAAAACACCAAAGGCAGACATTTTTTTCAGGGTTCATCCTTGATGAGAGGAAATAAGATTAAGGAAAACTCTTTTAAGCCAAATAATAATGTGTAGAGCACAATACACAGTTGCCCTGGGCCAGAATCCACACAGGCAGGGGAAGACACTGCTTTCCAGCTGGCTGAGGGCCTCTGGCCTCAGCGTGTCCCTGCCCTGTCATTTATGTGCCTAGGGGTGGGGCAGTCAGGTGGCAGGCACTCCCTCCCTGCCCTGCCCCCTCGCCGCAGGGTGGCAGGCTGCGCTTGTCAATCCCCCTTCCTGCCAGGTCCGCATCCAGGGCTACAGTCCCACGTGGTGCTTTGTCCAGGTTGGAGTCCAGCAGTAGACCTAGAACTGGTGTGGACTATTTAACAACGTATCGGGAATATCCCACCCACTGCCAGTAGAGTTCTCTTTCTTGTACCATTAACTTTATCCCAGGCCTTTAAGTGTGTATTAGGTCATTAAATATGAAATGTCCAAACTTGACTCAAACTTAAGGAAATTGGACATTTCATACCCAATAACCCAACACATATGGGATCTTGTCCATTTACCTGACTTTAACAAAATAATTCTAGTTATAAGATGCTATAAGTCAAGGTTTCTTTTAACAGCCACTTCTCACACTCCAGCACGTACACTGGATTACAACAACACCATTCTCTTTACACATAGATTCATAGCTATAAGTTGACCATTCAGTAAAAATTTTTCCCAGGGAACTTTTAGATAGAACTTCCTTATGTTGCAATAGAACTTTACAAACAAACAAACACAGGCAATACAGGGAATCCCCAACACAAAATGACATGGCCTACCAAATGGGAGCCACAAAACAAGAACGGACTTCTCAATTGAGAATCAGCATTTCCTAATCCAAAAGGGGACAAACCAAGAATCAAATTTTCTCAGATGAAATAACCACCATCTCCCAATCCTCCCCTGGTTCCCTGGGGACCGCAAATGAGCTCAATCCAAACCAGGTTCCTAGTTTCACTCAACCTCTTGATTTCCAACAACAAATCAGTGCCTCAAAACATATCCAACAGGGAGGTCTGAAAACATCCCCCCATGTGGGTGAAAACAGGGTCTCAGCATCCCAGAGAACTTTACTTACAAATGGCCATGGCTGTCATAATGCTTCCCAAATCCGTTTCCTTCTCTTCAACTCAGTTCAGGTTATGGGGAGCTGATCTAATTCAGGGAGAAAGAAATGGGAGTATCCCAGAGGTAAAACCTGCTCCAGCAGCTCCTGGGCCTATCCCGTATTCTCTCACCTCGAAAAGAAGGTGCTCCTTCCAGCGAAGACCCACAGCTTGTGCTGGGGCTGCTCCCTGCTTCCCCCAGCAGTTGCAGGGTGCCAAATCTGCTACTGTAAGCTCAGCACTTGTCCCCAAGGCCACATCAGAATAAGAACAAATGGTTTGAAGAGAAGGAAAGAGGAGTTTATTAATTTGCCAGCAAATGAGGAGGATGGATATTCATGTCCGAAAATGCCATCATCCTAATAATAAGCAGAAATACAGAGCTTTTAAAGGGTAGGTTCTCAGCTTCAGGCTTTGGCTGTTCAACTATTAATACAGTTGATGATTCTGATTGTCCCATCTCCACTGTCCCATCTCCACCTAAGACAATCCTATGACCTCCACCCAGGACCTCCGTCCACCAGGTCTGGGCAGGCCTGGCAGTTCCACTGAGCCATCTCCTATAGCACAAAGAACAGAAGACATTCCCCTGGCCTGAGCCACTGGCCCGAGGCAGGGATGCAGGTCCTAGTTCTCCAAAAGGAATAGGGGATGTTTTAAAGAGACATAAAATATTTTTGCCTTTTTTTCCAGACCATTCTTTCTGTTACACTAACTCTAAAAAAATGACAAAAAACTAGAAAAAGGATAAGAATAAATGAAATTTTAAAAGGCTCTTAATTTACACAATATTCAACTCACTCATAACAAAATAGATGCCAATTAAAGCTGTGAGATACCATTTTTTGCCTCTCACTGTCAAAAATAAAGAAATTACAATCTGTTAATAAAGACAAGTGAAACAGACATTCCTATTTATGTTGATAAGACAGAGAGTCAGAATAATTCTATTTCAAAGAATGTGGCCATATCTATTATAATAAAAAACATATTTGAACCAGCAATTTTACTTCTAGGAATTTATTCTACATATTAACCTACACATATTCAAAATAACACATATTGAAGGGTATTCATTACAGCATTGCTTGTAAGAAAAAATACTAGAAACAACCAATGGGGGTCTGGTTAAACAAATTATGTTACCCCCTTCCATTTGGATACTGTACAGCCATCGGAAAGAATGAGCTAGCTCCATGGGTAGTGACATGTACACATATACATTAAGTAAAAAATGGAAGATACAGAACTGTGTGTACAGTATGCCACAAATTGTCTTAAAAAGAAAAAAGTAGGCCAGGCATGGTGGCTCACACCTATAATCCTAGCACTCTAGGAGGCAGGAGGGTCTCTTAAATTCAGGAATTCGAGATCAGCCTAAGGAACAGCAAGACACTGTATCTACTAAAATAGAAAAAATAAGCTGGGAATGGTGGCCCACGCCTGTAGTCCCAGCTACTTGAGAGGCTGAGACAGGAGGATCGCTTGAGCCCAGGAGTTTGAGGTTGCTGTGAGCTAGAATGACATGACACCGTAGCACTCTAGTTGGGGCTAACAGAGCAAGATTGTCTTGAAAAAAAAGAAAAGAAAGAAAAAAGTACATGTATAGAGCAATGGTCCCCAACCTTTTTGGCACCAAAGACCAGTTTCATGGAAGACAATTTTTTCACGGATGGGGGAGGTAGTACCAGGGGTGGGGAGGGGAGACACAGAGTTCAGGTGGTGATGTGAGTGATGGGGAGCAGCTGTAAATACAGAAAAAACTGCACTCACTTGACCACTGCTTACACACCACTCACCTCTTGCTGTGTAGCCCAGTTCCTAAGCTTCATGGAAGACAATTTTTCCACGGACCGGGGTGGTGGGGGAGGCGAAGCTCAGGTGGTGACATGGCCAGTTCCTAACAAGCCGATTAGTCCATGGCCCAGGGGGTGGGGACCACAGGCCAGAGCACCCCAGGAATGAAGACAGAAGACCTGGGAACCAAGAATTATCTCTATGGAGAGTAGCGGAGTGGCTAAGGGACGTGGGTAGGATGAAGACCTGTCATTCCCCATATATGCCTTTGTCACATTTTGAAGTGTATCCTGTCCCCAAAGAAGTATTCCAAGAAAGGTCCTTGCTCCTATTTGAAGGTACTCCCTCCCACTACTGCTTCTCAAGTTACTGACTGGAGGCAGAGGACTAAGAGAAAGAAAGCTTTTCTAAATACTAGAATATTTGCATTACTTATTAAGTGCCAAACCGGAGAAACTCAGGTCATAAAGTTTTACTGTCATCCATACCACAGAGACAACGGGAAAATGTGACAGAGGGGAAATTTTTGCAAGACCAAAAGTGAAAGGAGAAAGACACTCTGAGGCCAGGGGAGGACACAAGGAGAAGAGAACAAAGTGTGAGATTTCAGAGGTGCGTGTCCTCTATACTCTGGGACGTCAAAACTGCAAGGGGATGGGTAGAAGCACCAGATAGGATGGGGAAAATTCCAGGGCAGATTTTCTGATTCGATTTGGTTTGGTTCTTTGGGCATAGCCCACAAAAATTTCACATTTCTTAGAGAAATCTCGTGTTCATCGTAGTACCTAGAACAGGGATGCATCTAAGCAGTGGGCTGAAGAGAGCACCGCTGGTGTCCTCCGGCCTGTGCATCGCACGTCCGGGATCCAGATCTTCCTACGTGCGCTGGCGGAGGACGGAAGAGTGCAGAGTACACCTGTGGACCTGAGCAGGACTAAGGTAGTGCTAAGGGTGCTACAAGGTACCAGGATCTTATGACCAGAGTCAAGGCAGGGACCATGAACCTTAGAAGTATGTGCCGGTGCCGTGGCCAAACTGCAGGACTGCTCACCTGCAGGACACACCAGCACAAAACACCCAGCACAAGACCTTGCCAGCCCCTCTGCCATGGAGAGCAGTGAGGAGCCAGAAGACAGGATATAACAGACCTTCCCCTACTTCAGTGTGAACACACGCGAAGGCCAGCTTTCCAGGACTATTATTTTTCTGTGGCCTGAAAAGTACAGTTTGACACTCCATGCTAAACAATGACGTATATATTGTAGGTGGGGTTTGTCCTCTAACGCAATGAATGGCTTGATACAATGGATAGGAAGTCACAAGCCATAAGTTATGAGGATTGTAAAACACACGAGTTTAATATATTATTCCTTTTATATCAGCGTATTATGTCTGTTGGTTGTAAATCACCTAAAATTCTATTAGTTATAAATAAATATGTGTACACGTTCATACTGTAATGGTGTAAAAATCAATATGATTTTTGTCGAGGGCTAATAAATATTTCATATTTGCAAATTAGAATTGTATTTTCCCCTAAATATTTATTTAATAGGTGGAAACTACATAGAAAACATCAATACTAGCTATTTGTTGGAATCCACTTGTCTCTAACCTTGAACACCCAGCCAAGACTCCAATAAAATCTCCATTTTTAGCTTCACTGGCTCTGAAAGCATCAATGTGTCATTTATCCAAAGAGAGGGAACAGTGCGTGTTTGTGTGTGTGCATATGGGTTTCCTTGTATGTGTGTAAAAGTTATATATCTAATAACCACAAATACACAAAAATCTTCAGGTAAAGCAGCAATCAACTACTTAAGTATATTTCAAGTATATTTCCAAGTATAATATGAATATTCTTGGAAGCTCCCGAAGTATTTCTTGCCTTGTATATTCATCAAAGAGCTGGAAAATTACACAAGAGCAATCAGATAAGGCAGTTAATAGAGCTGGGACCAATGTGACTGCTTTACTCCTCCCTCTAAGATTCATTACAACTAAATTGATGTTACCAGCAGTGATTAATTTACAATTTAGGTGCAAAGTAAATGAACTAAGCAAACTGGTATTGGCACTAACAATTTCTTAAGCCTCAGCAGAGCACCTACATCATGATAAGCTATTATGCACAGAATAATTTCTCCCCCAAAATGGTTAAAGTGTATAGGTGTGGTCTTTGGTTTATTTTTATATATAGGCGTATTTTCTTATATTTTCTGAAGCAAATTTAAATATTAGAAATAACCTTAGATTTTTATACTTGGATACACAGCATATATATGGATGGGGAGACAAATGTCTCAAGTCTCATTTACTCAAAGTAAATGCAAAATGTTTTCTTCCATCCTGATCTTTTAGTATTGGTTTTAAGACCTTAGATCGAGTTGCATACAGACGCAAGCCCACAGATGGCCCAATAGTGTGTTCTCTGAGCCAGTTTTCTCTTACTGAAAATGAGGAGAATTATAACTATTCCACAGAGCTGTTAAATAAAATAATAGGTGAGAAGCCCTGGCACATAGCAGCTGCCTGTGCAAGATCGCCCAGTAGTTCCCAGCGGGTCCTCCTGAAGGGGAAAGAATAGTCTACAGGAAGTTCCCACTCCCTGCCGACACACCTGCACGTTTACTCACAGATCCACGCACACAGGAGAATAGAAGCCTAAGGGACGGCACGATTGCTCCCAAATAACCTGACATACCAGCCAGGAAAATAGACTTATGATGATGCCTGTGCACTCAAATGGGATTGAGATGGAGCATACAAATATATTAATGTAATCTTTTTGCAGAGGGAGCATAAAGTTTCAATCCATCAGATATTTTGAAGAAATGCAGAAACACAATTATTAGTGACATTACAATTCACCGAATGTTAACACATGATTTTACTGTAGGAACCCTGGGGGCAATGGTTAAAGCAGGAAGGGGTGGGGTAGGAGCCAGAACTAGGCTCTGGTTTGAAAAGCGCTCTCTTGTTTGTTTAAAAGCAACAGTGTACAGCATTTGGCCTACAGCATTTACAAAATTTCCAAATAATACCATTTAACCCAGTCAAATACCTTTTTCTGTTTCCAACAAGATTTCTTCAAAAGGCATGCAACTCAATTGAATTAAATGGGATAATAAGCTAAGCTTCCCAACACTTTTTGCTTTTCATTTCTCAGAGCAAAGACCATATTTTAGTAATTTATTTATTTCAAGCACTTAGAATAGTGTCACCTAACATTAGGAGTTGCTTGATTACTCCTAGTTGAATATTATATTTTTTATACTTTAAGATTCAGAATTATTGGACAACTGATGGTTAAGCATAATGAATTTTTAAAAAGAGACTATGACAGCTATCTTTATCATTTTTAATTAACCTTTGGCCAAAATTTTTCACTACAAAGCCACATGTACATCTTAATTAGGGACATAAAATATTATTAATGCCTAATATTTCTTTTGGACAGTTAAAATTCTTTCAAGTTCCTTTCAGATGACGTCTTTTACACATTTGAAAAGATATATTTTGATAATGAAGGAGCTCAGGAAATTTCACCCCAAAATATGACTTCTTGGTACAAAGAATATTTTGAATTAAAGGCCATTCGAGATCAAAAAACACCGGAAAGGACTTTCCCTCTATCTGCATAAACCAGACTGACCTGACCAAAAGATCAAACGGGGCAATAGACTGCCCTTCCTCTCCTGTTATATCTCAGTATATTGCAGGAAAGAAGATCAAGAATGCAAGCAGACCCGGCCCACGTTATTTTAAACACTGTACCTGTCTCTCAGGTTAATTTAATTTGCAAAGAGAATGATTTACAAGTCAGTCTGTCTCCCCCATCCATTTGTCCTCCCTAGTTCCATTTGTCACCCCTAAACAGAATTACCTGTGCTCCACATTTCCCCTCCCCTCCAAAAAGGCAGGTATAAAAATATCTGAACTTCACTGGGATATTGTGTAATCACTATGTATTTCTCCCCCTGCACATGGTATTGGTAAAGAAACTTTCTCTTATTAATCTGCCTTAATTGTGAATTGATCTTTTAGTAAACTTTTGGGGAAAAAGGCAAGTTTCCCATCACCCCCACAATAATTTTAAAGAAAATTATCAGGTTGGCTGTAAACCTTAGGTTTGACCCTAAAACACCAGAAATGAGCTGACAAAAGCTGAGGTTAAGCGACTAAAAATTTTTTAAAGAAATTTATTGCAATAGGTGGGATTACTCAGAGCAAAGGTGAGCAAGAACAGCAGAAAACAGAAATCAGCCACAAAATGTGAAGATATTAAATACATTAAATATCCTATCATTTCACTAAAACAGGCATAGTTTTGAGCAAGGAGGGAATGATATTAAAGCTGACTTTAATGCTCCCTGTGCGTACCAGCCCTCTCGTCTGCTCTTCCCCATGTGCCCAAAGGACTCTCACACTGCCTACCTCCTTACACACGTGACTCGAGGGGCCTGAAGCACTCCTTGTCAGCTCTTTTTGGAATACTTGTCTCTGAATTTGAAGCACGAATAAGGAAATTTACTTCAAAAGCTATACCTTTATTCGAATACCTTGCTTCAATTTAAGAAAAAAACTTTCTGAACAAGAAGGGTCTTGTTCCTTTTCCTTGTACCACTGAGACTTGGTCCTACTTTAATTCCCTTCGTGACCACACATGTGTGGCTCTGTTTTCAAGAAATACAAAGGTGAACTAAAGATAGCGAATACCATTGGGGAGTCTAAAGTCTGGTAAGGAACTTGATATATACAGGAGTACTTAGGAGCTATTGCAAGGTTCGGTTCCAGACCACCACAATACAGCAAATACTGCAATAAAATGAGTCACGGGAATTTTTTGGTTTCCCAATGCATGCGAAAGTTATGTTTATAGTATACCGTTCTCTACTAAATGTGCAATAGCATTATGTCTTTTTAAAAAAACCAATGTATATACTGTAATTTAAAAATACTTGCCTTCAGCAAGTCATCATCTTTTTGCTGATAGACAGTTGTGCCTCAGTCCTGATGGCTGCTAACTGATCAGAGCTCTGGCTACAGAAGGTTGAGGTGGTGTGGCAATTTCTTAAAATAAAACAGCAATGAAGTTTGCCGCATCAATTGACTTTTCCTTTCAGGAAAGATTTCTCTGTAGAATGTGATGCTGTTAGATAGCGTTTTACCCACAGTAGAAATTCTTTCAAAATTGCAGTCAATTCTCTCAAACCCTGCCACTAAGTTTATGTAATCTCCTACATCCTTTGTTGTCGTTTCAGTAATGTGCACAGCATCTTCACCAGGAGTAGGTGGCACCTCAAGAAGCCACTTTCTCTGTTCATCTATGAGAAGCAATTTTTGATCCATTCAAGTTTGATCATGAGATTGCCATGTCTTCAGGCTCCACTTCCAACTCTGGTTCTCTTGCTATTTCTACCACATCTGCAGGTACTTCCTCCACTATCATTTTGAACCTCTCAAGGTCATCCATGAGGGTTGAAACCAACTTCTTCTAAACTCTCATCAATGTTGATAATTCGGCTTTTTCTCATGAATATTCTTAATGGGATCTAGAATGGTGAATCCTTTCTAGAAGTTTTTCAATTTACTTTGCCCAGACACATCAGAGAAATCACTATCTATGGCAGCTATAGCCTTAAGAAATGTATTACTTCAATAATAAGACTTGAAAGTCAAAATTACCCTTGATCCATGGGCTGCAGAATGAATGCTATGTGAGCAGCATGAAAACAACATTCATGTCCTTGTACATCCCCATCAGAGCTCCTGGGTGACTGGGAGCATTCTATAGAAACAGTAATATTTCAAAAGGAATCTTTTTTTCTGAGCAGCCGGTCTCAACAGTAGGCTTAAAATACTTAGTAAACCATGCTGTCAATAGAGGTACTGTCATCCACGCTTTCTTGCTCCATTAATAGAGCATAAGCAGAGTAGATTTAGTATAATTCTTGTAAGTCCTAGGATTTTTAGAGTGGTCAATGAGCAAGCATTGGCTTCAACTTAAAGTCACCAAGTACTTTAGCTCCTAATAAGAGAGTCAGCCTACACTTTCAATCTTTGAAGACAGGAATTGACTTCTCCTCTCTAGCTATAAAAGTCCCAGATGGCATCTTCTTCCAATATAAATCTGTTTCATCTTCACTGAGAATCTGTTGTTTAGTGTAACCACCTTCATCAGTGATCTCAGCTAGATCTTCTGGATAACTTGCTGCAGCTTCTACATCAGCACTTGCTGCCTCACCTTGCACTTTTATGTTACAGAGACAGCTTCTTTAAACCTCATGAACCAAGCTTTCCTAGCTTCAAACTTTTCTTCTACAGCTTCCTCATCTCTCTCAGCCTTCACAGAATTGAAGAGATAGGGCCTTGCTCTAAATTAGACTTTGGCCTAAAGGAATATTGTAGCTGGTTTGACCTTCTATCCAGACCACTCAAACTTTCTCCGTATCAGACTGTTTCATGTTCTTACCATTCATTGGTTCATTACAGAACCACTTCTAATTTCCTTCAAGAACTTTTCTTTGGATTCACAATTTAGCTAATTATTTGGCACAAGAAGCCTAGTTTTCAGCCTATCTCAGCTTTTGACATGCCTTCCTCACAAAGCTTAATACTTTCTAGCTTTTGATTTAGAGTGAGAGATGTATGATTCTTCCTTTCACTTGAACACTTAGAGGCCATTGTAGGATTATTATTTAATCTAATTTCAATATTGTTGTGTCTCAGGGAATAAGGAGGCCCAAGTAGAGAGAGAGAGAGAGAGAGAGAGAGAGAGAGAGAGAGAGAGGTGTGGGGATGGGTGCTGTAACAGTCAGTGGAGCAGTCAGAACACACACAACACTGACTCATTAAGTTTGCTATCATATAGGCCTGGTTTGGGGCACCCCAAACAAATACAATGGTACCATCAAAGATCACTGATTACAGATCACTATAACAATTATAACAATGAAAAAGATTGAAATATTACAAGAATTACCAAAATGTGACACAGAGACATGAGGTGAGCACATGCTGTTGGAAAAATGGTATCAATGGACTTGCTTGACACAGGATCGCCAGCCACAAAGCTTCAATTTGTAAAAAAGCACAATATCTGAGATGTGCAATAAAGCAAAGCATGATAAAAGGAGATGTGCCTGTATACAAATAGGAAAATATACAAGCTCTATTAATAGATGCATAAATAAATTGGGCCTTTGTGTCATTCAGGTGGCAAGCTAGAGCAATAGTCATAGACCCAAAATTTTATAATATAGCTGCTAATCTGGTATTTATTCTTGAAATAGAGTGACAGCCTTCTTATTTAAGACTTACACACATTATCACCTTTTTGTTATCTACAGAGCATGATAGTTAAAACATTTTTAAGGATAATGAGAAAGAATTAAAGAGGAAAAATATTACATTTGCCAATGGTACATCTTTGACTGTTTAAGCAATATGATTGGGAGGAGATTGGGTTTGATGTTTTAAATCTATTTTTATGATACACGTGTATGCGTGTACATGGCTGTATTTATGCAAAGCCCATATTGTATTCCTAGGATATTTATTTGTTTCTAAGTCACTCATATAATTTTGGGAAGTAGATGAAGCTGAAAATTAAGTAATCCAACTGATAACCTTTGTTTTCTTTCCTTGGATACTGCTGTAATAACATTATCCATTGATTAAATTATATTCATTTATTAATATATAGCCACCCATTAACTTAGAAATTTTTGCAATTCAGTGGTAGATGGTTTTTGTCAAGAAAGTGCCATCGATCTGAGTCTCATCAAGGCAGTAAGATTGATGCCTTTTAAATCTATCAAAACTTATACATCTCCAATACCATTGCCAAGCTTAGGTGAACATTTTCCCAGGTGTACTTGAGCTTTCTGCTATATTAAACCTCCCAACCTAGTATTTAGAGATATTTTACTTCATCTTTCAGCCACTTCTGATTTTTGAATCCTTGGGTGTCTTCCCCTTTCCTGTGCTAAGCTGCCAACTCTGGAAGAGAAAACAGGGATAATTTCATTTCCGCAGTGCATCGCATGCCAAGGACATTTGAGGGCACCTAACAATCTCAAAGGGTCACAATGTGGATTCACAAAAATCACACTAAGTCATCTTCTTGTCACATTATTATTAATATTACAATTTTCCTCTTGCTGTAGGTACAACTGAGGGAGAAAAAATAATTTATATAATAAACAGAAGAAAAAATTTCCCACCATTCCTGTGGCAGTAATGACGTCTTCTGGATGTGAGTACGTGTCCGTGACTCAGTAGGTGCCACTCCCCACTCGTTCATTAAGCTGCCCAACATCTCAAGTATAAAGCAAAAAGCATGACTGAACCTTCCAGAGCCTTTGATGGAGATGCCCCATCCCCTTTCTCAGAAGTACCCTCAGTACTCCCAGGGCTTCTGGCTATCGCCATTGTCCCAGCAACTGTTTTAAGCTGTTTAATTAGTAAAGCCACTCAGAGAAATCATTTGTGCTCATGCATTCTATTTATTAAACCTAAGCGAACTAACTGGATTTAGTTCCTCAGTTCAGGGAGAGGTTAACATGTGGCCTGCGGTCTTCCCAGCTACAACCAAGATCAAGATGGAAGCAGATGGGTGAGTCAGATTTCCGGCTTTCAGGCATTAGAATGCTCATGGAAAAACAAATCATATCATTTAAAAACAAAATGTCTTCATACTTTGAAAACGAGAGCCTTATAAATGAATGACAGGCCAGAACAAAAAACCTGACCCTCAAAATAGAGCATATCATTTATTTTATTCTTTTTCTTTCAGATATAAATAAAAATATGCACGCTATTACTAACATGGAAATTAATTTAAGAGTCTAAATATTTTAGAAAACATTACTATGTTTCCACACTAAGTATTACTTGAGCAATTTGTATATTTGCTTCCTTTTAGCTCTTTGTTTTCTTAACAATCTATCATTAACTTTGGCCATTAGATTCCTAAGGTAAGTATTTTAATTTCAGTTACATAAGTTATTCTAGAACTCATATCCAAATATGAACTTTTAGAGTAAATTTCTATAAGTTTACTAAAATATTCCTTACAATCAGAATATAAAACTATACACATTATTTTATTTATTCAGTGTATTTAATAATTTACCAGCCATCTATAAAACTCTACCTACTACATTATTTGAAAATATATACTGGCCATTTCTTATATTCTAGCATATGTTCTGCTTTCATTTGCAATTCATTTTCATATAATCAAAGTATTTACTATGGCCATGGATGCAGCCTAACCTTTTTTAAAGATACATATTAATATAATTGAATAATATAATTAAATTTTAATGGAATTGAAAGTCTTTCTTAGGTCTGTAGAAATAAGAAAGAAAGAAGTGGTCTGTTCTTCCTTTCTTTTCTCACCAAATTGCAAGAGTTTGTATTTAGGTTGCTGAGATGATATCTTGGTTGTAACTATGTAAAGATATTATGCTTAGGTCTCTATTGTCCTGATTATGCCACCTAGCCCTTCACATGTAACGGTAAATTGGCCCCACATCTACCCATTAATTATCCACAGTGAATTTGACACATTTCTTTAAAGAGTCCCATGAGTAGATGATTATATTTTTCTTCGGTAATGAAAAACCAACCTCACCTCCCAAATCAGTCCAGAAGCTTTTTGCTTTCCCACCCAAGGGACTTTCATGGACAAGAATTTTATCTTGAATAGTAAACTGCTGCTGCCCCAGAAACCAGGAAATAGTCATGACAGGGCTCTGGGCACTAGATTGCCCAAAGTATAGTGACTCGCTAATAAGTTCACTAACTTTCTGAACTTCCTTCTTAGTTCCTGCTTGCAATTATCCTAGAGAAGAAAACCACAATTTCAAAAGCTCGGATGCTGGAAAAAAACTCGATTGACTCTTGCCAGAGTCCTTCTTTGGAATAAGGAGTAATATAAATCCAGTTTGAGGGAAGCCGTTTCTGGAGTAGGCAAAGCTAGGGAAAGAAAGAGGGAAAGAAGAGTCAGCTTTGGTGGAGTGGGGGGTGGGGGAGAGAGAGGGAAAGAGAGAGATGATACTATGGTTTAAATGTTTTTGAACCCTCTAAAATTCCGGTGTTGTGCATGTGTTAGTATCAAGAGCTAGGGCCTTTGAGAAATAATTTGGCCACGAGGACTGCTCCCTCTTTTATGGGATTAAGACCTTTTTAAAAGAGGCTTCACACAGTACAGCGTCCACCAACCTGGCTCTTCCGCATTTCTGCCATGTGAAGACACCTCCTTTCTCCCCTCCAGAGGATGCAGCTGCACCAGCCACCAAATGTGTGCCTTGATCTTGGACTTCCAGGCTCCAGACCTGTGAGAAATAAATTTCTGTTCTTTATAAATTATCCAATCTGTGGTACAGTAGTTCCCCTCTTATCCACAGGGGATACGTTCCAAGATCCCCAGGGGATGCCTGAAACCACAGAGAGTACCAAACCCTAGATACACTCTTTTGTTTTTTTTCACATGTACATATCTATGTTAAAGTTTAATTTATAAATTAGGCACAGTAAAATATTAACAACGATAAATAATGATAAAATAGAACAATTATAACAATATAACAATTTCACAGGTACAAGATTCACTCTTACCGCAGATCTTAGCAACCTCAGCATATTAAGGCAGGAACTTTCACCTTTTCACTTAAAAGAAGCACTATATGACTTCTCTTTGGCATACCTGAATTGCCAGTATCATTACTCCTGCACACTGGGGCCAGCATTAAGTAAAATAAGGGTTCCTCCAACACAACCACTACAATATCACAACAGTCCATCTGATAACCGAGATGGCTGCTAAATGACTAACAGGCGGGTAGCATTCACAGGCTAAATGACTGGCAGGAGAGGATTCACGTCCCATTAGGGACAAAGCGGGACACCACAAGATTTTATCTCACTACAGAGAATGGCACACAATTTAAAACTTATAAATTGCATATTTCTGGAATTTTCCATTTAATGTTTTCAGAGCATGGTTGACCATGAGTAACTAAAACTACAGGTAAGGGGGGCTACCACATTCTTTTGCCGCAGCACAAAATGACCTAAGATAGATGATGTTGCCATTTTCTTTGGTTCCTGACAGATTTTAGGCTTCCCAATCCCAGTCCCTCATGAGGCTCAACTTTGTTTATTTCTGTTAGCTTCAGTGAGACACTTTGAGATATACCCCTCTTCTCTGAGGACTAGCCCCAGAAGCAACACAGAGCCATTGTCTTCCAAGTTTCCATCACTTTTTTGGGAGATAACACAACAGCCATAATTGTGTGCTCAGGGAACCCCCAAGCACACTTTCTTCGTCTTCAGGAAAAAATCTCTGCCCCTCTCTTATCTCTTCTGTCTTCTCTGTCTCCTCAGTGGCACCAACCTCTCTCTTCCTGTATCAGGTCACCGTAGCATAAACCCCTCAAGGGTTTAGGCTTTGTAAACCAAAAAACCAGGAAGAGAATTGACTTCAGGCTATTTTTGCTTTGACCCTGCAACTCAACCAACCTAAGGCAGGAAAGGCAAAATGCAACTACCTTTTTTTTTTAGAGTGGGCAAGAGAAAAATACGAAGAAAACAATGTGAATTAATATATCAACAAGCCTCATCACCTTGATAGCTTAAGTGTCTATCTGTTACTGGCAAATGAAACATTATTGACTAAGGAAAAAGATTGTTGAAAATAACTAATGACAGTTTTCACTGCATCATTATCAGAGCAAAGTCTAATGAATAAGATGATGTTCAAGATGGGCAATTCAGTTTGGGGTCCAAAACAAGCTGTAACTTTACAGTAATTAAACTGACATTACAAAGGACTTGAAAGCTGGCTCTTAAATCAATTCCAAACCATGAAAATAATTATATAGCTACCCAAACCTACTATGATCAACAGCTTTTACTTGCATATAAAATTGCTAGTGATATGATTCTTTATTTTTCAATAGTTTCAGTATGTCACATTTCATTATTCAACGAATGTTTGTTGAAGTCCTATGTGCCAGCAACTGTTCTAGGCACTAGGAATACTTTGATAAATAAAACGAGCAATCAACCAACCAAACAAAATGCTTGACCTCATGGAGCTTATATTCTCATAGATGGCAATAGCAATAAACACAATAAGTAAACTATATATCATGTTGCATGTTGATAGTGCTATGAAAAAGATAATTCAGAGCAAGGAGCAAGGTTCGAAGAGTGGGAACAGGTGATGAAATTCTAAATAGGGTGGTCATAGGATGTCTCACCAAGGTGACATTTGAACAAAGACATAAAAGAGAGGAAGATAAAAACTGTGAAGGAAGAGTGTTTTAGAAAAATATCAGTAAAGGTGAACATGTGCCATATTTGGGGCATCAAAAAGGCCAGTGGCTGGTGTCAAGAGGGCAGGGTAGAGAGCTAACAGAGCGTCTGGCCGGGGAAGTCCTTGCAGAGGATTGTAAGGATTTTTTATTTTACTCTGATGAGATGGAAAACTTTCGTAGGACTTGATGTGATGTCATTTGTGTTTTAATAGCATCATTAGGGCTACTGTATTACAAATAGCCTAAAGGATGTGAACGGCAGAAACAGGGAGAACAGGAAGGTGAACGCAACAATCCAGGAAAGAGATGGCAGTTCAACGGACCAACACGTTAGCAGGGAAGGTGATGAGAACTGGTCCAATTCAAGACGAAATCAGAAGGCAGAACCCAGCAAAATTTGTTTCATTCTGGATGTATTGTTTTCATGCTCGTTAGATAATCAGTAGTACTAGTCTAAAAATCACGGCTGAGGTACAAGCTAAAAGTAAATTTTGGGAGCCACTATTCTATAGCGTGTTAAGATTTTGATTGAATGTCTCCGACTTAACAAAGTTACCAGCTAACTTATAGAATTTTGTCTGATAATAGCACAAAAGTATGGTTTGTTATCCTGTAATACATTAACCTGTTTTGTGTCTTACCCTGAAATTTTGCCTTAACATTTTGCAGAATTCTTAAATTCTGACACTGTCTGGAGTTGGGCACAGTCCTCCACCAGACTCCCCTCACTTCTGACACCAGCTGCATGCTTCAAGATTCCTAGGCCACCCTCACTTAGGACCAACTGGCTACAAATTTGGAGGGTTCTACTACCTTCTTGGGTTGGATAATTCACTAGAATGACTCACAGACTCAGAAAAGCACCATACTTATAATTACAGTTTATTATAAAGGATACAAATCTGGATCAGCCAAATGAAGAAAGACATAGGGCATCCCAAATGGAAAACTTTTGTGTCTTCAGGATGTATCCTGGCACAACGATGTGTATTATCAACTAGGGAAGCTGGCCAAGTTTTGATGTTCAGAGTTTTTATTGGGGTCTTATTACATAGGCATGATTGATTGAGTCATTGACCATGAACTCAATCTGTGGCTCACTCCCATTCCCTAGAAGTCAGGCTGATGGTATCTGGCTCAAAGCCCTAAGCTTCTAATCATATGGTTGGTCTTTCCAGAGCAGCTAGCCCGATCCTGAAATTATCTAGGGTCCTCCTTGAGTCACTTAATTAGCATAAATTCAGGTGTGGTCCTAGAAGCTCACCAGGAATAATAACAAAGACTCTCTTGCCACTGGAGAGATTCCGAGGGTTTTAAAGGCTCCCTCTCAGGAACCAGGGACAAAGACCAAACAAATTCTTTATTATGCAACCTATTCCTTTATTAAATATCCTATAAATATATAACTCTTGAAATGTTCATTGAATTCGTTTTAACATCTTACTGGTTCTCTCATTAATGATTATAAAAAATATTGGACGTGTACTCGTTATATATTTGCATAAAAGTCATGATTTTACCTTTCTGAAAATTAAATTTTAACAATAGTATTAAATGAGATAACCAACAGAGTAAATCAAGAAGAGAGATGGTTCAAGGAATGCCTCTTAAGAGCTCCGTATTCAAGAGATAAGAAGCAATCAGCAAAGAAGTCATAGAAATGCCTACTGAACCAGGAAGAAAACCAAGAGAGTGTGTTCTTCTTGAACCCAAGCAAATAATGTAGTTCATAGAGACAAGTGATCAGTTATGTCAAATTTTGCTGATAAATCTAGATAAATGAAAACTGAAATGTCACCATTGTGTTTAGCAACTTAATGGTCACTGATGATCTTGACAAAATCGTTTTTAAAAATGGAGCAATAAAGAGCATTTAAAGTAATTTTAAGAGAACAATGGAACAATGGGATATTGTTCAGCCACGAAAAGGAATGAAGGGTTAATACACACTGCAACATGGATAAAACTTGAAAACGGGTGAAGTGAAATAAATTGGACACAAAATAGCCACATATTATATGGTTCCATTTATATGAAAGATCCAGAATAGATAAATACATAGAGATAGAACACAGGTTGATGGCTGCCAGGGGCTGGGGGAAGAGGAATATGGGAAGCCACCTCATTTATAAGCTAGCCTCATTTGGGGGCTGATAAAAATGGTTTTTATACTAGATAGACAGAGTAGACGGTTATACAACACTCTCCCATCCAAATACTAACCAGGCCCAACCTCGCTGAGCTTCTGAGAATGGGCATGTTCAGGGCGATATGGCCATAGACATTATATAACATCCTGAATGCACTAAATGCCACTAAGTTGCTCACTTTAAAATAGTTAATTTATATGAATTTCTCTTGAAGTTGGAGTGAATATAGACAAGTTTTCTACGAGATTTGTTATAAAGGAAAAAAATACTGTAGCTAGGAGGGGATGTAGAATAAAATGAAGGTTTTATTTTTTTTAAAATGGAGGAAATAAGAGTATGTCTGTAAGCTGATGGAAATGACCCCACAGAAGGGAAAAATGCATGATGCAGAAGAAAGAGGAGAGATACTCATTCTATTTTCCATACATTCTGTTTTCATTAAAATATCAAAAAAAAAGCCTGCCTTTCAAAATTCACTTGTGTAATATTAAACCAAATATTGCTGGTTTCTAATTCCAGCTCTGCCACTATCTTGTTCTGTGTCTTCATGAAGTCTCCCAAATCCTCAAATATATAAAATGAAAGAACTGAACTAGATTATCCCTAAGTATCCTCTTAGTCCCAGAGTTCTATGATTCTCTGATATTCACTGATTTATTTTATTATGAGATCTAAGAATAGCTTTATAAAGTCTACTTTCACCGCATTCATATCATTGGATCTCCTCAAACTTCCTTTAAAAAAATCCAAAGCTATACTGATTTATAGCAGATTAAATAAAGAGAACACACAAGATGAGCAAAGAACTTAAGACAAACTAGATGCAATCAGACATCTGGGTGGATTTACCACCACAGCTTAAAAACATCTGGGTGATGTTAGTACTCCAGTTCTGGAAATCATGCATTCCTAAATCTGACATTATTTTGGATGAGCAACATGTATCCGTAAGCTGCAGATGCCTCATTTTGGCAAGAAAACCTGATAAGCACAGAAAAAAGCACAAAAGAAAATAAAAATCAGAACACTTCTAGCATGAAATGGTGGAATATCCTAATGCAAAAATTTAAATATAAATAGAATTTAAATATAAATAATGTGTTTTTAATTTATAGACTACAGGTATTTGATAACCCACTGACGCGTCAAACTCAACATGCCTAAACCGAAAATACTGCATTTCCTGCAATCCTGTTTGATGTAATTTCCGGTTTCCACTGATGTTCTCATAAGTAGCCAGGTTCAAAACTTAGGAATCATTTTTTACTCTTTCTTTCTCTTTAGACCCCTTTCCTACATCTAGCATTTGTGGAAGCCTGTAGATTTCGATCTTTCTTGTTTCTGGCTCCCTTCTCACAGTGTTACTTCTACTCTCCTTGCTGACCCCACTGTATCTATAGCCCAGATTGTTGCAAGCCTTTCCTAACCATTCTGTCTGCTCCCCATATTCCAATTCATGCCACTTTGCCAATAAATCCTTTTAATAGGCAAAAAAAACCTTTGTAAGACTGGGCTCAAAAAGATTAAATGTCTGCCCCAGTGCGATTCCAACCACAGAAGGAATTCAGCTCCAGCTGAAACACAAGTCTTCTTGAAATGTGGCCTGATCCTTATTTCTAATATGCCAGGATGGGCATCTTAACCACCTACAAGGTGAGAATACTCATATCCCAGCAAAATGATGATAATAGTTCTTGTCTCTTCTTTTTCAGATTTAATGTAACCACCTGTTGAGGCAGAAGCATCCATAATCAGGGAGAAGATTAGGATTACTACAGCATAAATGTAAAGAGAAAGAGTCCCTGCTCAGTTTTGACATCAAAATAGGTTCAGGAGAAGGACACAGAATGTGACAATCTTATTATCAGAAGCTCTAGCAGGCCCTGCCCTGACCTTGGCACACAAGAACCAGCATGGCATTACTTTCCCAACCCCTTTCGGGGAAAGCACTGTATGTTGTTGGAAGGAAGAATACAAAGCTCCTGAGCAAGCAGGTAAGACACACACAGAGCACCTCTAGAAACAGAAGGTAGCAAAATTGCCTTTGAAGGAGGTTGGTTTTGTTACCTGCGGGACATATGGCCTTACTTCATCGGATCCGTATTACAGAATCTCCAGTAAAATTCCACACAGAGAACCAATGGTTTCAGAGCATTTTAGCACTTTTTTTTTTAAATGGCATTTAAAGAGCTGCTGAGGGAGTGTCAACATCACACAAAGAAATCAGTGATATTCTCTTCGGACAACCATATGCTTGGGTTGCTGGAACTTGTCCTTGAAAGAAAGGAAATGGAGATTTCTGGAAGGTCATGCCAGGTACTAATATGGGCACATGATTTTGTGTTTCCTTGTTTAGTGTCGCTTTGTAAATTAGCTGGAAAAATGGCCTATTCTGGATGCAATGTTGAGATTTGATAAATACTAATTATTAGAAACATAAAAAAAACTGTTGATGTCACGTTAGTCACACTGGTTAAAAACTTCTTAATTGTTCAAATGCAGATAAAATTAACTAGTGGGAGGGGCAGTAAGACAACCATTTATAAGACAAAAAAAAAGTTTAGCATCCATAAAATACTATCAATCTAAGCATTTTAGTACTTAGTCAAATTGGTGTTAAATTTTTAAAAAACAAGAGAGAATAGATATAAAACTACAAACGTCAATGATATTAGACAAATTGGCTTTAATCCTATCGGCCTGTTACTAGTAATGCAAGCTTTTAGAAAAATTAAAATTAAAAAAATAATAAAAAATTTAAAAAACACTATGAGGCCTAAATTGTGCTCCTAAGGACAGCATAATACTTAGAGAGATTTTCTTAAATATATTTTGGCCTTAAGGAAACTCTGAGAATTAGCTAAGAAAGATGTGATCTGCCCCATTTGATAAAGGACAAATTTGAGAGCAAGAGGGAGGGGCTATGAGGCCCCCCAGTGTGCAGAGCTCAGGTAGATCTGAGAAGGTGAATACAGGTCTCCTGATTCCTTCCTAGACTTGAATTATTGGGTTTGCTTATCTAGAAGGATCAAATTAATCAAATAGTTTCTTTCTTTTCACTATCATTATATGGAGAGCCAAAAGACAAAATTTAAGAGAGCTTTTTGTTTTTTTAAGAGATTTCTATTTTCAGTATAATCTGGTAAATGATAAAATACCAATGAGAATTACTGTGTCAAGGTTGCTGACAGCTAACATAACGGGCAGCTTCATTCAGGATCATTTGCTGGTGGTTTTTTCTTTCTTTTTTCTTAGTTTGAAATTGTAGTGATAAGCTGGATAAGGTCATGTAAAGATGGTGACAAGTGGTATTTGTTAACAAATGCTGAGTCGTATTTAAAACATGCCGAGAGCAGCACAGAGGCAGGGACAGAATGCTCTTAGCTCCTCAAGCTACGTCTCTTCCACTGTATAGAGTTCCATCAATTGGTTCTATTAGGTAAATTGCATCTGACCTTTTATCCCCGTAAAGGTAAATGTAATGTAAGAGTTTACAAGCATGGGAATAGAGGAAAAGAAAGAAGTCCACTGTGCCAAGGAGGGTTTGTGAGATAATGACACAGAGGCTTCAAATAATGCCCAGATAGATGTATGTACTTCTGGTCAATTCCATTGAGGCAACCCAAGGGAATAAAAGTTTTATTCCTTATTAGTTTGCTTGTTTTTCCCTCTTTAAACTAAATCCTGGAGCTGGAAACTAATTCCTTTCTTTGGTCCGAGTTCTCGCTGGGGAATCATCCGTTTTTCCAATCAGTATGTATTGATAACAGCATGCAGGACAGCAAAGGCTCAATGGAAGAGGTGTTCTCATATGCCATAGTATTGGTGTCAGTGCTAGCTTTCAGGAGGAAAGTTTTTCCTGTGCTTTTTCAAGGGCCTTGAAAATACTTTGTCTCAGAGTATCCATTTCTAAGAATTTACCTATAAAGAAATAAAAGATGTGCACAATGTTTTTTACCCGGGGCTTGTTATGATAACAATTAAAAACAATTAATGTCCCCTAACAGGACAGTTAAATGACAATTTACCTTTGTAATAGAATATTAGCCATTACAATCAGGTTTTCCAATAGGCTTCACCTTTTAAACAAGTTAATATCGTGCATCACTTAATGACAGGGCTACATTCTGCGAAATGCACCATTAAGTGATTTCGTCCTTGCATGAACATCATAGAATATACTTACACAACCCTAGATGCATAGCCTACTACATACCTAGCCTGGATGGTATAGTCTATTGCACCTAGGCTGCAAACCTGTACAGCATGTTACTGTACTGAATACTGTAGGCAGTTGGGACACAATGGTAAGTATTTGCATATCTAAACATATCTGAAGATAGAAAAGGTACAGTGAAAACACAGTATTATAATCTTCTGGGACCACTGTCAGATATGTGGCCCATTGTTGACCAAAATGTTGTTGTGTGGTGCATGACTGTATATATATATCTGGATTAAGAGAGAATATAAGATATTTTCCAGAAAGTTAACAGATAATAAAATCTGATTACATTTAAACTCTGTTCCATAATCACAAGTAATTCTTGGTGTTTTATTTATAGGTTGATTTTGATATTTGAAATCATAAATAGCATTGTGACAATGTAAAAAATATTTTCTTAGGAAAAGCCATGTTGTAGGGTAAGATTGCATTTCCATTTGTAATGAGCCAATATGATGAATCCTGGGAGACCTGAAGGAACATATTTTTCTGTGATAAGATCAAATGGATTCTTTTGCTTAAATCTCATCAATATCTCAAAATTATATCATACGTCAGTTTGCTTCACACTTGGCCATGCCTTTCCTTACATACTTTTTCCTTTATCAGTATTTGTATATATATTTCTTATTTTGTTAATAAGATCTTCCAGCTTCTTGCAGCAATTAATTGAATTTATTCCATTCTTCTTAATGTCCTTCTTGTTGCATTTCCTGCTAGTTTGGACTTGCTGTTTTCAGTATTACCTAGCTAGCATTCTGGCATTTCATTCCTCGTACTCTTAGGTTAATTCCACCATTTCTTTTATTTCATGATTTCCTATTACTTGTTTTTGCCCCATGTTTCTCTAGGCCATACTGTCAAGTGTCTTCTTCAGATGGTGTAAGAGGGAGACGTTCTGCGACTTATCCTAAAATGTCTTCATTTATACCTTCATACTAGATCAAAATAGCGGTTAGATATATAATTCTAGCTTTAAAATCCATTCCCTCTGAACTTTGAAGGTACTATTTTATATTCACATTGTTACTAAAGAGAAATTTTATATCAATCTGTTTGGTATCAAATTTACATAACCTTTTTTTTCTCTCTAGAAGCTGTAAGAGTCTTGTTATCTTTGCTTTATTGAACTTTCATAAATCAATGACTAGATCATTTGGCCACACTTGAATCCATTTAAAATGAAAACTCTGTAACTTCTCAACAATAGCAAATTTTCTTCCATCATTTTTTGACAATTATCTCCTGCCTTTTCCCCATATTCTCTAATAATTGACTATTAAACCTTCTAAATTCATTTTCTAGGTCTCACCTTTTCTTACCTATTTTCTCTTCCTTTTCATGTTGCTGTATATTCTGTCCCCTCAACTTTATGTACTATCATTTCTAAATATATGATTTTTAATTTTCTCGAATTTTAATTTGCTATTTTGTGTCACTGGATTTAATGAGGTATGAAGATAGCAAGCTAATTACATCACAGTACAAGATACAATTTCAAGTTGAAAACCAGTTTCAAATTGAGAATCATAAATCAGTCTTCACTGGCCATTCTCCACCCCAGGAAATCTCTTTTTTACTGTCTCGGGTGAGGTAGGTCTAATAAGATAGGACAGAGACAACATGGGGGATCACAGGCTGCAGAACAGGAACACTACAGATGGTGAACCCCTAGGTTTCCTCAGGTCAACAAGACACTGGGTGTGGAGACTGACCTTATAAAGACCTTCTCTTCCCTGAGTTTAGTCTCCCCATCCTTCTCTTACCCTCTGGAACTGCCAGAAGAAAATCAGAAATTCATATTACCATGCAGAACAATTTAAATCCTTTTGTTTCACAGGACCATTCTTGAATCTTGCCTTTTATAACCACAACATAAATCTCTAATTTGCTCAGCCATCCAACAAACCTTGCCACCCGAGTGCTCATGTGCCCAAGTGCTCCTGTTCTAGGAGCTACGGATATAACATTAAAGGACAGACAAACATGCGTGCCTTCATGGAGCTTGAATCCTAGTGGGAGGAATGGAGAATATGTAAAATAAATAAATATGTATGATGTTATGGAGAACAATAAAGCATGGAAGAGAGAGGAAGGGAAGTTTGCCATTTTTAATAGAGGGGTCAAGGAAGATCTCAATGAGAAAAAGACCACAGAGTAAAGGGGTATAGTGTATCCAACCAGATAACCATACTTACATTTTTGGCTTCTAAATGTCTATCTCAATCATTTTGATCCAACTTAAAATTTAAAATTATCTTTTCAGGAAGAGTCGGGGATGTTTAATGAGCAAAAATTTTAAGGTGGTAATCAGAATCAGATCACAAAACTGTCCAGGAAACAGTTTTTTGTTTTGGTTTGGTTTTTGTTTCTGTTAGTAGAATCTTTTTTATTCAGAGAAAAAAAAAAAAACAACCAAAAATCAAAAAAGTGTCCCAACCACACATAGGAGGACTATGGGTAGCGGGAGGTGTCTGTCCATCCAGCCCCAGCCTCCAGCCCACGTGGTTTCGGCAACAATAAGGGGTATGGGGTAATGGCCCAAACAATAAAAAATGGGGTGCGTGTGTGCATGGGAAGGAGAAGGTGCAAAGCTGTGGGGAGTGGTGAAAGAAAGGGACATACAGGGTCAGGCCTGGGAGCGCCGCAGGTGGGAGGCCACTTCCTAACACTCCTGTTGATCAAACTGAACTGCTGTGGACACCCTCTTTGCCCATCGGCAGGACTAGCATAGTGGTGGTCACGGTGACAGTGACATTGAAGGTGGGGGCTCTGCCGGTGCTCTTAGTGTGAAGCTTGTGGCACATCCCCCATCCTGCAGCACTGAGTCCCAAATCACAGCTGACTCATCCCAGGCCCGTTGGTACTTGGTGTATCAAATCAAGTTAATATTTTTTTTAGCAGAGGGTGGGACCTGTGGAATTTTGGTAACACACACACTTTTGAGAGGGTCTTCTGTCCCTTCTCACTAGTGCTTTCATTGAACTGTAGCAACTACCCTCTGCCTTTTTATTAGAATACGAACATCAGCCCAATTTTCAGATGAGTAAAACAAAACAAAAAAACTATACTTTATTTCACATAATGTCATGAAAAAGAGCTACATGCCTGAATATAAACTGAACTCTGAAAGGGTCAAAGTCAAAAGATTTTTTTAAATAGATTTTATGTCTTAGGTTCACAGCAAAATTGAGTGGAAATAGAAATTTCCCATATCCCCCCTACCCCCACACAGGCATAGCCTCCAGAGATCCTTTTTGATGTACATAGTCATGAAGAATGGCCACGATTTAGGCCAACACTTCTGGAAAGCAAATTTTTATTCAATAAAAATTAAAATATCAAAACTACTTATTTCTGGCTACTGATTTTTAAATGCAGTGATTTTTATTTTCCAATTGTTCTATGTTTTTTACAACAAATATATATTACTTTTATAATTAGGAAGAAAATAGTTATCTAAAATTTTCTTTTAAATCTGATTTGAATAATAAATAAAAGAGAAAAAGAGGCAAAATTTCTGCCTATGCTGAGTGATCATTCTTGGCACAGAAGAATTCAACTGAATATTACTGATTTATGTGTTTTTGTTTTCTTCTTAAAGGATATTGCAAATGATCTCCAAAAATATGTGATTAGAAATGCTTTGAGATCTTCTCTGTTTTAAACACAGCTGGGATCAGTCTTCAAACATAGAAAACAACAAGCAATGTGAAATGAAGTCTAGCTTCACTGACCACATTCTATTCATGGCATCATTAAAAGGCAAAGAAGGGAAGAAGATATTAAAGAAATGTGACTTCTATATCCAATCTTTGATCATAATGCCCCAAAAATTGAATGGTATTTTTACTTTTGCAAAACTGATTTTGTAGAAATCCAGTGGATCAAACATGCAGTGATCCAAATTATTTGATAAAATAATCAAAAGTTGGTCTAGCCATGTCAGATGTTGTACTGTTTGGTTGAAACATGATGTTTCTTTCTTAGATAACTAGAAACATGACAAAGTTTATCATGTTGTTTATTTATACAGCAAATTCTTTGACCAGAATAAGCTACTGTAAAAATAAAATGAAGGGAGAAAAGGTCCACCCAATTCATCCCCTGAATTTGCTAAAATCTAATTTGGGGAAAAAGTCCTTTATAAGACAATTGATTTAAAGAAGCCCTGCAAGTTTACCTGCCTTCGGTTGAAAACTACTATTTTCCAGGAAACTTTTATGTTGAGCATGGCCAGATTTCCTGGCTCTACCAGGACGCAGTGTACGTATCTTGATCACCACTTTGGACAGGAATCACATGCGTACTTGCCAACTTTCCCAACAAGGCTGTGAGATCCTCTCAGGCAGGAATCAAATCTTGGCTTTTGCACGGTGCCCAGCAACTACTTGGTCATTAATAAATCTTGATTTCATGATGTGTTTCCTATTTGAACTCATCACAAGAACAATAACATTAGCTGGCATTTGTTGAGCACCTACTGCTCTAGGCAGCTGGCATCAATATCCGTGATCCTTACAGCAACTGGAAAAGTTAGGTCCTGTGCCAATTTTACAGAGGAGAAAACTTAGGTCCAGAAGATTTATGCCATTAGTCTAAGTGAATATAAGTAGCAAAAGTGGAAGGGCTAGCTCCCTCCTCCAGGCATGTGCGACCCCAAACCCATTCGTACACTTTGCATTATACCCTCTGCACCTCTTAAAGACAAATAAGTAAGAAGTCTCAGAAGGAGCAAGGAAGAGGGAGGTTATTTGTCTCTACCTTCTGTTTCCAGAAAGCCCAAGAGAACAAACTTGGTCATCCTAACGCACGTTACCGTGGGATCCACCTACCACCACGGCAGTCTCTCCCCTCCCAAACTGCAGCGCCGCACAAGCACAGTGGCCATAGCCCCTTCATCCCTGTTCCAGCCACATGTTTAGAAAGAGCTGAAACTGAGGCAGAATGAGGTTAAACGGCTTCTTACAATAGGACCCACAATCTCTCACTATTAGAGCGCTTGAACGACTCTATTCTTTCTCTGTCTCTCTTTTAGGGAAATAAAAAAAAGAAAGAAATGGCAAGTAAAGCACATGCTGAGATTAATAAAAAGAATGAATAAAAGAAATACTTTTCCATTTCGCAGCCCCTCATGCAGCTCATACGTATGGCACATCTTACCAGAGAGCGTGTCCTGCAGAACATGTCAGAACTAGGGGTACTGAATTTTCAGCCACTCTTGGCTGCTTCTAGCTGTGCTTTGAGTTTGGCCCAGGCAGGTCTACTATAGAGTGCTGATGTGTGGTTTCCCCCACATTGTGCCGGCCTTTGGTGTGTTATCTCTCAGCCAGCAGAACGATCTTATGGTTTGCTTGGCATGGGGTACGTAAAGGGCCTGAGTTATATAAGGCTTTTAAATCAGAACCTGCCTGGGCATCTTGGGGAAACTGTTAGCCTAGTTCATTCTGAGCAAATACAATTAAAGTCCTGGCTATTATTTACAGCAAATACCAGTAAAAACAACCTTAAGTTCCTGAGTTTATTAACATTGATGCTGAAGGAGAAGGGGGAGGGCGGATGTAGAACACGCTCGGTGTTGCAGCCTGCGCTGATTAAAACCCTCCTTGTCATATTCTATATCGTTGTACTGTAGTTATAGTAAATGTTCCTTGTAATGCTTTTTCAAGTACAAAAATTGCTTCAGAAAAGAGCATTTAGAAAACTAATTCTATTGAAACCAATGAAGTGTTGACACATTGCCTCATGCAGATTTGTTTAAAGAGGCTTGTTTTAAGTTAGAAAAGTACAGTCCTGGAGGCAAAAATCAGTGGCTTCTCAGTCTAGCGACCGAGAGAACAGTGAAGCAGTCTGTTCAGCCGGCCCCCTTCATTAATCCCTTCCCGTAATTCTACCCCAGTCACCTTCTCCCTTGCCTGCCTCTATAGAATTTCAACCTGCTGCCAGCCCGGGAACTGGCTCAGAAACCATTCATTACTCAGACGAGGCATTTATAGTGTTTGCTGATGTGTCGGTGAATAGGGACACAGTGTAAACCCCGACTGAAGAGTGCTCTTTTTTGTCGTCTAAATTGCTCCTATGTGATGTGTTCCGTAGGCGTTAGAAATCACCGGGGGTTTTGACACCCTCGTCTTTCTGAAAGTGGCATTTCACTGTGCCCAACCATGGGAATAAAAAGGGACAGAGAGTGTTTGCGGCTGAAAAGGGAGATAGAGCATCAAGTAACAAGCTGATTATTCACCTCGAACTAGGCCACTGGAGCCCACAGAAAACCCTCAGCGCCTCAAAGCCCTGCTGAAACCAAACATAAGAGCAGGCCTCTCTTGCATTCTAAACAGGCGCGTGGTGTAACCAAATTAAGCAGTTTAGCGTTGAGAGAATGTTAATGAAGGAAAGGAGTGGTCAGCAAGGAGGGCTGGTCCAGTGTTTCCACCACGAGCTACGTCGGCGGCGAAACATGCCTCAGCCGTCATTAGGTGGCGGCTCCACGCTTCGGAGCCGCTTCCCCGGGGATGGGATTTAGGAGCAGCCGCAATGAACATGTGGAAACAGGGTTTCTTGTAGAGCAGGTGGAGACACATTTTGTTTTGTTCACATGGTGGATGGTGAGTTCATCAGATTTGCTGTGGCTACTTGCATGCATGGTCATCTCTCTGGAAACATGGTTGAGGAGTTCTTTTCCAAATTCTGTGCCTGGTATAGCCAGGCCATTCAACAGACCTGATGCCATTGAATTCTTTTTTTAAGTGAAGTGAAATTCATGTAACATAAAATGAATCTTTTTAAAGCAAACAACTCAGTGGCATTTAGTATATTTGGAATGTTGTGCAACAGCCATCTCTACCTGATATCAAAATATTTTCATCACCCCAAAAAGAAAGCTCATACCCATAAAGCAGTTAGTCTTCACTGCTTTCTCCTTCTAAGTTCTGGTAATCACCAATCAGTATTCTGTTTCTACGGATTTACCTATTCTGGATATTGCATACAAATGGAATTACATACTATGTGACCTTTTGTGTCTGGCTCCTTTTACTTAGCATCATGATTTCAAGTTTCATGTGTGCTGTAGCATGTATCAGTATTTCATTTTTTATAGCTGAATAATATTCCATTGTATGGATAGGTATATAAACCTAACAAGTTGTTTATCAATTCATCCGTTAATGGACATTTGGGTTTTTTCCACCTTTTGGCTATTGTGAATAGTGCCGTTATGAACATCTATGTACATGTATTTGTTTGAGTACCTGTTTCCGATTCTTTGGGTATATACCTAGGAGTGAAATTGCTGAGTCATAGGACAATTCTTTGTTTAACATTTTAAGGAACCACCAAACTGTTTTCCACAGAGGCTAAACCATCTTACATTCCCATTAGCAATGGATGAGAGTTTTAATTCTTCCATATCCTCACCAACACTTGTTCTTTCTTTTTTCTTTTTGGTTTGTATTGTAGTGATCTAAGTATGAAGTGGTACCTCATTATGGCTTTGATTTGCATTTCCCTAATGACTACTGATGCTGAGCGTCTTTCCAAGTGTTTGTTGACTATTTGAATACTATTTGAGTGTGTGTGTGTGTGTGTGTGTGTGTGTGTGTATCTCCTTCGTCCACTTTTTAAAAGTAGGTTGTTTGCCGTTTTGTTGTTGAGTTGTATGCCATCAGATTTTAGGTCTTTGAGTGGAATAGATAAGCACATCCACCTGCCCTGAGGAATAAAAGGAAAGAATAATCAGAACCCGTGGCTATTATGAACGTGAAGATTTCTATCCTAGAAGACTATTGTGACCTAAATGTGATGGCAAAATCAGGAAAGCATAGGCTTTGGAGACAGAGAGGAACAATCCTCCCCTTCCTGCCCTTGTGACCTTAAACAAGTGACTTACTCTCTGTGAATCTCAATCTCCCTATTTATAAAATGGGACTAACAATGGCTATATCATAGGGTTGTTGTGAGCATTAAATTATATTAATATAAAATTTGTGACCCCCCAGAGACCACAAATTTATACAATTTATACAAAAATTATACAACTATAAATTTTGCTCTTCTTTATTCAATAAATATGGCCACATGGAAATTTCCATGAAGATCAAAAAAAATCACTTTTTAAATCTGTAAGAAATTTGCTTCTGAAGAGGATTTTATGGTGAGTCCAATTCTATGTCCCTTTATAACTAACCTTCTGGTTTTCCTGTTATATAAATCATTATTTTATGTAGAGTCCACATGAGACTATTTTTTCTCCCAAAAAGTTAGGTCAGTTTTTAATTCAGAATGTGTTTCCACAGAATAATTTAAATGTAGTGGTTAGAGCCCTAGGGTGGCCCGTCAAGCCTCTGCAACATGTGATAGTCTCAGCTGTGGGACTGTGGCTATCATATTCATCCTGGATTCTGGCAGCAAAGGTCATCTGAAGCCAGGATGAGGACACAGAGGGTACAGGGCTGGCCTTGAGCAGAATTTTGTACTAGAGTGTGGTTTTGGCGTTCCTCATATCCTTTATATGCACCTTCCCTTCCACCCAGGGCCCTTCTCTGAGTGCCTGCGTGCCCGCCGTACCCTGGAGCTACCTCAAGCGGCCACTCTCTCCTTCTGTTCTCCACTCTAACCCAACCCTCCCGGCCTGCAAAGTGCTCTATGCCCTAAAGATACTGGATCTCCAAGTCAAAATCATTGATTCCTCTGTGCTCACTGATGAGTGAGTTTCAAAGGGTCCCGTAAACTTCAAAGAGGTATCTTCATTGTGGAAATATTAATACCAGATTGGCAACCCAAATAAATGGCCAATTTATGAAATATCAGCAATGTATTCTTTGGAACAAAAAGACTCCTTCCTGAGCAGACCGATTTTCTCAGAGTGTTTCTTGGAATCAGTGTCCTTAAGCCACGACGTCGTGTCCCAGCTTCCTCACTTTCTTCCTTTCTGAGCACAGGTTCTCTGAGAAGCCCCCAGTTTCTTCATGGAGATTCTCATAACATCCCTACTGCTGGGGTGGGAGCTTATGGTGAGACAGCTCTGGTGGGGCATCGCATTGAGAGGACTTTACATATTCCAGATGACTATAAATTTAGGGCAGCCTCTATTGGGTTTGAATGACCGCCCTCCTCTGACAAAGAAATTTGGGGATGTCATTTGTAATTGCACACCTCTGCTCATTTTTGTAATTTTTTAAATCTTTGTTCTTTTTCACATCTACCTGCTTTCAGAAATTCCAGATGGTAAGTACTAAGGAAATTGAGACCTAAAAATCTTAAGGAACTTGTACAAAATCATTTAGCTAGTAAGTAGCATAGCCAAAATTCCAACCTGGATCTGTCTCCTTCCAGAGCCTGAACCCTTACCCACTACACTACACCACCCCAACCAATCAGCTCTCCTGAATCTCAGCCCTGGAGCAGGCCACCAAGACCGTCGAGTCTACCCACTTCATTTCTCAAATGCAAAACGGTTGTGAGCTCTCATTCTTTTATGTACCTCTCTGTATTAGTCAGTGTCCTCCAGAGAAATAGAACCAACAAGATGTGTGTGTGTGTGTGTGTGAGTGTGTGTGTGTGAGTGTGTGTGTGTGTGTGTGTGTGTGTGTGTGTGTGTGTGGAGAGAGAGAGATTTATTTCAAGGAATTGGTTCGTACAATTCTGGAGGCTTTGAGAGTCAAAAATCTTATGGAGTAGGCAGCAGTTGGAGACTCAGGGAAGAATTGCAATTCTAGTCCAAAGGCAATCTTCTGGCAGAGTTCCTTCTTGCTCAAGGGAGGTCAGTCTTTGTTCTGTTAAAGCTTTCCACTGATGGGATGGGGCCCACCCACATTATGGAGGGTAATCTGCTTTACTCAAAGTCCACAAATGTAAATTTTAATCTTATCCAAAAAACACCTTCACAGAAACATCCAGAATAATGTTTGACCAAATATCTGGGCACCATGGTCTAGCCAATTTGACACATAACGTTAACTATCATACTCTCCTTCTATAGCATCACCCACATGGGTCAGAGTCATCTAAACTCTGATTTCCCTGATGTGAATCAGTGTTCTTTAACTGGCATCACATGTGAGCAAACTACGTTTCACTCACCTCTTTATTTACCCAAAAGCTGCTAGTAGAGCAGCAGCTCTTAGGTGATTTTTTTGGTGGACAGTTAAATTTTACTCATGAACCCGACAATCTAAGCTGTGTTATAGGAATCCCGTTCTCACTTGTGTGTCCACATTGGCCTGACGGGGGAAACCCTCTCAGATTTCCTCTGAGGCAAAGAGGCAAATGCTTTGGTTAATTGGTGTGGTCAAGTCTCAGTTTGAGAGAGACATGTTTTCTTGGCCCACAGTTTAGGGTTTCATGCTGCTCTGGCTGACACAGTTCAGATCAGCTTGACCTGCCACTGCAGTAGTTGTCCTTTGATCTGGAGTCCAGTTTGTAATCTGACCCATTCAGATGGCTTCCCTATAACAGTCCAGCAAGACAAAACCAAATCAGCCCATTTATCTTAATGGGCTTTTTTCTTTCTTTCTTTCTTTCTTCTTCTTTCTTCTTTTCTTTTTCTTTTTCTTTCTTTCTTTCTTTTTTTAAGATGTGAAGCCTTGCCGATCTTTTGTTAAGAAGAAAAAGGAATCTGTGTATCCGATGGGCTTTGAAATACCATCTGGTGTTTAATGTTATTGTGCTCTGTTCTCACAGTGGTGTGCTGAATCATATCTTAAAAGTTCAACAGCCATTCAGTCACAGTCACCATTCAATATACTGTGTCATTATCAAAGATTTGGGTTTACAAAACGCTACCTGGAAACAAAGCACACTTAACAGGCCGTTCTCCCTCAGGCTGGCTCTGTTGCCTGAGATGGGTCTTCTAGTGTAAAGTCTGTTTGTCTGACATTTGTTACTGCCCTAAGGATGCTCAGCAGAACTTTTAACCCCCAAAGTTGCTGGTTGAATTATATAATTTCATGTGCCAAAAGAAATCCAACAGCATTCTTTTCCTAAGACATAAGTCTGGGCATGCATTACTTTTCTTTTATAAACACCCATATATTGGCAATGAATGCGTGAACAGATAAACTTCATATTAATCATTAAACATGTGCCAAGAAAGTTGAACATTCACAGATACTCTCCAAGTGTTAAATGCAGGAGGAAAACACATCGGTGAAATAAATCCTATGATGCATTATTTTGTTTCAGAGGGAAAAACATTTTGTAAGAGAATACTCATTCCAGAATGCATTGTTTGGCAAGTTAGAATGTTTTTTAAGAAGAACACACACCTGTATTTAGTACAGTTTCACAAGTTTAAGCAGCATCATTAACTGCCTGGCTGAAACGTGGGCTTACTGCTTTTAGAATAACAACATGGCTTTCTCTTTTCACTTAATAATGAGCAGGACCACTTGTATGAAACACACAGCATCATACTTTATGCAATAGTCATAAACAACCTCTCCTAAAATGCATTTTTGTTTTTATACCTCAGTGAACAGCTCAGTTTGAGTAAATGATCCATCCTTGAATCGTGTATACAGGGAGAAGATCAGCATTGGATTGTTGTTTTAATAAACTGGAAGTCTGCCAGCATTCTCTGGGAAGAGGACGGGGACATGAATGCCGGCATGCAATCTAGCCCGTGTTTGGATTTAAGACAGAATTTAACCTTGTCTTCTTTCCCTCCTCTCCTCCCCCTTCCCAATCCTTTCTTCCCTGGATACACAGTCTCTTTTCATGGAGCTAACTCAAGCTATCTTAAACAGCATGAACTAATAAAGGATGGCATTTTTAAAAGGGGAGGCATTCACAAATGTTGGAATGTGGAACATTTAAAATTCTTTCTATGGTACTTAGTTGAAGAGAGCGGTGATTAATGAGTTTATGTTATCTATCAAAATGCTTCCATCATGCTGCTGGGGTGATGCAGGATTTATGGTAATGAAAAACCTGCAATCCATCCCTGGTATCTAAATCTATCAGCCCCACATTCATACAAAAAGCACTAAATGATATATTTGTAGCTATCTGAAAACAAGATCATTTTTAAGAGATTATGTACTGCCAAAAGGGAACATTCTTAAAATATAGGAAAGGAACGATTTCCTTTCCAACCTATTGCTCTAGCAAGCATCATACTACGAATATCGATCTCTTCCTGGAAAAAATACCGAGCAGATGATGATCACATGATTAGGCTAGTAACGCTCAGTCAATTTCCTGTAATTTTCTTGGAAATCCTTTGTAGTACATTTGCTAAGGGTTATACAGATTTTTGTTTGGAGAATTTGTAATTATTCATTATATTGTGCATCTTTGAAAGAGAAAATCCACTAGCACCTCGAATGAAACTTACTTGGTTCCATCCGCAAGCCAAAAGAATTCTAAATAGCCCAATAAAAAGCTTCATCCATTCTTAGCAACTGGGGGAAAACATATGCACCATCCATCCCTCCCTCTTCATTTGGTAGATATTGCTATTTCTCTAAGACCTTACAGACAGGATGAAAGTGTGTGTTCAAAAATTACACGTATCTTGCTTTTGAACACCCTCTTACAATGGCACCAAAATATAGACATAACATGCCCAGTTACCACAAGGGTATGTGAATACATTAGAGGGGCACTGGGTCGGGCTCCTAAGACAAGGTCTCTCAACACGATGAAGTTAATTAGCTGTGAAGTATGCTAAAGAAATTTGTGTCTGCAAATAGTGAAAATACTGAACTTTGCAACTGATCTGCTTTTTCTAAAAAAATGTTTTGACCAGATCAAATGTATATTCATGAAAACATCAATCTCCATTACCTACACTCTGAAATGCTTTGATGAGTGAGAGAAAAAGAGAAAGAGTTACACCCAGAAGCAGCAGGAATTTTTATATAACCTTAGGGAATATAATCATGTGTTTTGTATGTCCCAGTGGGAGAGGTGGATAAACCACTGTTCTTGGCATCACAAGGGCTGTCTCTATTCTGACATCGCGGGTAGTCATTTTTGTCAGGGTCATCTACGTGTCAAGCATTTGGGTGCCTACGTTTTAAGTTAATCCGTTTCTGTATGCTTTGGAAAGCAGACAAAGAGCCCTGTAGTGAAATAGTTTTCTTAAGGCAGAATTTCTGAGTGTGGACACCAGCTTAGTGTGTTCCAGAAACAGCACAGGCTTCTATTCCTTTGCCATTTGCCCACTGCTTTTGCTACATCTGCCTTGGAGAGATGCAAAGGATTGAGAAACACAGCTAAAGAGAAAGGAATCCCAGAGGCCCGGGAAGACGAGTGGTAACAAGCCGGTGCGCGTGTATTCTGTTTTACAGGTTGGACGGGAGTGAGGGAGACCTGTTAAAATCACAAAAACTGCCTGTGCAGCACACAGATTCTCCTCCCCCTCCTCCCACTACTCACACTGCAGAAAATGCCATCTGTCAAGATGCTCTTAAAAGCAGTCCCTGACGATGCTGGAGTAAAAAGGCTGTTATGACAACTGTGAGGTGGGAGGAGCCTCTGTTCACCAGCTATCTGTCGGACTGGGCGTGGAGACCCTTTAGATTAATAGGATCACACCAAGAACGTGGCTTCCGTTGAGAGGTTCTTTTTCTGCACCCTGCCCCCAACCCATCCCCCGATGCCCTCAGGCTTGGCCCTTAGGGTTAAAATCACAGAAGGGGAAATGCCATTTCCTATTGATTATGCCGGTCTTGTCTGTTCTCTGGTCTTAGTTAGGGCTTCTGGCCTTATTGGTCTTACTCTGACCCAACCCCAGCCATCATCTTCATTACTTTTAGGTAGCCCAAGCTTAGGAAGAAAATGATGAGCCTTTATCAAGTCTAAAAGCCACTTTTCTAGTTTACACTGAGGACAATCGACATGATTGTCCACAATAAGTTAACTGCCCCACTGGCTTTCGGTATTAAAATGCAATTAATTGTTTGTCTGTTTGTTTTTTTTATTGTTACCTTGGCAAGAAAACCATAAAAATATCACTCTCTTTTCAAAGGCAGGCCATCTTGTTTTTATTACCAGAGAGAAGGAGGGGAATAATTACATTTGTTATATAATAGTTAGAAGAAAGGGAAAAATGCTTATAAGAAAATATCTTTAACTGCTTAAATTTCATAGGACAAAGAGAATGAACAAAGCAGACACACATTTTAAAAAACAAAAAAATACAAGCAAACATTGACTTCTCAAGTAGAATTACAAAGAAGATACACTAGTCAAGCCATAGAAGTAATTAGAAGAAAAAGGATTTTATGCACTCAAATATCAGCTTTTGGAGGATTTCTACTGTCCCTGCCACCACACATACTAAGAACTCTCTCAGTGGCCTGACAATGGGGGAAAAAAGGGCCCTGAAATCAGTACTAAAGCTGTGGCCGAAAGAACAGCCTTGCTAACTAGCTAACAGAGAGATAAGCTATCACACAGAAAGTAAGAGCAATAAACTCACAGCACATAATTGCCCCTTTGAAGAGAAAACTCATAACACAACTGCCTTTTGTTTGATCAACCACCTGGGACTCAACTTGCTGTCTTTAAGATTAAAATTGTTTTATTTGAGAGTTTCATTTTCAAAACCTTGAAGAGCCCTAAGCGGACAGCAAGGGTGTGAGCTCCCCGCTCCAGCTCTTGCCAGAGCCAGGTTCCAAGAACTCTGATAAAGCCAGCCTCACAGAGAAAAGGGAAAAAAAAATGGAAAAATAAACATAGCCGCTCCACAGCCGCTCCTGTTATCAGTCTGTAGCAAGAAAAAAAAAAAAAAAAAAACCATTTTTACCCTTTAAAAACACCAAGCCACTTTTCCTCAACTGCGCGGCACGTTCCTCTTTTCCGTGTGTCATGCCTCGTTCCCTTTCCTCTCTCTTTCCCCTCTCTCTCCCTCTCCCTTTCTCTCTCTAACCCTCTCTCTCATTCTCTGAAAAAAGCAAAATAAACTTTTTACTTCTTTATCTCCTAATCTTTGTGTTGAGAAATCTTTTCCCACCCCGCGTGAGCTCCTCATGGGTCTCCGCCCTAACAATGGCAGCCATATTGGAGCCTCAGGCAACAGGGAAGTTCATTAATACTGCTGTGTTTGGGTTTAAAATTTGACATTTTATTCATCATGGATTTTTTGAATAAGTTTTTTTAAATATTGCAGCAAAATATAATTTATCTTGATTACTAAACTTTGGACACCCCAAAAATTTTGCACCCAAGGCAAGTGCCTGACTAGCCTACTCATTTTGACCTAGTCCCTGCCCTGCTTTCAGGGAAAACTAAAACAAAGCAGAAAATGGAGCCATTGACATCAACTGGGTTTTCTTAAACTTAGCATATTCAAATAGACATAAGAACTGAAAACTATTTTTTAATTGTTGGAATCACGAATACTCACTTTCTAAAACACATGCTAAAGTTCTTAGGAGTTGGAACATTTTACGTAAATTGCAGTCATGTGCTACAAAATGACATTTTGATCAATGAGGGACCACATATACTATGGTGGCCCCATAAGATTAAAACGGAGCTGAAACATTCCTATTGCCTAATGATGTCATAGTCATCTTAACATAGTACAATGTAATAACTCAAGTTTGTTGTGATGCTGTTGTAAACAAACTTACTGTTCTGCCAGTCATATAAAAGTGTAGCCCAAATAATTATACACAGTACATAATATTTGATAATGGCAACAAACGACTCTGCTACTGGTTTATGTATTTACTAAACTATACAGTTTTTTTTTTTTTTTAGAGAGGCGGTCTCACTATGTTGTCCAGGCTGGAGTGCAATGGCTATTCACAGGTGTGATTGTAGCCCACTACAGCTTCAAAGTCCTGGCCTCAAGCAATCCTCCTGCCTCAGCCTCCTGAGTAGCTAGGACTACAGGTGTGCACCACCACACCTGGTCCTATACTATACTCTTTATTGTTATTTTATAGTGTACTGCTTCTGCTTATTAAAAAAATATTAAAGTTAACTGGAAAATAGCCTTGGGAAGCTCTTTCAAGAGGTATTCCAGAAAAAGGCATTGTTATCATAGGAGATGACAGCTCTATGCATATTATTTCCCTGGAGACCTTCCAGCGGGACAAGATATGGAAGTGGACTACAGTGATATTGATGATCCTGACCCTATGTAGACCTAAATTAACGTGTGTGTTGGTGTCTTAGTTTTTAACAAAAAAGTTTAAAAAATTAAAAAGTTTATAAAGTAACAAAGTTATAGTAAGCTAAGGTTAATTTATTATGGAAGAAAGAAATGTTTTTTATAAATTTAGTGTAGCCTAAGTATACAGTGTTTATAAAGTACGTGGTGGAAATTTTAAACTTGTCAAGGTAAACTCAGCCACATTGAACTTAAAATGTTTTATTTGTTATAAATTTTGGTCAATTTTATACTCTAAAACTCTTTTCCTATTGTTCCTCTAAGGTATAATACTATATTAACAAGTACTTCACATAGCACATTTATCTGTCAGGTATAAATTAACTCACTCAATCTTTACATCAACTCTCTGAGAAATACAGTATTATTATCTCTCCTTCAGAGATGTAGAAACTGGTAGAGAGATGCCAAGTTGCTGAAGGTCATACCACTAGCAAGTGGCAGAACTAAGAATCAAACCGTGTTCCAGGCAAGGCACCTGAGTAAAGGAAATGCAATGGCTGAGGGACAGTGTTGATGGAGGCCTCACAGCTCTCTCCCCCAAGCCAGAGTGGGGCTCTGAATCCCTGAACAGGAGCTCCTAAGTGGGTGGAGTGAGCAGGCCGTCCCACAAGAGCCCAGCAGTTGAACGGACAAAGACAGAGACTAAGGTATGGGCTAAGACATGACAGTGCAGGCAAGAGTGGACTGGACTAAATCTGGATAAGATGCATAGACAACATACAAGCCCCAGGAACACAGGGAACCAGAGACCTTAGAAAGCAGAGAGGTGACATAGCCTGGGTGAGGACACCTACATTGGAGACTCTTTGATCAGAATTCAAGCTCTGCTGCTTAGGTGATTTGGGGCCATGTGACTTCTCTGAGCCTTAATTTCTACACATTCAAAGTAGAGATAATAGTATAGTCTACCTGTAGGATTGAATGAATTAATGTATATAAAGGGCTTAGAATATTATATGGTGGCTATAAATACTATTTTAAGTGTTTGCTACTATATTGTTACTCCTAAGGGATGCAGAGAAACAGTATAAGAATCTCAAATTAATTAAAATTTACAACAAATAAAAATATATTTTAAGTTCAAAGTGACTGAATTTACCTTGACAAGTTTAGTTTTCTGCCATAAAAAAGATTTCAAAGCCAAGTTCAATTTAATTACAGGAAAATAAAGAAACTTACATTTATGTATACTGCCTCTATTAAGAGACAATTCTCTTTAGTTTCTCCCTGTTTCTATACATCTTGGGAGTAGAGCCTTTTTTCCCAGACTATATTTTCTAGGATGTTTATATAGTAAAAGGACTTGGAAGTAGAGATAATGTTCCCCTCCAAAGAAGACAAGGCATGTTTGATTTTTGTCTGGTTAAAATGAATATCTCTCAGGGCAAAGTCAGGCAGGTTACTGCCCATTACAAAAGAGTCAGGTGCCCTAAACTCAAGGCTCTTCTCCTGTAACACAACCACTGTGAGTGCAGGGATCAGCTGTGCTTCTTTGTGTAGCCCTATAGAAATTAGGGCTTAGAAAACTGGGGCATATGCTAATACCCTGGCTATTACTATTGCTGTGAATAATAAACGGTTCTTTGTCTCTGACCCAAGAGTTTCATATTTTCTGCCAACATGAAAATTGTGGCAGGATAACTTGTTAGCTTGCAAGGAGAGTAACATCTCAGAATTTTTACATCCTATTAATTATATTATCAATAACCTAAATAAATCAAATTACTGAATGTTATACAATATAATCTAATATGGTCATAAAAATACTAGTATTTTTACTTTTACAAGTTTTTCAGAGTTTTGTCTTTTTTTAATCAGGCCATTCAATATATATGCTTATTTTATTCTGTACCCATTATGTGCCTTTTAAAAAAGAAATACTTGTCTATATTTAAGCAATAATTAAAGGTTTATGCTAGTAACTAAAAATGTCTAATGTGGTACATTTTGAACACATACAAAGTCCAAGGGTATATCATTACCTAAACTAAGAATACTGCAAAATACAGATTTTCAAAGAATACAAATTCCATCTCTCCAGCTGCCACATTCAGATGAGATCATAGAATCAGGATAAATTAGTATTTCAATTCCAAGTTCAAGATAATACCATAAAGAAAGTAATAACAAATAGTGAATTCAAAACAATTATAATATTCATTATTTTGTTATCTCTGACTAAAAACACTCAGTTGGGTCACATTCTGAAGATTACTTAAAAGGTACACCCTCCTCAGTCCCATGTACACCCTCCCCATGCTCACACTCCCTGTGTACTCTCTTCTCCCAGGGCACATTTCTCCCTGTACGCCCTCCCTGGGTAGCTCCCTGTGCCTGCTCTGCAGCTGACAGTCCAGGTCGATGCAGCTCTTAGTCACCTCACCTACAGATAGCTGACTAGGAGACTTTTGTACATGCCTCATCCACGTAGAAGAATCAAAATATTATGTAGACAATCACATTTTGAATACATTATCCAAGAGTGAAAATGGACGTTCAAGAGAAAAGCAATAGGAAACACCAAAAACTAGGAAGGAGAAGAAAATCTGGCAGTCTGCTTGGCCATGACCGACAAGGAACTGAGAGTGACTCCCAAATATGGGGAGAGGGTGAGTGATTGTCTTTCTGTGGTTCACTTTTCCACTGGAGAACAGTACATTCTAGGTCACAGTAGAGCACCCTGACCCACCCAAGCTCTGACTCTAAGTTACACAGCAGCCAGGAGACAGGGAGAAGGAACTGCTCCAGGGAGTGAAGTTGTCCTGGATTCCACACCCTATCTGAAACATAAGTGGCTACAGCAAGACACCATTTTCAATACTAGCTATTAATAGACTATGTGCTGTCCTGAGAACCAGCAGCACCAGTCCTAGGCCTTAGGGAAACTCTGACTATTTCTAGTGGAACTGGGGCATGAGCAGGGGTTGGGTTCCTGCAGCCATGACCTACAAGCCAGCATAGTGTGGCTACCAGTGCTGCTGGGAAAGGGGTGCCACCCCCAGGACTTGGGTAGGAAGTGAATTGCCTTGGAGGCCTGGTCTTGAGCTGGGCAGAGGCTCCTACAACCCAAGGCTAAGTTGCAAGCTAGGCACGGACTGCTGGGTCTGACCGCAACATCCAGGACTGGGGATTGAGCCCCACTGGGACTGGAGCATCAGAAACACATATTCCCCACCTGCAGACAAAGGCTATGGCCACTGGGGCTGGCCCCACCCTCCCCATGGTAGAACCTCAGTGCCGCAGTAGCTACCCCTTACCCAAGCATTCCCCAGAGGCTTAAGGACCACCCTACCCCTGCCCATCATGGCTGGGGCCATGAGCACAAACCAGCCCAGTCCATCTCTACCCAGCTTTGCCCCCTCTCCTCGGAGACAGAGTGCAGGGTCCAGGGTCTGGGGTATTGCACAACCCAAACCACAAACATAGGACACCTAAACACTCCTCCCAGAGTACTGAGGTTGGGCCTAAACACCCTATTGCCTCCATCTACAAGCTGGCTCCTACCTGCAAGAACCACCTACTGGCCTGTAGGCCAGACTGCACAATCATTGCAACCACTGCCAACAGAAGTACACAGCACTTAGGATACAGAAAAGCATCTTGCCACTGCTACTGCCATTGCCCATGCCACACCGGCCACCCTAGGATTCAAAAGCCAGCTCACCTGCCCAGTACATCACTACCATAACCAGCATCCAAGAAAGCCACCTAGAAGCCCAAGTATTGGCCCACTTGGATCTCCAACACAGCTGCCAGTGTAAACCACCCCAGGGCACAAGGATAGACATGCTTAGCCCACTACCACTACTATTGAAGCCTGATGACAGGCCTACTTGGCATTCCAGACCCAGTATGACCACCCCATAACCTCCACTAATAACTGTACCCTAACACACTGAGGAAACCATCAATTCCACTATTATTTATAGCCAAAGAAACCAAACAGAGACTTCACTGCTGCATGCACCCAAAAGCAAAGCCAAAGGGCCCTGCCTAACCAACACCACAGACACATCTTCAGGAAAAAGCTGCCCCTCAACCCTGTGAAATTAAATTCAAAACTAGGAAGAAACAACTGTTACACCAAATACACAAAATATCAATGTAAAGACACAAGAAGATGAATAAGTAAGGAAATATGACACCCCCAAAGGAACACAATAATTCTCCAGCAATAGAATTTAACCAAAAAGAAATTCTTGAAATCTCAGATAAAGAATTTAACATATTGATTTTAAAGAAGCTCAACGAGATGCAACAGGAATCTTAAAAACCAATACAATGAACTCAGAAAAACAATTCAGGATATGAATGAGAAATTAACCAAGAAGACAACTATTTAAAAAAAAAAAGAAAAGAAACAAAAAAACAGAAATTCTGGAACTGAAAAATTCATTGAAGGAAATACAAAATACATTTGAAAGCTTCAGTAATAGACTAGACCAAGCAGATTAAAAAAATTTCAAAACTTGAAGATAGGTCTTTTGAAATAATCCAGTCAAACAAAAATAAAGAAAAAATAATTTATAAGAATAAACAAAGCCTTCATAATATATAGGACACTATAACATGATCAAAATGTACAAGTTATCAATATCCCTGAAGACAAAGAGAGAACAAAAGTGTTTGAAAACCTATTTAACAAAATAATAGATGAAAACTTCTCAAGTCTAGAAGATATTTATACATCCAGATACAGGAGGCTCGGTGATCTCCAAACAAATACAACACAAAAAGGACTTCTCCATGGCACATTACAATCAGACCATTTAAGGTCAAAGTGAAAGAATGAATTCTAAAAACAGTAAGAGAAAAGCATCTAGTCACCTATAAAGGAAATCCCATTAGGCTAACAGCAGAAACCTTCAGGCCAGATGAGAATAGGACAATATATTCAAAGTGCTAAAAGAAAAAAAACTGTCAGCCAAGAATTTTATAATCAGTAAGATTAATCTTCATAAATGAGGGAGAAATAGTTTTTCCAAGATAACCAATGCTGAGTGAATTCATCACCACCAGACCAACCCTACAAGAAATACTCGAGGGAATCCTAAACTTGGAAACGAAAGGATGACATTTAACATCATGAAGACATGTGAAAGTATAAAACTCACTGATAAAACAATCACACAAAGGAGGAGGAGAAAGGAATCAAATGGTACTACAGTAGGTTTCCACCAAACCACAATGACAAAAAGAGGAAAACAACAAAACAAAGAATTTATAAAACAACTAGAAAACAATTAACAATATGGCAGAAACCCAACCTCATACAGCCACAAAAACTTTCAAAGTAAATGGATTAAATTCTCCACTTAAAATATATAAAATCGACAGAGGATTGGATAAAGAAAATATAGTATATATACACAAGAGAATACTATTCAGCAATAAAAAAGAATGAAATCATGCCTTCTGCATGGAACTGGAGGTCATTATCTTAAGTGAAATGATCCAGACATAGAAAGACAAATATTGCATGTTCTCACTCATAAGTGGGTGCTAAAAAATATGTTCACATGGGTGTAGAGAGTGGAATAATGGACAACGGAGCCTAAGAAGGCTGAGGGCATGCGAGGAGGGAGGATGTCGAGAAATTAGTTAATGGGTACAGTGTAAGTAGTTTAGGTGATGGGCACCCTAAAAGCCTTGATTTGACCACTATTCAATCTATGCATGTAACAAAATTGCACATGCCCCCCATAAATGTACCCAAATAAAATTAAAATTAAACTAAAAAATAAACTGGCGTCCTCCTATGACTTTTTACTTCTCTTTTCTATTACAGCTCTCACATGGTGAATAATGAAATGTATGTTTATGAACTAAACTAAACTATGTTTTTGCTTGGGTAATATACATAAAAGAATAAAACAATCATCATAATAATGTCAAAAAAAGATTATTTAAATAGAAAACAGATCAGCTGATGGTTCTTCTAAAATCATACAATGAGATCACCAAAGCAAACATACAGGATATGTATTCACATCACCCCTAACACTGAAGAAGGAAGTCAGTGTTTTTCTCTAGCTCTACGTAAGCCTGGCCATTCTGGAATAACATGCTTCTACCATCTGCCCAAATGTGAATGACTTGTAGAAACTGATATCTAAAATAACCTTGATGGGGGTAATTAAACCTAACCCATCTTGGCTACTTTGTCAAATGTCATAATAAAAGGGTGAAATTATATACCAGACATAGTTGTTTTCCAAAATGGGAAACATAAAAATTTAGGGAGATGAATTATAATGTTATGTCAGCAGCGCCTTTACTGAGCAGACCCTGAATATGGCATTGCTCAGGCATCTCCTCACGCCCTGCTGTGGGGAGTTACCGCTCCTCCCTGCTTTGTTCCTCCTCCACTCTCCGTACTCCGTCATTATCAAATACACTCAGCTTGTTTAAATAACATGGTACTTAACCTCCGTTTGATGTTGGAAATTTAGAGCTGCTGAAATTACAACCAGAAGGATATGAAAGAGTGTGAGAGAAATGGGAAAATAGAAAGAAATGTCATGTTTAAGCCTATAATGCCCCCAAAATATTTTAAATTCAAAGTGTGACATCTATTTCTGGAAGAAGGAAGCCAAACTGACAGCAGATACTTCCAAACTGGAACCATGAATAGCTCTTTATAGGCTGACCATTTAATTCAAGATTTTAACATAGTTACATATAGATACAGCTCACTGACCACCCACCAATACCTAGTGTCCATCTAAACAACTCTCTACAATCACAGAATTTGAAAGAAAATCCACTAACAAAAATCTTATCAGGGTGCATTTTGGGCATCGCCTGTGGAGTTTTCAAACTCACTTATCCCAAAATTCTGTCCTTTAGGAAGGTTTATGGTGACTCTGATGGTACTCACTGAGAAGCATTGATTGTGGTTGTATTAGTTGGGTTGTTTTTAGTTGCCCAGAAGAAAGACATGCATGAATTGTCTTTATACTGGAGATTAGTGAAAGAATATAGACGGAACCCTACCTGTGGCAGTCCAAGTCACAGCGCCTCCAAGACGGATACACAGTGGGCTTCACCGAAAAACAGAACAATAGCTCAAAATGTTTATGGAAAGAACCTAAAGTCAATTGGCCCACTTCTTTTGTTTGTCTAGAATTTATTTTTCCCAAGTGAAAGTAGGGCCAGTATTCTGCCATTCAGCAAGGAACACGTCTGTGAGCCAGGAATTCGTGCTAAGACACTTCACATGCCTTCCCAATTTTTAGCCCATGTGTGACTGACTTTGGTTTGATTCCATTAACTAATTTAATTAATGCTCTTTTGATTACAAATAAAAGGAAGTTATATTTAGCTTATGCCAGAAGCAGTCTTGGTTGTCTGGCATCTCCTACTTACAGTAAAGGCAGCAGTAAAAGGCCCAGAACTAACAGGAACCAGGATTCTCTACCTTTCTCTCTACTGTGGTTCTCTACATGCCACATTTTTCCTCAAGGCTGAACCCATGACTACCAATATCTTACATTTCCCCAGCTCCTCCACCGCAGAGGAAAGTATTCTCTGCCCGGGTTATAAATAAAAAACAAAATAAACAAAAAAGCCTCAGGGAAAAATTCGTATTGGTTGGCCTGGGTCACGTGACCCAGGAACTAAGCGTGGCAAGCCCAGTGAAACCTCCATGGTTAGAGTGAGGAGAAAAAGAATTTCTTTAGAAAAGACAGCGTGAATGCTGAGCAGGCAAAGCAATAGCTCTCTACTACCCCAGGGGGAAAGGTTTGGTTTTACTAAAAACAACGTGGCAGAAGCTGTATGGATCTGTGTGAGAAAGAAACCCCCCTGGGCTGTATCACTTAATAGGACAGCTGTAGGGAGGCAGCCACCTGTGGCTGTGGACTCACGGTGCACCCTATCCATTACTGAGTCCAAATTCCCTTCATTCGACAGATAGGGAGATAGAGCCCAGAGAAATAAAAGGTAATCTACAACCCGACTCTAGCAAACAGGAATAAATCCAATTGCTTCCTGCGCACGTTGGGGGTGAACCGACATCCCTCCCAACATACACACACAGGATTTAAGGGGTGTGATTTGAGGCGAGAGCTGACAATGCCAGTTAAGAACATTTTTTACCTAATCAAGGTTAGAGAGAGGTCCACAGGTTTCTTGGGCAGGTACTACTTTACAATCAAAGTTAAATCGTTGTGACGTTGTAGCGTATTTGATGCAAATTTTGAGAGCAGAAGCAGCCACAACTCTAGATGGAAGTCCTTCCTTTTCCACCCCCACCTGCACTCCGCCTTGCAACCATGGGGCCTGCCCATTCTCTCCCAGCTTCCCTGAGGCCGAGCTACTAGCTCAAGCAGCCAGGCTGACTCCCTTTTGAGCATGGAACCGCTTATTACATTTATCTAGACTTTTTGGTTTACAGTCCTGGGTACACAGTAATCTTGCTTTCTTTATGTCTATGTAAGTGAAATACGTTCACTAGAATGGAACCTTGAATTGGGAAGATAAAGTTTTTCTGCTAATGTGTGAAAATGGAAGCTTCTGAGCTAAGTTTATTTCAATTCAGAAAAAAAGAAAATAACCTAATCTCTTCTGGACAATAGCAGGTCAAATTCAGGGCTGGGCTCTCCCCTATCCCATCTCCCTTTCTCCTTCTGGGCCAGGATAATCTAATTTCCTGTGCCTGGTTCTCATGACACCCTCTGTCCCACCAGCCTCTGCTCAGGTACAGGTTGCCCATCTGGACTTAGATGTGAAGCTCTCTTCACCTGGTATCCATTAAACTCTGTTGTTCTCATCCAACCACAAGGACTTCTCCAGCCCCATAGTCCTCTGAGGCACTTCTGAGCCCCACCCAGGAATTCACATCCACTCTCTCTGCACTACCCTGGGGCTGCAGTGAGGTTGTCCTTGGGCCACCCTGCTTAGATGCCTACCTTGGTCAATGCTACTCTCTCAGGACAATACTGGCTGCTCCAGTACCAGACTGGCCTTGAGGCTTCTGTAAGAGGTTAAAGCCACCTCAAACTACACTCTGAGAGCTGAGGTACAAAATCTGCAACTCCCAGCTTGGATTCCACCAAATATATCTAAGTGTTTCTCTCTCTCTAATTTGACTTCACTTCTCAGGATCCCATCAACATCCAAGCTCTACTTGGGATTCCTTTAATTCTCCCCCTCATCCACCTTTTGTTGAATCCCCTTTTAGGTAAGAAAGCTACTTTCATTTTCCCCAATGACATGGCTTGTGGCGTGTGCTCGCTTGCGCTCTCTTTCTCTCTCTCTCTATCTCATACGCTCTCAGTTCTCCAGGTTTTGGTGTTTGATCTCTCAAGCCATAAATTCTGGGAATATTAAACACTCTTTGTCTCGAGCACTCAGCTTTTTCACATAAGAAACAACTTTGTTCTCCTCTGGGCTGTAAATTAATCAGTCAACGTGGGAGGATGCTAATAAGGGATCAACTCGTTATTTTTGAAAGTGGCAAATAAAGGTAAAAAAAGAATCAGCATTTATTGTGCTTTCCTCTATGATGTACACCACAACGAGAAAGTGTGAAGTGGAGGAAACATTCTCCTTATAAAGTATCCAGCTTATAAATGAAGAAGAAATGTTAGAATTACAACATCACCAGTTTGTGGCCTCTGTAATAAAAGATATCAACAGCACAAACATGCAGAAAGAGAGATACCAGACAGTATGTGCCTACTGTGGAAGAGCCCGCTAGTCCCTACAAAATATGATTGCCACAACTAATTGAATCAATGAATGAATCTGATCAAGCTCTAGAGCCAATTTACAGGAAATGCAAAGGATAGAGGAACACGTAAAACTATCCCTCAAGGATGTAATCAGAAATGTTTGGTTGTAGAATACGACAATACAAACCACCTAGTCTCTTCAACAAACTAATTGCAAAGAAAAAGAGAGAGAAATGCAGGAGAAACCTATAGAATAAAAGGGATTTAAAAGATGTGGAAACTAATCATATTGTTTGGGTCATGTTTGGTTGCAGGATTAGGGAAAAAAAGATATAAAAAGACATGACATCTACAAGAGAATGGTTGATATTAAGGAATTGTTGATGTTTGGGGGAAGTGATGATGGCTTTGCAGTTGTGTCCTTGTCTTTTAGAGATGTATACTAAAATATAGTCATCCCTTGGTGTCCGTGGAGGATTGGTTCCAGGACCCCCACAGATACGAAAATCTATGCATGCTCAAATTCCTGATATAAAATAGTGTAATATTTGCATGTAACCTCCACATATCTTCCTGTGTGCATTACATCATCTCTAGATTATTTCTAATACATAATATAATGTAAATGCTATGTAAACAGTTGTTAAATTGTATTGTTTAGGGAATAATGACAAGAAAAATATCTGTACGTGCTCAGTACAGATGCAATCATACTTTTTGTTGGTTTGTTTCAAATATTTTCCATCTGTGCTTGGTTCAATCCACAGACGCAGAACCCATGGATACGGATGGCCGACGGTATTTACAGATGAGACTATATATCTAGAATATGCTTCAAAATAATATGGGGCTATGTGCAACGTAATATCCTGGATTGAATTCTAGAATAGAGAAAGAACATTAGTGGATAAACTGGTGAAATAGAAATAAAGTCTATGCTTAATAGTTATATATCAACATTAACTTGTTCATTTTGACAAATGTACCATGTTAAGATATTGACAATAAGGGAAAATGGCTGGGCACAGTGGTTCACACCTGTAATCCCAGCATTTTAGGAGGTGGAGGTGGGAGGATCACTTGAGCCTAGGGTTCGAGACCGGCCTGAGCAACATAGGAAGACCCTGTCTCTAGAAAAATAGAAAACTTTGTGGTGTCACCTGTAGTCCTAGCTACTTGGGAGGCTGAGGCAGGAAGATTGCTTGAGAGCAGGCCGGGAATTTCAGGCTGCAGTGAGCTATGAAGACAGCACTCCACTCTAGCCCAGGTGATAGCAAGAGGATCCCTTGAGCCCAGATCGAGATTGCGGTGAGCTATGATCATGTCACTGCACTCTACCGGGGGCGACAGAGCAAGACTGTCTCAAAAACAAAAAAACAAACAAACAAAAAAGAGTGGAAACTGGCTAAAGGGTATGTGAAAATTGTGGTATTTTTGCAACTTTTCTGTAAATGTAAAATTATTTCAAAACAAAAATTTATCGGTCGGGCGCGGTGGCTCACGCCTGTAATCCTAGCACTCTGGGAGGCTGAGGCGGGAGGATTGTTTGAGCTCAGGAGTTCGAGACCAGCCTGAGCAAGAGCGAGACCCCGTCTCTACCAAAAATAGAAAGAAATTAATTGGACAACTAAAAATACATACAAAAAAAAAAAAAATTAGCCAGGCATGGTGGCACATGCCTATAGTCCCAGCTACTTGGGAGGCTGAGGCAGAAGGATTGCTTGAGCCCAGGAGTTTGAGGTTGCTGTGAGCTAGGATGATGCCACGACACTCTAGCCAGGGCAACACAGTGAGACTCTGTCTCAAAAAAAAAAAAAAATTTATCTAAAAAGTAACAAGAAGGGAGAAATGGATGCAGGTGTGGAGGGGATCAGATTGACCATAGACTTACAGTTAGTGAAACTGGATGATGAGTATGGGGGTTTACTGTACTATTTTACCTACTTTCGAGTGACTTGTAAATTCTCCATAATAAAAAGTCACGTAAGTTTGAAATATTATGGTGTTTTCTATAGACTATTAGGAGTCTACACAAACTTCTGGAAGCCAGTAATTTGAAACCGTGCTCTCTGGGTAACATTCCTACTGTCAGGGCAGTGGTGCTGAAATGGTAGGGCTACGGGGAAGAGCAGAAAACAGCAGAGTTAAATATTCCCCATCTTTACAATCTGCTTCTTTTCTTTTGTTATTAAGCCACTTCGTATTATTTCTTCTTCCTTTATATTTTTGTTTTTCACAGCATTTTAGATCTCTTTTATCGCCATGTGCCCATGTGTGTATCACTTGACATAAGGTCCCTGCTGCAAGATAACAAAGCATCCAAAGAAGAGTGGCTTAAACAAGATAGAAGTCTATTTCTCTCACATGAAATAAGTCTAGAGGTCAGCAGGCCAGGACTGTCATGGCAGCTTCACAGAGTGTTTGATGACTCAGGCTCTTTCCTGTCCTCTACTCCTAGATTCCTAGTATGTCACCCTTGTCATCATGCTTACAAAATAGCTTCCAGAGCTCCAGCCATTACACCCATGTTACAGGCAAGAAGAGGGGAAGTCAAGCCACTTCTCTTTAAGGAGATCTCCCCAAGGTTCCACATAATATTACTGCTAACCTTCCACTGACCAAAGCATACCCACACAGCAACTCCTAGCTGCAAGGCAGTGTGTGGAAAACGATCTTTTAATTGTACTATCTGTCCTTGATAAAACCAGGGTTCTATGACTTAAGAAGGTGGGAAGAGTGGATGTTGGGTAAAAAATTAGCAGCCTCTGCCACAATCCATCATGAGAAAAATCTGAACATGCAGTGGCAGAGCAGTCCAACCACGACTTATGCCCAAATTAATTATCCAGCTAGTACAATCAGCAAAGACCTGGAAGTATCTGTCATCCCACATACACTGCTGACGGGTTTAAGTTGATCGGTTTGACTGAAAGTTAAAACTAGATAACTGCCTGTACATTCGCCCTTCACAGCGAGATACCGTCTACCTACATCAGAAGCCGATATATGTGCATCTGTGTCAGCATCGGGTATAGCAGTAGGTATGCCTGCTGTGACTATAATGTCCTTTAAACCTAAAATGGAATCATTATGGATTTCTCCTGGCAGCCCTCTTGCATCTCTGGGAGACCTTCTGGCCTGCTGGCTGGTCTCCAGAGAGAGTCCTGTCCGGCTGCCTGTGAGGAGACACATTCTGGGCTCCCTGCCCACATTCTAAGCTGCTGCTCGCGCGAGCAGAGAGCTGTGTCTAGTTGGGTCAGCCCTTCTGAGTGATTATTCTGTTGCCTCTGGGTAAGTTCACCTGAATGTCCCACACATACCAACTGTGCACACTGCATGTTTCAATGCCAGTTGCCCAGTAAAAGAAATAAGGTATGCTGGAAAGGAGACTGAGAATTAAGTCTGAGCTCTTCTTGGTCCTGGTGGTGAGATCTTAGGAAATTCTCTTAGGTTCTCTAAGCCTCAGTTTCCTAATAGCCAAACAAGGATACGGCTATATCCTCTACCTTCCTTGCAAGCTTATTGTGAAGCTCAGTTACAATGAAATATTACATATCAAAGTGCTATACTTTACCTAAAAAAAGGGTATAGCTATTATTATTGATCTAATGAAAACATGTCACTGAAAAAAAGAAAAACAAAAATAGTGATAATGAAGCTCAAGCCCATTTGACCAGGGCCAAAAAAAAAAAAAAAAAGAAATATAGTAGCCAGTGCCAAATCTGCAAGATATAAAGGATTAGACAAAAGTATCAGTGGAATTATATCTGTCCCAGAAATGATAGATTCTAAATGATTTGTTTCATGAAGTAAACTCATAATATTCTAACCACCATTTCCATTTATTATTAGCTATTCCTCCCATGGAACACAAATCCAAAGAGTAAAACTATTGTTAAATACCCTGTTCTCCTCCAATTGGAAGGGTAGAGTAAGTTTTATTACTTTTAACTAAGTCACCTTCAAAATACAGCTAGATTCTGATCTCAACAGAAAGACCCAAAACCCTCACATAGAATATCCCTGCTCAATACCATCAACTAGGGTCCACTTCCATTCATAAATATAAGCCTTTGGGCACAAGTGTGTAGGTAGCTGCCTACATATACATTCATTCTGGGGATAGGTGAATTCTGTGGGTGTGAATGCATGTGGAAATACAACTCTATCTATTGGAGTCTGCAGAAGGTTTGCAGTTTTGTAGAAATATTAGTAAGAAGAAATTTTAAATATTGTAGTTTTTGTCAAAATAAGGAGCCTTATTTTATGCAACATAAAATTAGAATTTGCTTTTACTTGCTACCACTTTAATATCAACATTTTTCTCTAGAGTTAGATCCAAAGCTAAACTCGTGGGACTTGATGTAACAAATTGTTCCCCACATGTGAAACAGAACTGACTTGAGCTCTAAGGGTTTTTTCTCTGATCTAACTTTAGAGGGTGACTTCTGTCATGGGCTAAAGAACAATACAGTCCATAACTTGACTGCAGAAATCAAAGTCAATGAGCAGATTCACTGAGCATTTGTGAACTTTTCATGGGACCCAGAGCTACAGCAAAGAATCTCTTGATTGTGAGTAATTTTTCCTGATAGGACTTGAAGTTTTTCACTCCTTTCCTAAATCCAGAACTTCCCTTGCTTGAAACAAACACACTGTCTCTCTCTCTCTCTCTCTCTCTCTCTCTCTCACACACACACACACACACACACACACACACACACACACACGCATCCCGAAAGGAATCCATTCCAGATGTGCAAGAGGCCTTGCATGACAGGTCTGGTTTTGATGGTCACAAAGGGAAATTTTGCCAGGTGGTCACAATGGTATTTTGTTCCTCTCAAACTTGATGCCATCAAACCACACTGTCAAATTCACCTGGTTTACATTTGTTTGATTTTTCCCTAACAAAGAAAGGAAAACAAGATGAGAGAATTAGCAGAATGCTCACCAGATCACAAGGCTGGACCATGCGGTGTCTGAGACACAGGGACAGGTAAATTCGTCAGCAAGAATTTTATCAGTGCTGTGCTCCCAGCACTATTCCAGGCCATGTGAAGGGAAGTAGGAGACCAAGTCTTGAGAACTTAAAAGGCCTTGTGAGTGATGAGGTTAATGAGAATGGAATGTGCTCCCCTAGTGCCCTGCATAAAGCATCCTGCACATACCACGCCGGGTATAATGATGCGTGTGTGGGACTGACGTCACCCACCACATTCCCCCTCCCCCAGTAAGAGGCATGGCAAGTCTGTCATTGTGAACACAGAGCCCAGAACGCATTCAACACGTTAACTCAGGGAGTGAAGGAAACAACAGTGGAACAAGGTAAAGAGATGTAAGAGCCGTGGGGATTCAAAGTGCAGTCAAACATGAGCCCATTGTGTTTCTGGGAATTAATCAAGAGTTAAGATTTTTTATTCCACTAATAAGGCATTCCTTCACATTTCTAAGGACCAATTTTAATTTTGTTTTGTTTTGTTTTTGTTTGTTTGGGTTTTTTTTTTTTGCTCTCAATGGTACTATACACTAAGAAATAACAGTCACCATACTAGGAAATAGTCTCTATCCTGGAAGTCCATTGCTAGAAAGCAGGTGTTCTATTATTGCAGAAGAAGGGGAGAAGAGATTTTACGAAAGAGCAGACAAATGAAGTTGGTCTCACTGCTGTGTTTTGGTGACAGTGTATTCCTAAGGGGAAAGGCAGTGCTGCTAGAAAAAATGGACTAAAACTCAAGTGAGGACTAGAAGTTCATTTTTTAAAAGTAAATTAAGACTTATTCTGTACAATGTAGTTAAGTAAGATAAAGCTTCTGCTTTCTAGATTGTAAACAGTGCCGAGAGCCCTAGACTCACCTTCCCTGAGACCCAATTCTCCAACATTCCTGTGTGAAACACCATTTATGGGGAACTTCAGTAAATATCATCATGAGAAGCATGGTTCCATGGTCAAATAAGTTTAGGAAACACTGATTACCATCTCTCTCTCTTTAGATTTGCAATGTACATTTACATTGCAAGGAAAAAACTGTTCAAGTTTATTCACTCGGGCTTTTCCCAAATTTATTTGACAATGTGCTCATTACTGACAAATTATCTTTCACAATTAGATTAGAAAACACCAGTCTGAATTCACTATTGCAAGAATGTGGAAACAACCCAAGTGCCCGTCAATCCATGAATGGATTATCAAAATTTGGTATATGTTCACAATGGAATATTACTCAATCAAGAAATGACAGTGATCTAGATCCTGGATTAAACTTAAGCCCATTATCCAAAGTGGAGCACCACAAGAGCAGCAGAACGGGACCCATTTGTACTCACCATCAAATTGGTATTAACTAATCAACACATAAATGCACATATCAGAACAACATCTACTGGATGCTGGGGAAGGGGGACGGTGGTGGGTGGAGGGGGGAAGAGGGAGGAGGGGAGGGGTATGTGCATACACAAGGAGGGCAATGCGCACTACCCGAAGGATGGACATATTTAAAACACGGACTTCGGTGGGGGGGGAACCAAGGGCAACACACCTAACCTAATCATCTGTACCACGGGAAGGGCGGCGGGAGGAGGGGGGAGGAGGGAGGAGGGGACGGGTATTTGTATACACAAGGAGTGCAATGCGCACTACCCGAAGGATGGACATATTTGAAGCACGGACTTCGGTGGGGGGGAACCAAGGGCAACACATGTAACCTAAACGTATGTACACCCATAATTTGCTGAAATAAAAAAAAAAAAAAAAAAAAAAAAACTTGTTAATGGAAAAGAACCCAAAAAAAAAAAAAAAAGGAAAAAAAAAAAAAAGAAAACACCAGTCTGGGAGCTGTACATTGACTCAAACTCCTGGCCTCAAGCTATCCTCCCACCTTAGCCTCCTGGGTACCAGGGAATGCACCAATATGCCCAGACAACATCTAACTTTTCTTTCAGTGCTAACATTCTGTATCATTTGGGGTCAGCATTCTACATCACTTTTTAAAAGTGACAGTTAAAGTTTGGGAACAGATTACTGCACCCAATGAACATGGGCAGAAGAGCTGAAGTCTAGAGACAGAGTGTTCATGAGAGACCATCTTGAAGACCAAGAAAGAGAATCAGCAGTTAGCATCAGTCTAAAATTGAAATATTCTTGGAAGAAAAATAATTGAACTCAAATCTAAACAAGCCTCTCTGGATCTCACCACCAATTTACAGGGATGACACGATGGAATGCAGGCAACAAAGTCTCAACTCGAGAGACTCCAGAGAATGAATAACCTGCTGCCTTCAACAAAACTTTCAAGAAAAAAGTAATAAAGAGAGGGAGGTGTTATCTGTAGATTAAAAGACACTGAAGAGGTACATCAACCTTGCGATGTTTGGGTTTTACTTGTATCCTGATTTGTGCAAACTAACCATGAAAAAAATATTTATGAGATGATTAGGAAATTTTGAACACTTTATGGATATTTCATGATATTAAAGAATTTTTTTTACTTGTGATAGTATTATGGTTGTAATTGTGTAAATCTTTGTACTTAAGAAATACATTCTGAATTAATTACATATGAGATGAAATGCTGTCTAGGATTTGCTTCAAAGTAATCGTGGGAGGGGGGATATCAAGAGAAAAAAAAGATTTGCCATAACATGACAAGGTCGGTACATGAGAGCTTGTTACACTATTCTCAATTTTGTATTTTTTCCAAACTAAAAGTTTTTAAAAAGCAGTTGAAAGAGAAAGAAAAGGCAAAAATATTGTTACAAACCTGGTGAATAGGCTAGGCCCAGTGGCTCATGCCTGTAATTCCAACACTTTGGGAGGCCGAGGCAGGAGGATCACTTGAGGCCAGGAGTTCGAGATCAGCCTGGAAAACATAATGAGACCCCATCTCTAAAATAAACATGGTGAACACACTCTCTAAAAAGCCACAAGAATAATGAATTTTGAGAAGTGGGGTCATAAAACATCATGAATGCAACAGAGAAGTTAGAGAGTGAAAACCAAGAAAAGAAAGAAAAATTTCAGTGGCATTTTGAGAGAGGAAAACAGATTGTGGAGGGTTCAAGGCATGATGCCTGGTGAAGAAATGCTGCACGTAGTTACACCCTCTCATTTGAGGAAGGTGGTTATGGAAAAAGGTGGTCGGAGGCCAAGTGAAGGTTTTCAAGACGGCTGATGCTATAGTCTGAACTGTGCCCCACCCCCTGCCAAACTCATGTGTTGGAGCCCGAACCCCCACGTGCCTGCACTGGAGCCAGGTCCTTTAAGGGCATGCCTAAGGTTAAATGAGGCCATAAGGGTGGGATCCTGATCCGGCAGAACAGGAAGAGAAAGCAGAGCTCTCCCTCTTGCCGTACACACTAGGGAAAGGCCAGGTGAGGACATGGCAAGAAGGTGGCCATCTCCAAGCCAGGCGGAGAGCCCCCACCAGAGCTCAACCATCCTGACACCCTGATCTTGTCCTTGCAGCCTCCAGAACTGAGAGAAAATAAATTCCTGCTGTTTAAGCCACCCAGTCTCTGGTATTTTGCATTTAGCATAAATCACATTGCACAACTGAGGCATAATATGCCACTCATCAGTTAGGGAACTGCGGAAACTGTCCCAAAATTTAAGATCCCAGATGCCAGCTTCAGGCCAACATTGCGAGCAGGCCTTTCTAAGAGAGCAGTCTCGAGGTCTTCTGTGTTAACTTTTTTCTGCACACTTATGTGAAAATCTGCTGTCATTCAGAAACATTCGGGGTCTTCGCCCACTGTGACCTCTTTGTAGCCTTTCATACTCTGACAGTACCCTCTTTCCAGAAACCCCTTTCATGATTTTCACACCATAAAACTATTTCTTTCCTTCTTTACCAGAAAAAGGGATTATGAAGGCAGTTCCACGGTCAGGGACTGAGGGAGGTGGGTGACCCCAAGCTGTAACCTCTTTTTCCCCATATGAATCTGAAATCAAATACAACCAAACATCCCCCACATTGAAACCCTTCAGAAGACCAGCCATCCAGTCTCCATTAGAAATCATATCCTCTCCTCACCATGTCTCACCCCCACCCTTTGTGACATAATATCCCCAATGTGTGACAGTGCGGCATTTGCCCCAACTGGCTTCTTCAGAAGGCACATGACACTCTTCTAAGCCTCGTGTTTCTCCCTTGGCCAGCAGAAGGTTACGGTGAGAGGCTCTACCACACTAAGTTCCATCAATTCTATCTCCCGAGTACCTGGCATTCCTTACGTCCCGTTCTCAAAGCCACCTGCGAACTGACGCCTCTGTCCCTCCTGCTTGGATCACTTCTGTCACCTCCTAATCGGCCCTTCCTCGCTTCAGTCCTGCTAATACCTAACATGCTAGTGTCCCGAACCACAGCTGTATTATTTAAATCACTACATGATTTAGAACTTTCAGCGTTGCCTGTTTCCTAATAAATAGAATTTGTGATCCTTGGCCTGGCATTAAGATCGTCTAGCACTCAGCCACAGTCTCTTTTTCTGGTCCCATCTTCCTCTATTTATTTCTGAGATGAGCAAGGAAGCTATTTGATAATGTTTCTTAAGATAACTTAGTTAAAGTGTATAAAAGGGCCATTTTTTTAATATACTTTTTCCCCAATAAAAAGTTTCTCTCCAGGCTGCATTAAGTGAGAATAGGATCTTGTTTGTAATTATCAGCTAAAGCCGGGTTCTTCACCTTGCCAGCACATTGGACTCACCTGGGGACGCTAAAACATGCTGATACCTGGGTCCTGCCCCTTGGCTTTCTGATTCAGTTGGTCTTGGATGTGGCCTGGGCATCGGGGATTTTAAAAGCTCCCCAGAGGTACTATAACGCACAGCCAGTGCTGAGAAACACTGACACAGGCAGTCTGCTTGCACCTGTATTCTGTCCAAAACAGTCTATGGGACTATTACAAAATACAGTCCATGCATGTTTTTTTAATTTCTCTGTCCCTCATCTGAAATCACTATCCTCCCTTCAATCTCTATCTCTCATCACTGACGTCTGACCCCACTGCCACTTTCTCAAGAAGCCTTCCCCGATGTCTAGCGCACAGCCAACACGGAAGCATCTTGTCCTGGCCCTCCCGTTCTGATCCGCTCAACACGCTTGGCTCTCACGTCATCCTTGCATTCCTGCTGCCTTTCTTTCCTCCTGTCCAAGCACCTTTCTCACAGTTAATTTTTAAAATTTTGTGTTTTTATGTTACATGAAAATTTGAAAAATCAAAACATGACATTTTATTTTTACGAGTGTTGTGTAATGCTTTTAATGAGAGATTCACCCAGCAAGTTAAGTAGATGTATTCTGATCGTCCCAAGTCATGATTTGCTCTGAGGGCAAACACTCATCCCTGATCATTTTAAGATCTGAATCAACTATGTGGGCACATTTGCTTTTCTTCTCACTGACAACTTGTCACTTCTTAGGCTTAGGCTACCAAATTCAAAATTGTATATACAGGATTCCAAAACAAAATAAAGCAAAAAAAGTCCCCTCTGCTGTACTGTCTCTTGCTATGTATTAGGCCGGGTTTGCGTCCAAATTTTAGGCGAGAACAAGGAAATGAGAATGAAAATGCATCATTGGTTGGCAATAGCTTGGTTTTCTTTCCTTGATTGCTTCAGGGCTGACCGCTCACCTGCATTTTGAAACAGACACCTGCTAATTTAGCTTTTCACCCTTTAATCTCACTCTTTCACCCAGGGCATTTTAATTACCCTGCAATTAATATACTCCTGGCTTTACCCATGCAAGTGTGGGGTGGGAGGAGGCTGAGTGGGAGGCTGTCCTGACAGTAATTCACCCTTCTTTCTGACAAACTGGAAAAATGAGAAGAAGCTATGTTTATTGCTTCCTAGAAATTCAAGGGACAACATCTTTCCAAATCCCAATTTAGGGCACAGCCAGGAACCTGATGATGTGTACATTTCTCGTTGATTTACTTAGTTTCCCCTTCCATTTTCATACTTTAAATTTTATAGAGCTTTTCTATTTGAAAAGTTTTTTGCATGTTTCCTGATTATAATTTTCCTGATTCTTCGTCCCATTTTACAGATGAGGCCACAAACTCTGCCTCAGAATTCATGTCTAAGTCCAGTGTTCCTTCCACTATCCCATGCTACCTCCGCTCTTCAAACACAAGGGTAAAGAAAATGCTCGTGAGGTAGTCTTTGGTGTTGAATTGGGTCCCCCAAAAAGCTATGTTGAAGTCCTAACACCCCATACCAGAGAGTGTGGCCTTATTTGGAAAAAGGGTCTTTGCAGATGTAATTAGATGTAAGTTAAAATGAGGTCATCTAGGAGTAGGGAGAGCCCTTAATCCAATATGGCTGGTGTCATTGTAAGAAAAGAAGAGACACAGAGACAGACACACATAGAGGAGAACAGCATGTGATAGAGGAGGCAGAGACAAGAGCGATGCGTCCACAAGGCAAGAATGCCAAGGATTGCCAGGGACCACCAGGAGCCAGGAGAAAGAAATGGAGTAATTCTCCCCTAGAGCCCTCAGAGAGCTCATGGCCCTGCTTCACCCTGAGGCTTTCAGCCTCCAAACTGTGAGAGAATAAAATTCTACAGTTTTAGTTCACAGAGTTTGTGGCACTTTGTTATGGCAGCCCTTGGAAACCAGTACAGACAGCATCTGAATACAGATATCACAGACGTGGACCAATGGTGGGGATTGGGGCTGCAATCTTCTTCAGATTCAGGTAGATACGGTCTGTTCTGATTTTTTTTTAAATAGCATATCACCAGTTTCTTAACTCTGTAAATATAGTAAAGTTTCTTAAATTTCTTTTGAGTTCCTCAGTGTGGTATTAGTTTCCATGCTAATTGATCTTTTCCCAAAGGATGGAAGCACGTGCCCAGTCTTTGCTCATCCCCATTCCCCAGCCCTATACTGCCTGCTAGAGCCTCCTTGCATCTCGCAGTATTTCCCAGGTATTGCCCTATGACAGTGTTCTTAAACTTCGTTGAGTATTAGCACCCCTGGGGAGCTTTGAAAAGCCCAGTTGCCCAGGTCATACCACCAGATCAATTCCACGAGAATCCCTGGGCCCAGATGGGTGGCCTAGACACGCATATTTTTAAAAGTTTTCCAGTGATTTTCCAGTTAAGTCCAATATCCTACAAATTCTTCTTTGGGTTTTATTTCATCAGGGAACACACTTAGGTAAGTATCCCTTCCTGATTACAAGCATCTAGAGCAGCTTCAGCATCCTGCTCACACAGCCTGTTGGGTAAATAAAGTTTTATCAGAACACAGCCATGAGCATTGATTTACATGTTGCTTTTTGGTTAAAATGGCAGAGTTAAGTATTACAACAGAGACCATATAGCTCACCAAGCCAAAAATGTCTACTATCCGTTCCTTCAAGAAGAAATTTGGAAAAGACTGAAACTTCTCTGATTCATCTCTTCCTCCCACAGCGGAGACCCAGAGAAGGGCCTCGCACTTAGTAGGGGCTCAAATGAATTAAACTGAAATGGAGGAAACTGAAATGAACTGAATTCAATTGAGTCTTCTTCAACACATTATCTGAAAAGAATCCCAGATGTTATGCCTCCCAGGAGTATTTGCATTTTAATAAGTAACTCATAAAGCCCCCAAAACCTTTATTTGAAGACAGAAAGGAATACCTACTTGCTGAAATTGCAAGCACCTGTAATTATGAATGTGCAGTTCTGTTTTATTGGATTGAGAAATTTCTCCCGGAACTCCTCAGATTGCACCAGGGAATCTGCCACCCCGCTTACCTGAGTACAAAATCTACCCTACTGAAACATGCTCGCCGGAAGACCTAATAGTCCTTACTAATAAAAAAAAAAATCTCCAATTTTTATTTGTTTTATTTGTACTTCTTTTTATTAGGTCAAAAAACTCTCCCCTGTGGAAAAACTCTGGTTTTCTTAAAAGATGTCACTACTTCCCATTTTCTAATTTCTAGAATTTTCTTCCCATGGGGGCCTTTTTTTTCTTTTATTATGAACAGGTATACTGGCATAAGTATGTTGGCAAATTTATTTATTTAATTTTGCTCTCGTCTATGAGTGATGGAAAATTGCTCTGAATTAAATTCCCTTAATGCCAAATCAACTTAACTTGGGAATTTGTCAGCCAACCACACTGATGCAAAGATCTCTGAGATCCTCATAAAGAGAAGTTCTTAAATTAAAATTAATTGACACGAGTGATCGTCAAGAACAAGTGTCATTTGTATCTTCCCACGGGAAGAGCTTTGGGAGGGTGGCTCCCAAAGGAGTCGAGAGAGAGGACTCCAACAAAGGAGTCAAGCAGATGAAGGTTTGAATCAGACTCATCGTTTACTAGCCACTGCTCACGAACAACTTACTGAACCTCTCTCAGTATTACTTTCCTGGAGTGTAAATGGGAGATAATAAAAGGATTGTAGGAATAATGACATGTAAAGAACTTAGCATTCCCAGCACATGGTTAAGTATTAAATAAATGCTATGTTACTGTTATGGGAGCTTACATCTTTGGAACAGATGACTCCAGAGAATTCTAACCCATATTTTCCGAAAATGAAGGCTCATGTTATGCCATCCCATAATTGCTGCATCAGATTTGTGTGTGTGTTTAATTTATAAACACAATATTCTTACAGCTACCAAGCAAAATATAACAGTATTTTATGACATTAACACAATAGTCAAATCTCCTTGTCTTAACATTCTTCCTCCCTAGAAAATCATTCTATCCACTGAATTATCATAGCTTTCTCCTTCTCAGACGCTTTAAACAGCTCCTTCTTCCTACATAACAAACATAAACTCTTTTGCTTGCTTTCAAAAACCACAAAAATCCAGCTCCCTAGGACCCGAGCCTACTAAGACCTGCCACAGGTAAGTTTTCTTTTATTCTGACTTCTCTCTCTATGCCACAAACATGCCGTGCTAATCCTCTTGTCCGCAGTCTCCGTCATGAACTTCACCCCTCTTGCCTGTCTTCTCAACTCACACCCATCCTGTAAGAGTCAGCTTTGGTGCCGCTCGCCCCCAACAGGGCCTCCTTCAGGCCTCTTGAATTTCCCTTTTATTTCTAAATTTGATACCAATTATAGTCTCTGTCACACAATTTAACATTTTACTAAACACCTCCTCTCACTCTTTATTGATGAAAGCATCCTACTTGTGGCTGTTTAGCCCGACTATATAATTCTTGGAGTAGGAAACATCTCATAAGATTGTTCTGCAGATTGTGTTTCTCGACCATGTATACCACGTGGTGTGAGGGACATCAAATTTGGTGTTAGACACATCAAAGTACAAGTCCCACACACTGTGACCGTGATGTGTTTCTTAAGCTCTCTAATCCAAAATTTCTTCAATTATAATGTAGATGTTCTTATAAAGATTAAATGATATAATATCTAGTGTCTGGCACACAGAAACCATTGAGTAAATGCTAGTTACTGTTTTGTAGTTGATTGAGTAGATGGCACCCTTGAAGTCCAGTGCTTCATTGCCTATGTCTCACACAGTGTGTCTTGGCTTGGTGTCCCCCAGAAAGCAGAATCTGAGGCAAATCTCAGGAGCTACCACTTTATTAGAGAGTACAATGCAAGGGAGCAGAAGTGAGGGAAGGGGAAAATGGGGCAGTGAAGGAGGGAGTAGCCCAAGAAGAGGATGCTTTATAGAGCTGGCCACCTCCGGGTACGGAGTGCCACTGACTGCTCGTTCTTGCAGTAGAGTCTTCCAAGAGGCATATGAGCTGCTCTTCTCAGGGCAGTGTGACCAGGGAGGAAGGGAGAAGACCACATCCATTGGCCTCTGTCTTCCACTGAGGAAAGGCTCTGCCCACAGGCGCTAACTCCCCCATACTGCTAGTTTGTGCTTTGGTGGGTTATGAGCAGACCCCCCCACATCTCAAGCCTCAGCTTGGGTGGAAGAAAAGAAGAGCTAGAAATGGAATGGGGCCCAACTGCGTTGTGACCATGAGCCCAGGAGGAGTTGGCCGTGGAGGCCAGCAGGGGCAAAACATGGAGCCAAAAGCTTCAAAAAATTGAGGCCAAGAAGCTGAACAAACTATGAGATAACTAAACTATCTTATAATTTGTTTCTCCCCTTTAGATTTATTTTGGGTCTTTTCGAAAGATCTTATATGTCTTTATTATTTTATATGTCCCCTTCCCTATGAATGCAGATGAAAATGTATAAGTTTTTATTCTAATAGCAATAAGTGCTTACTATAGAGAAGTTAGAAAATAGGGATAAGCAGATAGAAAAATAAAAATATTTCAAAAATCTCCTCATCATGGTATACATTATACTTACCTGGGGTTTTTTTTTTACACTTACCATACCTTGGATATCTCTTGCTAATAAACAACTATCTAGAATCTCATTTCTAATGGCTTTATAATATTTCACTTTATGTTTGAACCATAATTCGTTTCACCAATCCCTTATTATTGGACATTTGCATTATTTAAATTTTTGTAACTATTAACAACACCTAAGTAAATAGGTAAAAATTCCTAATGATCAGTTCCTAGGAAGGAAATTGCTGGCTTAAAGGTGTGTACCCTTTTAATGCTTTAGGTACATATTATCAACTTCTCCTCCAAAAAAGCTATACCCATGTAAACTTCTCCAGCTGTGTTGAAGATCAAGATGTGCATTTCCAAATCTGCTGATTTTACCTAATGGTTCTCACCTCAGCTGGAGTCATGCTAAGCCTGTTAAGATCGACCAAGCCTGATTCCAATCAATTGGCCCTCCATCTTATCGTCAATAGGGTTGTGAGAGTCCTTCTCAGAGTCCTGGAGCTACCCTTCTTTTTACTTTCAACTCTACCTGAGAAATTTATCAACTGTATCGTCACACTCACTGTCATGAAATAATATTCCTCTTGGCTTAGATACTTTGGAAGTCAACACTAGTTGAAACAAATGACTTTATTCTGGGCTTTGTTGGGGCATTCACGCTCTAGTGAGAGCAATTCCCACGTGTGTAATCGTGAGTAACCTGTTTGCCAACCTTACAGCCCTAAACCACATAATTTTCTATGTTGCGTAATCCTTTCATCTCTGGGAAACACATTTGCCTGCCCAGCTAGGCTCTTGGTGTGCATAAAACAATAATAAGCATTTACACTGGGCTTTTAATCTTCAAAGTATTTGTGAACATTAACTAATTAATTTTCACAACACTCTTGTAAGATTAGTAAGTGCTACTCTTCTCCTGAAATAAAAACAGCGTAAACCATTGAAACATTTGACACATCACAAAAAGCCCAGAACCTAATAGTCTGGGAAGAGAAGATTGTTGATTACCAGCTCAGTCCTGAGAGTGGAAGGGAGATGAGCAGGCCAGCAATTTCTCCAGGGTCACAAAGGGAATCAGCAGACAGGAAGCAGTTAGATTTTACTTTACTAGTGCCCATGGCTATACTTAAGCCAAAAAACAGTCAGACCACAGCAATTCAGCCAAATCTCTGTACAAGAATTAAGGATCCCTGACAAATCCAAAGTCACCTACATACAACTAAATCATGTAAAGGAAAGGTATAAAGAAAGAGTCATAAATATTCAAATAAATGATATGAAAGAAGAAAATGTATCTCAGAAAACAGGCTCACAGGGTATTGAATTTAAAAGTTAGGTATTAATGAAGACATTCAAAACACAAATGCAAATGACAAGTGACTAGGCAATGAATTATCAGAGGACTATCCCATGAATTCTTACTTTGGTGTGTATCTGTACCAGCTATAGAAAGTAATGTTGACAATTAGGAACTTAAACATTCTAGAGAGTAGATAAACACATGGCTTTTATCACTCTTGGGGAAAAAATTAACTAGTTTTATATATCCTGAATCTAGAAATTACTTTTGACTTTTGTGCCTTGAATAGGTTATAAAATAAATAATTCTAACATTTCTAACTTTTTTTTTTTTTTTTTTTT